>NC_048441.1:6585120-7185120 GCF_004353265.1 Vitis riparia
CCAATTTTTCATCTTTCTAAATATCTTTCCTGGAGGCGTTGTGCACCTCTATATATAGCAAAATTACAAGATAAAGCCTTATGTCGGCTGAATACAAGGTTACAAAAGGAATTTACACGAGAAAATATCAAGCTAAAAATATCTGGGAAGTCGGTGGTGTGTGCGTGGAGAAACAGAGGAAATTTGGCAAGGTAAAAGGTTACCTTGCGAAATTTTCGCAAGGTAAAAAGCCACCTTGCGAAATTTCGCAAGGTGGTTCTTCATGGTGCGAAATGGCCAAATTTCGCACCATGAAGAAAATCTCCTTGCGAAATGGCGTTCCCATTTTGATGCATTTGTCTTCCGAATGCCATATCTTCCTCATTTCAGCTCCAAATCGTACACGGTTTGAAGTGTTGGATTCTTGACTTCCTGAGATTTGAAATGGTATATGGCATGTAGAAAATGGACTTTGTGAAGTGCTCCAAAAGTGCGAAAAAAGACTGCAGTTGTTGTCCTCTGTTTTCTTCACTCTGTTTTCCTCTTCGCCATTGTTCTTGTTTGTGCTCGTGTTTCCACTTGAAATTCAAGCCTGTAAACTTCCAAAATCCTTCCTTTAACTTGTCCAAGTAGCTCCTCCATCATTTGGCATGCTTGAATTGATTCATAAGCTGATAAAAACATGTAAACTTGCCACAAAATGGTTAAAACCAATTACTAAGGACCTTAATGAATTAATTGGGTTAAATGAATATGATTACTACACAAAAGTGCTTAAAACCATTATAATTAGGTCTACAAAATAGCACTTTTTGGTAGTAATCAGTCACTCTCTCTATATCCTTATCTATGTGGATGATATTCTCATCACAAGAAGCTCTCTCACTCACGTGAAGCAATTTGTATATCAACTACAAGCTTCCTTTGCCTTGAAAGACCTCGGCAACCCATCCTATTTCCTTAGACTTGAACTAAATACCACTCCCCAAGGTGTTCTCTTATCACAACAAAAATACATCACTGAAATCCTCCACAAAGCTTGTATGGATGAAACTAATCCAACACCTACTCCCATGGTCAAAGGCATCTCTCTCTCTCAGCATATGTTGGAGCTCCCTTTGATGATCCTCACCTTTATCATTGCATTATTAGAAACCTTCAATATGCCACCATTACCCATCCAAAGATCACGTTTGCTTTCAATCGAGTTTCTCAATTCATGCAACACCTCGTGTAATTCCATTGGAAAGCCGTGAAGCACATCCTTTGTTACCTATGAGGCACCAGTGATCATGGAATCCTATTCAACTCATATTCATCTCTTAAATTAGTAGCATTCTTTGATGCAGATTGGGTCTCCAATCCTGATGATCACAAATCAACTAGTGGCTACTGCCTCTTCTTAGGGACCAACCTTATCACTTGGAGTGCTAAGAAGTAAGTCATAGTGTATACCCTCCAATTTTCCTCTTAGCACATGTGACACTAGGTATCTTTTTGTGTTTCTCTCTCGTAGTCAACCCTTGGTGGACTATTGACATTCATACAGTTTACTCCTTCTGAGCCACTTTTTGGAACCTTTTGTTGAGGGTTTATCCATACCCTCACTATGACTTTGGCAACCCCGAGTTATATTTAAGTTTTTCTTTTTTTTCCTTTTAGGATAGCTCATTTAGGTACACTTTTAGGACATTTAGACACACCTAAGGTCACTTGACATATTTCTGATCACCCTACATCATTTAGGCACTTTTCTAAACTTTCTAGGTCAGTTAGCACATTTTTTTATCACTTAAGCCCATTTAGGTACACCTGATCCATTTAGGCTCATTTAGACTTTCACTGTGACCTTGGCCACCTTTCGAGCTTAGGTTAGGTTTCACTTAGTTGTGTTCCCACTTAGCTCACTTAGACACCTCCTTAGTTTAATTTCCACCTAGTTCACCTTGGCACTTTCCACTTACGTCACTTCGTCATTTTTCACCTAGGTCACTTAGATGCTTTTTTGGGCTTAATCCCCTTAGGTTTGATTTCTTGATTGCTTGGTTTTTTGAGATTAGGTGAGTATTTGGTTTGATTTTGATTTTTGATTGCTTGAGATGAATTTTCGATATTTAATTGTGTTAGTTTGATATTTTGTTTTTCATTTTTTATTATGTCTTTGTTTAATATTTAGATTATTGATTATATGCATTTGATATTTATTTATTTTCTTGTTTTATTTATTTATTCATCTACTTATTTATTTTCAGAAAATTACTTGAGATTGGTAACTTTATTTTTAATTTGCAATGAAATATTTTCTTTTTTTAAATTTGCATGATTTCTATTTATTTTATTTTATTATGTTACAAGTTTCTAACTCATATTTCTTGGATTTTTATATGAGATTTTTCAATAAGAAGATCTACACACACATGGGTGTCACATGGAAAGAAAACAAAGGAAAGGTGGACTGACAAGCAAAATATATATATATATATTTGGCAAAAAATGAGGGATCAACACGATTGCTTACATAGAAGGAAAGGATTTTACATTAGGTAGAGAGGATACGTTCTAAAGATAACACCCATACCATTTTGGAAGGAAACAAGAAGGCTACCAAGGAAAGAAGATGAAAGGAGGGTAACCACACCATGGGAACTTGAGTGGCATAACGGGAAATCGGGTTGCATGGGAAAGAGAAATTTCTGACTAGAAAGAAGTGAGGAGGGAGAGGATGGTTGAATGGGGAAGAGGCTTTTTAAGAGGAGAGGAAGAGGAGAGGTCTTCAGCGGAGGTTGTGAGAAAAAAATGTGAAAAAGAAAAACAGTGAGAGGAGGGCTAAGAGGAAAGTAGGGAAAAGAAAGAGCTAGGTGAAGAAAGAGGAAAAACGAGGAAAATGAGTTGGGAAGGGAAGAACACGGGTATGATTTCTATAAACTACTAGGTTCTTTCATTTTCATGAGTTCCATCAAGCTTTCTGTGTATGTTGGGATTCCATTTTGATGTCTAAATGCGAGTTTTGGGCACTATTTCATATTCTTATAGAATCCGAATTTGTTTGAATGTATTTAATGTTTGATTTCGCACCTATTTCCTTGGCTCTATTTCGGGATTTCGTATGATATGCTTATAATCATGTTTTGATTTCTATTTAAAATCCATTTGCTTTCATTCAAGTACACCTCAAGCCGTTGATAACTCATGAAACATGGCTTTGCTATGTATATCTTCAAATTTCCCACTAATGCTCTGTTTTTTTTAGTAACTTTTCTTCTTTGTATTCCTCTATTCCTATGTATCAAATTGTGGAATGTTTTGGCTAAAGTATCACCATTTGAGGGTACAATCCCAAATGGTGCAAGCACACTTTGAGCTTAGATTCTAAAGGTGCATAATGGTTGTGATGTATTCGACTGTGTGGCCACCTATGTCTGTCAGGGGCAGCGGGGGATTGGTGTTCTAAGTGGGATTGGTGTTCTAAGTGGGAGTGGATTGGAGATGAAAGTGAGCCTCAGACAGTCGGCGCCCATTGGGGCGTTTCTTACGCTGCATGGAAGGTTGGAGATATTTTCGTTATCTGGATCTTTCTTGTCGCCGCTTGCGCCGCTTGGTGAAACTGGTTTAACCATTCTCTTGGTCGAAAGCATGGCCAAGTTGTCGGGGAATGTGATGGTGCAATATGATTTTGAAACATCAGGCATGCCAGATGTTTCTTTGTTTTAGATTAATCCCAATTACAGCTTGGTTGACACCCCCAACCAAAGCTCTCTTCTTCCACATCCCAGCAGCATGGTTCAGCCATACTCTGGAGCTGTCACAACTGCTCCGTTGACGCCGATCGGGACTACTGCCCCACTGGCGGATGCGACGGCTCCCCTTTCTACCACGGCATGGGCGGCACACCTTCGGCCACCCTTGCCGAGACCACCCTAGGTTTGAGGTAGGTTTTTTATGATGTGAACCTCACCGATGATGGCAATCCGGCCATCCTTCAGCACACCATGGAGTACCCACATTCTTTTTGTTTTTTTTATTCTTTTAATGTTAAATTTTATTTATTTATTTATCTATTTTATTTATTCTTTTTTTATTTCTCAAATTACTCTTTAAAATTCCTTTTTTTATAAAAAAAAAAATTAATTTTTTTAAGATACCATTTCCAAATAATTTCCAAAATTCCAAAAATTTCAAAATAAAATTTTAAAATACTATTCTCAAATAGTTTTCCAAATTTTCCAAAATTCTAAAAATTTTAATTTAATTTTTTTAAAATACCATTTCCAAATAATTTCCAAAACTCCAAAAAAAAGTCAAAAAAAAAAATTTTTTAAATATCATTCTCAGATAATTTCCAAAATGCCAAAATTTCAAATTTATTTTTCTCAAGTAATTTTCTAAATAGTTTTCCAAAATTTAAATTTCAAAAAAAAAAATCATTCTCAAATAAATTTTCCAAAATTCCAATTTTTAAAATACCATCTTCCCAAAATTCCTTTTTTTTTTTTTTTAAATACTATCTTCAAATAAATTTTCCAAATTTCCAAAATTCCAATTTTTAAAATACCATCTTCATATAAATTTTCCAAAATTCCATTTTTTTAAAAAAAAAATACTATCTTCAAATAAATTTTTCAAAATTCTAAAATTCCAATTTTTAAAATACCTTCTTCAAATAAATTTTCCAAAATTCGAAATTTAATTTTTTAAAATACTATCTTCAAATAAATTTTCCAAATTTCCAAATTTAATTTTTTAAAATACTATCTTCAAATAAATTTTCCAAAATTCCGAAATTCCAAACTTAATTTTTTAAAATACCATTTTCAAATAAATTTTCCAAAATTCCAAACTTATTTTTTAAAATATCATTCTCAAATAAATTTTCAAGAATTCCAATTTCCAAATTTATTTTTTTTTTAAATGTCATCTTCAAATAATTTTTTAAAATCCCAAATTTCAAATTTAACTTTCAAAACTTCCATTTTCAATTTTTTTTTTAAATGAATAAGTTTTCATAATTCCAAAATAATGGAATTTATGAGAATTAATTCATAAAAAAATAAATTGGGCTTTGGTGGGGGCCCAATATTCATAACATTTCTTTCGAAAATAATTCAAGTGAATTGCATGATTGATTTTGTTTGATTTTGATTTGGTTTTGTGTGAGATTTTTTACACTTGTCATTATATACTAACCTTGTTTTCATAACAACGCTTTATTACCTGCTACCAAGATACACTCTCACCCTCACTTTGTTTATTGTTTCGTTATCATAACTTGTTTTTTGAACTATGATCATTTTGATATCCATTGATCTCCTAGTTAATTGTCATGTCTGTTTCATCTTATTTAGTAGAGACCCATTTTTAGGGGCTTAAAGGGGTGTTACAGTCTTAACCATACCTTCCCAATAAGTAACCTGATCCCCGAACCCAGGTTTAGTTTTTCACATACCGTTTTTTCCAAATAAGGAGTCACACTTAGGGTTTTCTTTCTTATTTTGTTCTCTCTTAAAAAAAAAAAAAAAACAAAAATAAGTGGCGACTCTAAGTCTTTTCTAAAAATGATATATTTTCACCAAATAAATTAAAAGTGAGTCGCGACATCGGGTGGGAACGCATCAAGCTAAAAATGCAGGGTCCACACATAGTCTCCCATTCTTCTACAGAGGTAGAATACCAATGTCTTGCAACTACAACAGCAAAACTGACTCGGGTTCAATAATTTCTTCAAGAGTTACATGTTTTTCCTCCACACCATCCAATGTTCTGGTGTGATAACCAAGGTTCTATTGCCCTTGCCAACAATCCCATGTTCCATGCTCACACTAAACATATTAAGCTTGATGTCCATTTCATTTGTGAAAAGGTCCTAAACCATCAACTCTCCATCCAACATGTTCCCTCTCTTGAGCAAGTGACAGATATATTCACTAAACCACTCCTTGTCCCGTACTTCCAACATCTTCGTAGCAAGCTTCACATCACCTCTCTCTCACATTTGAAATGGCATAAAATATCCATGCAAAAAAAAGTCAAAAGTGGTTCTTCAATAAACGCTCCAGAAAAGTCTACGTTCAACTTAAAGAGGCATGTTAAGGGGATGCCTTCAGCACTCTTAGCTGCAGACTACATGCAACAACAAAATCATGTGAAACCCACTTCAAGAAAGTTCAAGGAAGGTGTTGTATGTGTAGGATAAGTAAAGAACAATTAGAGTTGTTAAGGTGCTCTTTGTCTATTAGAAAGAGAACATTTTATAGTTGTTAAAACTATATATATATATATATATATATATATATATATATATATATATATATATATGTACAAATCAAAGTACGTATAAAAGGCAAAAAAAAAATTTGGAAATCTCTCTCTCTCTCTCTCTCTTTGTTCTCTTTCTTTACAACATTTATCAAAAACAAGTTAACGAACATTTCAAATTCTTCAACAAACTTTTATTTTATAAAACATAAAAAAATCATTTTCAAAAAATGTTTTCGAAAACTCTAGATGTGATATAATCTCTTAGATTATACTAGAAAATGTTTCCCTTTATTACAATTTTAGAAAAATTAATTTTTCATATTCAAACTACTTGTGAGACAAGTGGCATGGGCATTCAATAGGAAGATGGGGTAGGGTTTGAACAATATTATGCTATTTGAGGACATGGCATCCATCCAAGGCAGTCATAGGAGTGTAATTATATTTTATTGATATTTGATATTATTAGAAAATAGTTCCAAAAAAAAAAAACTAAAAGTTTAACACTATGTTAAAGGAATTCAATCAAAATGAAATAAAATAAATTCGACTTCATTAAAAAAAAAAAAAAATCATTTTTAGTAATTTTATTATTGTAATCCTACTTCAATAATTGGGAAAAAAAAATATTAATGTCTTTAAATGTAGTTAGTTAGCGTCCGCTTGGGTGTGCACATCTTATTTTCTTTTTTCCTTTTTTAAATTAAAAGCTTTTATATAAAGTGTAAAACATCTTGTATAAAATTATAAATTTGTCTTATTGTCTTTAAAAATCATTTTCAAAAATTTTAAAAATTAAGGTAGTAAATTTTTTCTTTTTCTATACCTCAAAATTTTTAATCCGTTACTTTTTCAATATAAACATATAAAAGTTTTTGTATATTATATCAAAGTTTATATATATATATATAATACCCATTTCATACAATAAGTTATTGTTTGAAATTTTCTACTCTTAGAAAATATATTTAAAATATAGATTTTCATGTAAAAAGTTGAAAAGGGTTAGAAATTGATGGATAAAAGTAGTATATGTATAAATAATAGATGATAATCAAAGAAATGACATGTTACAGTATAAAAAAGGGGATGATATCAAACAGCATGGAGTTAACTTAGGGCCTTACTTTTTTATTTTCTTTTAATTGATTCTACAATCTTGAATAAATTAAAGTTTAGAAAATAAAACTTAGGTGGTCTTGTGGCTAAATTAGTGAGCATTGCCCTTAGTACTTGGGCCTTGAAAAGGCCCAAGAATATGGCCTTCTGAGTTGTTTGTTGGGCCTTCACTATTGGGCTAATTTCATCTTAAAACTTTAATATCATCAATGAGGGCTCAAATTCTAACCATTCCTTGAATCATTCACAAAAACTTTTATTGTGCAATTACCCGTATCATCTTTGGTCAAAAGAGTAATTCCCCAATTTTCTCTTCCCATTGTATCTAGGGATGGCAATGGGGTAGGTCATTTCGGGTACCCGCCCCGCCCCGCCCGCCCCTAATGGGATGGGATATTATTTTCCTAAACGGGTATGGGACGGGTTTGGGATTTTTTTTTAAACCCGGGGCGGGTTCGGGGCGGATTCGGGTATTGCCCCACCCCGATTATACATAAAATTAAAATTAAATTAAATTTTAATTTAAAATTTAAAATTAATTTAATTTAATTTTTATTTTATTATTTTTAATATATAGATAATAATAAATTATTTTTAATAAAATAAGTTATAAAAAATATAATAATTTAATTATTTATAAAATATATTTATTTTAATATAATTAAAAATTTTAAAAGTAATTTAAAAAAAAATTAAAATTAAAATTAAATAAAAAGTTAAACGGGGCGGGTATGGGAATATAGCATACCCGCCCACACCCGCCCCGACCCGTTTAGTTTTTTAAATGGGACGGGGATGGGAATTCCTTTAAATAAACGGGGCGGAGTTGGGAGGGGGGCGCCCCGCCCCGTTGCCATCCCTAATTGTATCATTCCAACTTGTCCAGTCATTGTTCTTTAAACCAATAATCAAACCAAATTTTAACTAGTTTTTTTATACAAAATAAATATGTATCTAGAAAAATCAGGTATTAAGGGAGATTATTCATGAATGTAAATTTAGCTCATGAACTCAATAAAAAAACTTCACCGATCTTTGAAATTTGAAATTAAGGCTTGCCTCCAGCCCGACTAGACTACCTGAAGCTTTCGCTTTTTCCAAAAGCATAATAAGTATTCTGATGTTGATGAAATTTGTGTAGTATTTGTCTCATTTTTTCTGTTTTTAAAAATAGAAAAAGATAATAATTTTCTATAATTCGTATTGATAATAAATGATATTCTTAAGTTTGGATCATAAATGTCCCCAATAATTTTTCTTATTAAAAATATACACAAATAATTTTAAAATCTATAATTTGAAAAAAAAAAACATTTTAAAAAATAAGAATTTTTCTATCTTAAATTTATTTAATCAAACAAAACTATGAAAAGAAATATGATAAATTAAATAGAATTACAAAATTGAAATTCATCTAACCAATTTGGATTTAGTCGCTAAATCAAAAATTCTATACGTCGTCAATTTTGATTTTTGTTCGAAATCTAGTTGGAAATCCAAAACAAATTTTCATATTTAAAACAACTTCCATATCTTTTCATAATTATTCAAATAATTATTGAACATATTTCTTTTATTCACAATCATAAATTTCCAAATAAAATGGATGAGATATTATGATAAAATAATAATCTCATTCCATTTCATTCCCAACATGTAAAGGCTTCAAAAGGAATAATCAAATTAATGACTCAGATTCCCTTTCTTCTATTCCCTATCCTATTTTTTTTTCTTTTTTCTTTTTTTTTTTCAATTGCCTTCCATTCCCTTTCCTAAAAACTAGAGTGAACAGACATGAGTGTTAAGTTCACTCCTCTTCTTTCTAAAAAAATAAAAATAAAAATAAAAAATAAAAAAAAAGACCCATCAAACTTTCTCCAGCCCTTGTGAGAAATCTTTGGCCACCAATGATATGAAGCCTTTTGGAAAAATCGAATTGGTGTTAAACAGTTTAGTCCCTACAATTGATGAAACAAACTGAACACCCAGCTACTTATCAGAAATCAAGTAGTTGGTGGGACCAACTCATGTGAGAGCATCATTTATTTGAGTAATATTTAGCTAATATTTTCACATTTTAGAATGATCAGCCATAGAAAAGGAAAGATACATTTAAGCAGAAGGAAATAATGGGGAACAAAGGATCCAGAATCAATCAGTAATGCCACTGCTCACTCCTGCCATATCTTGATGGTGGGGTCTTTTCCAACCCCACCAGGAGGAGGCTCATGAGCAACAAATGCATTTCATATTAACATGTAACCCATCCATTGCTCTCTAACCGTATCCTAGGGTTGGAGTTGGCTCCTCCAAGCTAAGCAGGTCATGGTCTGCAACCTAGCCAAGTGTGGTGTCACTATCATGGACGTCCACAGTCGTTGACATGAATAGATTGTAAAATGCTCTCTTTTTTCCAAAAAAGAAAAAGAAAACAAAATCATGTAAAAAAAAGCCAATAACAGAACACAATGACCTCCTGTGGTCCTATAATCCCAACAGGATATTCATGGCTCCTTCACCCCACTGCAGTGGTCACAAAAGTTTGCAACGGTAGGTTCCTAACTCATACCATTCATACCATGTCAACTACCACAAATGAAATGTAATGTTTCAGACAAAAATTATGATCATGATCAAAGGAGTAGGCAAGCTGATTATACAAGCAATATCACAAACATCCAGCTTTTGATTTGCGCGTAAGACAATGAAGATATGAGGAATTTTCAGAAAAGGTTTACATTACAGTCATCGACATGATTTGACGAGCAAGACCTGGATCTTGCTGCAGCAGCTCCCTCAGGTTGTTCTCTACCTCTGCCATCTGCTTCTCTAAGTATTCCTTGGAAGTCTGTCCAACGTGCAACAAATCTTAGTTTCAATCAAATTTTCACCAGAGATACAAGTTTGTGGTTGTAGACTGTAGCTTGTGAGATCCAAACTCAAGCCCCAAAAGGTGTTCAATTAGAGTAACAAACTCGAGTAAGGTAGGGTTGCTTGCATGATCGTTGTATGTTACAAACTGTTAGAGCTTGAGGCTTGAGGCTTGAGGCTTAAGCCAAGCCCCGGACAATCAAACTTAAGTGATTGGAGAAAAGCCTGAACACAAGCCTGACAAACAACAAGACGGGTAGAAGCCTGGGTTGAGGTTAAACTAAGTTAGAAAAGAATGGGTTAGCTAGGCCTTTCTACAACCCTAATTGGAAATTTCATGGCGGTAACAATCTGCATTAGCAGAAAACAAACCCAATATTCGGCATATCCCTGGGAAGGAAAAGGGGACAAAAGCTGTTGAAATCTCCTCCTAAGCAATTAGGCAAATCCTCTCCTAAGTTTTTTAATTTTGCAATCTCCTCCATTAATTCAGTAAACCTTTTCTAAAGACACTCCTTAAGTAATACAATTTTGTGGAAAAAGCTGCTTCTAATTCATCAATAACCATGGTTAACAATTCAAAAACCTGTTAAGACTACTGCAACTTAAAACCGATTTGGCTCTTGTAATCTTCAATATTTCCAGTTCCATCACTATCCATTTTGGTCATAAGTAAAAGTGTTCTCCAAGCTCACCCACACTTTAAACAAATTTGAAGAAAACTAAAAAGGAATAAATAAATAAAAGGCAGGATTAATCTCATAACTTCTGCCTTCATGTGATCATGTGAAACACTACATAGAGAGGAAGAAAGCAGAAAAGCAGACCTGTAAACCAGCAATTGCGGCTTCACTATCCTTGAGCTTCTGTTCCTGTTCACTCATTAAGGCCGATTTTGGCTCTAAGACAAACCTGCTCACATTAGAAATAAAGTGAAAAGGAAGGGGGAAGAAATAAAAAAGCAAGTTCATCAGCATATCATATATCATTGGGAGTCCATAAAAGATTATCCAGAACTCACGTTCTCCCTGCAAAACAAAAGAAGACGTCATCTAAATGGGTAAAATGGCCTGTGTGGATTAAAATCAATAAAATGATGTGTCATTGATACCCTGCCAAGACTATTCATGAATATATTGGGCAACTGATAAAATAAAACCATGAAGATGGATATTCATTTTCTTAGATAAAACAGATATATATATATATATATTTTTTTTGATAAGCAAGCACAATTCATTAAGAAGAGGCTAAAGAGCCCCAAAGTATACAAGGCGTATACAAGGCAGCAAAGGCCAAACAAGCAAAAAGCCAAAAAACAAACCACCCCTTAACTAGAGGCAAGCCACTCCAGGAAATCTAAAAGGGACTGCGGCTCCTCTTCCATATACAATTTAGCCCAACCCCAAATATTACATACAAAAGAATATTTAAACCTCTGAATTGCTAAACCCCCCCTAAAGGCTAATCTATTCCTTTCCTTCCAAACCATCCAAAAAATGAATAACGGAATGGAATTCCAAAACTTTTTCCTTTTTTTTCCCACAAAAGCGCCCCCCCCCCCCCCCCCCCCCCAAGCTATATAAAACCTCCATTACAGTATTAGGGAACACCCACTTGACCCCAACTAAACCCAACACTAAGTCCCATAACACTCTGGCCACTGTACAATGAATAAGAATGTGATTCACACTTTCCGCTTCGCAAGCACACAAAAAATACCGATTAGGGAGCTGCCAACTAGATAAAACAGATATATTAAACTAAACACACACTAATATGTGACAATAACATGAAAATTCTCTGTCAATATGAGATTATGGTTCCATTTACATACCTATAGACTTGTATGTGTTTGTATCATCAGACAATTGGCGCAGTTCTTCCAAGGTTAAGAAAGCACGCTTCTTTTCTCCTTCTTTGTTCCGCATCTGGTTCTGCACCTGAAATCCAGGGGATTCCCTATTTTATTTCCGAATACTAATAAATCTTAAAATATACTCCTTCACTGTTAGAAATAAATTTAGTGATCAAACCAACAAGCAAGGTAACCACACTCTAGAGCCCTAAACCAAAATCTTAAAGAAACACGATAAAATGGTTCTACATTTTTCCTCCTCTTTATTGACAAACTACATGGTTCCGGGTAAGGACAGGTCCAGGATGTGTCTAATAGTCAAATACATCTAATAAAAAAATTTAGGGCATAAGGAATAGCTAATTGTAGAAGTTTCCAATGTATCATCCTTAGGCAAAATGAGGTATCTATGAAATTGAATGTCCAATGTGAACTCCACTTATTTTTAAATAGAAAAAATTGGAAGCATTGCCCAAATATCCCAAGAAAGCTCAGAAAACAGAGAGAAACACAGATATTTTGGAAAAATTCAAACAAATAAAATTCCAAGCTTCGTAAAACTTATATTTGTAATAACTGTTTACAACAAAGTTAACAACTTAACTAATCTGTAGCTAATCAAAATCCTGTTAAACTAACGAAATAATTCTCTAACTATTAGTTAGTCTTCCACCTGACCTCAAGATGAACTGTCTTGGGAGAACAGTCAGCTTGCTGAGTTCTATAAACCGAAAAGAAGGAAGATGCTTTGTCAAAATATCCACAAGCTGATCTAAAAAAGGAACATATTGTATCACCAAATCCTTACAAAGAACCATACTCTAAATAAAATGAAAATCCATCTCAACATGTTTCATTCTACTATGAAACACTGGGTTAGAAGCAAGTTGAGTACCACCAATATTATCACACCAGAACACTGGTATGGAAGGCCAAACAAGATGCAACCCACAAAAAGAAGACTGAAACCATGAAAGTTCAGCAGCAACATTAGCCAATGCTCAATATTCTGACTTCATACTACTTGAGATACAACACATTGTTTAGATGAAGACCAAGAGACCAAACTATCTCCAAAAAAGACACAGAATCCTCCTATGCTACGTCAATCATCAGGCTAAGATTCCTAATCTGCATTTGTAAATGCAAACAGATGAAGAAATGAAGAAGCCCACAGTGTAAGACCATGAGTCATCAAGCCACAGAGATAGCGTAAAATTCTTTAGACATAGTGACAAAGCTCTATAGTCAGGTTCTACATAAATTGACAAGCCTTGTTGACAGCAAAAGCAAGCTTTGTTTGATTGATTGTAACATATTGAAGAGCACCCACTCTACCTCTATATAGAGTCGGATCATCCAAGAAAGCACCATCACTTGGACTGCAATTTACCAATAACACCGAGAGTAGCTACAGGTTTAGCATCAAGCATATATCTTGAGTAAAAGATCCCAAATATACTAGATTTGACTCAAATGAAGTTGTTGAGATTGAAAACAAACCTCAACACCAAGGAAGTAACAAGACCAAGATCTTGTAAAGCAAGTTGAGAATTAAAGAGAGGCCCTTTGGAAGCAAGTCATCAGTCAAAAGTATGGTGAAGATGATGGGGGGTGGCATTCCCACGAGGTAAGTGAGAGGTTTGGTCTGGGGTTGTGGAAAGCTATTAGGAAGGAGTGGAATTTTTTGAGTGGCAGGTTGGCCTTCCAAGTGGGCAATGGGCAAAGAGTGAGATTTTGGATGGACAAGTGGTGTGGAGATGAGTCACTTTGTGAGTCCTTCCCTCCTTATTTACCCTTTCTTCATCTAAGGAAGCTTGGGTGGCAGATGTTTGGAACCTTGAAGGTGAAGGGGGTGGATGGACCCCTCTTTTCTCTAGGGCCTTTAATGATTGGGAGTTAGATTTGTTGGAGCATTTTCTACAAAATATTCAAGCAATTAGGGTTCACAAGGATGTGGATGATAAAGAGTGATTTGGACTGCTTCGAGGTGTGGGACCTTTTCGATCAAATCTCTCTATTCTATCTTGGAGCCCGAAGATTCTCCTTTGTTCCCTAGTGGTAGTATTTGGAGATCAAGCGTGCCTCCTAAGGTAGCTTTCTTTACTTGGAAGGCATTTTGGGGGAAAGTCTTAGCTCTAGACCAACTCCAAAGGAGGGGAAACTTTTTGGCAAATAGGTGTTTCCTTTGCCTCTCTAAAGCAGAGATGGTTGATCACCTTCTTCACTATGCAAAGACTCGAGTTCTTTGGAATCTTTTTTTCTCCCTCTTTGGTGTGTCTTGGATTCTTTCTTGTTCAGTGGAGGAAACTCTTCTTAGGTGGCATGGGTCGTTTGTGCGTAAAGCTCGTAAAAAGGCTTGGCAAGTGACCCCTTTATGTATATTTTGGACAGTGTGGAAGGAAAAGAATTTGTTAGCGTTTGACAATGAAAAGTTATCGATCTAAAGATTGAAAAATTCTTTTGCATGTGATCTGTAAATATGAACCTTATTTCTCTTGTAAGCTTCATTGATTGGTTAGACTCTAAGTAAGGGCAGGTGATGTTTTTTATTTCTTTCCCTCCCCCTCTGGTTTGAGTCTTTATGCTTCTTTTGTATAATTCATGTATACTTTGAGGGCACTGTTTTTTGTGTCTCCTCTACACATAAATATACGAATTTTCTTTACCTATCAAAAATAAATAATAAAAAATAATAAAATAATTAAAAAAATTAAGAGATTGAATCAAACTAGTAATATGTGAGATGTAATCACCAATTACCAATATGTCATCAACATAAATTTAGATGATAAGCATGGAAGTAGCAGATTTGGAAATTAACAAAGAAGTATCAATTTTGGAACACTAAACCCCACTGCAGTAAGGCATTACTCAGTTTAGTAAACCAGGAAAGCAAGACTTGCTTAAGAGCATAAAGTGCCTTACTTAGCTTGCAAACAGGTGGCTGAGGCATAACTTGCTCCATTAAACACCATTCAAGAAAGCATTATGAATGTCTAATTGTTGAACCTCCCAATATCGAGACCAAGCAACTGTCAAAACAACTCAACTGGTGATTGCCTTAACAATAGGCTAAAAGTCTCAAAATAATCCAAACCATGTGTTTGATTAAATCCTTAGTAACATGATGAGGCTTATAACACTCAATAGGCCCATTTGACTTGAACTTCAATTTAAACACCCACTTACAACCAATAAGATTAGCAACATATGGTGGAGGAACAAGCTACTAGTATTATTGTTTTTGGAAGTTCTACTAGCCTATAGTGGGTGGAGAAGTGATGCAAGTCATAACGCAACCTTTTTAGCTCATATCCCAAAGAAAGGAGGGGCAAGTGATGTGTAGGATTTCAGGCCTATTAGTCTTGTAGGAAGCCTTTATAAAATTCTTGCAAAAGTCCGAGCTAAAAGGCTGAAAAGTGTGATTGGCAAAGTGGTATTGAACAGCCAGAACATCTTTGTGGGTGGAAGACAGATTCTGGATACAGCCTTGGTAGCTAATGAGGCGATCAACTAGAGGAAACGAAGTTCAAATGCGAGTTTAGTTTGTAAATTGAATATTGAAAAAGCTTACAATCATGTAAATTAGAACTTCCTTCTTTCAGTTTTGGAGAAGATGGGTTTCGAGCCCAAGTGGCATCAGTGGATTTTTTTCTGCATTGCTATTATAAGAATGGTAGTCTTAGTCAATGGTACCCTTACTGATTTCTTCTCGACACATAGAGGCCTAAGGCAAGGGGACCCATTGTCACCTCATTTGTTTGTGCTGATTATGGAAGCTTATAGTGGTATAATTGCTAAGGCTGAAGAGGGAAGCTTCATTACGGGTTTCAAAGTAGTGGGGAGAGATGGAGAAGGGGTTCATGTCTCTCACTTGTTGTTTGCAGACGACAATCTTCTTTTTTGTGAGGATAATGAGGATTAGTTGAAGTTTTGGAAGAGGATTGTTACTTGCTTCGAATTGGTATCAAGTCTGAAAATAAACTTGCAGAAAAGTGAAATTATTCTAGTGGGGGGCACGGAGGACATGGAAAGAGCAGTTGCTCTATTTGGATATAAAGTAGGGAAACTCCCTACTTTTTATCTAGGCTTACCCCTTGCAGTCCCTCATAAGTCGTATGGAGTTTGAGACGTAATAGAGGAGAGATTCAAGAGGAAATTGGCTACTTGGAAGAAACAATACTTGTCCAAAGGAGGAAGACTCACCCTTATTAAGTGCACTCTTTCAAACCTCTCGATCTACTTTGTCGTTTTTTTGTAATTCCAAGGAAAGTAAGAATCACATTAGAAATAATTCAAACGGAGTTTTTGCGGGGTGATATGGAGGAAAGGAGGAAGATACACTTGGTAAGTTGGTTGGTTATTTGTAAAGATAAGAACCATTGAGGAGCGGGTTGAGGCACTTGGAGGGGCTCAATCAAGCTTTGTTAGGCAAATGGTTGTGGAAATTTTCCCTTAAGAGGGAGAGCTTTTGGAGGAGAGTCATTAGAGGAAAATTTGGGGAGGTGGAGGGGGTTTGGACCACTAGAGAGGAGAGGGATTCTTTTTGGGCTGAGCCTTTGGAAAGACATTAGAAAAAAGTGTGAAGAGTTCATTCTTAGAACTAGTATCCGTATTGGAAATGGTAGACACACGAGTTTTTTGTGGGATAATTGGTTGAGGATTCTAAATTGAAGGATGTTTTTTCTTCTCTATTCAGGATTGCAGCCCACAAATTTGCTACAGTGGCAAACCTTTGGGGGAGGCAAGGGGATGGAGGCGGTTGTTGGGAGGTGCATTTTAGAAGATCTTTCCAAGATTAAGAATTGGAGGAGGCAACTCGTTTTTTAGAACATATTTTTGTGCTAAAGGTTCAAGAAGGGGAGGATTCATTAGCTTGGAAGAATGATGGAAGGGGAAAGTTTAGTGTCAAATCATATTATAAGTCGTTAAGGGCTGAAAGCAATTTTTTATTCCCTGCCAATGAGATCTGGGGTTTGTGTGCTCCTCTTAGAAGTCGTTTTTTGCTTGGGAAGCAATTTGGGGAAAAATCTTAACGGTAGACATGTTAATGAAGAGGGGATGGTCCATGGCAATAGGTGCAGCCTTTGTAAAGACAATGAGGAGTCGGCTAACCACATTTTGATTCATTGCGACAAGACAAAAATGCTTTGAACTGTGTTGTTAACTTCTTTCGGACTGGTATGGGTGTTCCCGAATTCAATGAGAAATCTTCTTTTAGAATGGAAAGTTAAGGGGTTGAGGAAGAAGAAAAGAGCTATGTGGAGATCGACTCCGATTTGTCTTTTTTGGTGTACTTGGGAAAAACAAAATTGAAGGACTTTCCAGGAAGAGATGTTTGACCAAAGTCTGAGGAAGCTCTTTACCTGTTCACTATTAGAGTGGTCTCAACAGGTCAAGGGTTAGACAATCCCTCTTTTTTTGAATTTTTTGGTGTCCTTAATGGAGATTAGCCTCCCTATTGTAGGTCTTGTTTCTCCTTTCCACAATCTGGTTGGGTTTTGTTTGTATACTGTCTGTATACATAGGGTGTGCCCCCTATTTTTAGGCATTTATTAATTCAATCATCCTTTGCCTATCAAAAAAAAAAAAAAAAGTTGGATCTTTTTGAAGAATTTCTGAATTCCTTTATTGATTTTTTAGGTACACACCATACACATATATATACATAACTGATTGAATAAGAAAAATCAATCTAGCTTGATTCTCTCCTAAAATTAGGAAACTGAATCATCCTAAATGATCTCTCCTTCTTTATTCCTAAAATACTTTCCTAAATTAAAAAACCCTAACTTTGAATGCCAAATTTCAACACTCCCCCTCAAGCTGGAGAATATATATCATATAATCCCAGCTTGCAAGTTAAGTCTTCAAAGTTAGGCCTAGGTAAAGCTTTGGTGAGGATGTCTGCGGTTTGGTGCTTGGTAGGAACATAGTTCAATCTAACCGTCTCACTAGTCACCTTCTCTGTGATGAAGTGTCTGTCAATCTCAACGTGCTTGGTCCTGTCATGATGCACGGGGTTCTTTGCTATGCTTATAGCTGCCTGATTATCACACATCATCAGAATTGGAGATGAACTCGTTTGCCCCAGTTCACTAAGAACCCTTTTTATCCAAATCCCTTCACAGATTCCCTGTGCAAGAGCTCTGTACTCAGCTTCTGCACTACTTCTGGCTACAACGGATTGCTTCTTACTCCTCCAGGTAACAAGATTTCCCCAAACAAAAGAACAATATCCAGAAGTGGACCGCCTGTCAATGATGTTTCCTGCCCAATCCGCATCTGAGTATACTTCAGTGTCACGGTTCTCTGTCTTTCTGAAGAATAGACCTTTCCCTGGTGTCATTTTTAAATATCTAAGAATCCTGTAGACTGCTTCCATGTGTTCCTCAGTGGGGCTGTGCATGAATTGACTTACAGCACTCACTGCAAAGCCAATATCTGGCCGAGTGTGTGTGAGATAAATCAAGCGCCCGACGAGCCGCTGATATCTCCCCCTATCTACCGGTGTACTTTCTTTCTCGATACCAAGTTTCTTCTGACTATCCATAGGAGTATCAATTGGTTTGCATCCAAGCATACCGGTCTCCTTAAGAAGATCGAGTATGTATTTTCTTTGAGAGACTACAATTCCCTTCCTTGATCTAGCCACTTCCATGCCAAGGAAATATTTCAAATTTCCAAGGTCTTTAACTTCAAACTCCTCTGACAAATACTTCTTCAAATTCTGTAATTCCTCCATATCATTCCCAGATAGAATAATATCATCAACATAGACTATCAATATGGCCATTTTCCCGGCATGAGACTTCTTGACAAATAGAGTATGATCAGCCTGACCTTGTTTGTAGCCCAGCTTCAGGACTGCTTTTGTGAATCTATCAAACCAGGCTCGGGGAGATTGTTTAAGGCCGTACAAGGATTTTTGGAGTTTGCAAACCTGATTCTTTGCCATACTTCCTTCGAAACCAGGTGGTATTTCCATGTAGACTTCCTCTTCTAGGTCACCATTTAGAAACGCATTTTTTATGTCCAGTTGTTGCAAGCACCAATCTTGATTGACAGCCAATGAGAGAAGAATCCTGATAGTGTTCAGTTTTGCAACAGGAGCAAAAGTCTCCTGATAGTCTATCCCATAGGATTGCGTAAACCCTCTAGCTACCAAACGAGCCTTGAATCTCTCGACTGATCCATCTGCTTTGTATTTTATGGTGAAAATCCACTTGCACCCCACGGGCCTCTTCCCAACCGGCAAATCTGTGATAGTCCACGTCCCATTCTTCTCAAGTGCATCAATCTCATCTTGTACTGCCTTCTTCCATTCTGAAATTTTTAATGCCTCTTGTATTGTGTTGGGAACCTGAGTATCATCAAGAGAAGTAGCAAATGCTCTGTAAGATGGTGATAGCCCTTCATATGTAACATAATTCCCAATTGGGTGATCTGTACATCTCCTAACACCCTTCCTCAATGCAATCGGCAAAGTAGAATCATCAATGCTGGGAATTAACACCTCTCCAGCCCTATCCTCACCTATGTTCTCTTCAGGAAGACTTGAATTGGAGTCAATATATTGGCCACATGTTGACTGTGATCCGTGCTCTAATTCCTGTCTTTTCCTCCTCCTGATGTAAACTTGTAAGTTCTCATTAGCAAGTTGTGGGGCTATAGGTTGAATAGGCATGGGAGACTGGATGGTCATAGGAGATGGCTGGACTGATGACGGTATGGGTGTGGACAACTCAGTGGGCGCGAATTGAAAAGGATTTGGTGACTCTGAGTGAAAAGAAGGTACACCCTCAAGAAGAGACTCCCAAACTTGATGTTCATTCATGCTCTCCCCCTGAACATGAGATTTGGGATAGAAGAATACATGTTCAAAGAAAGAGACGTCCATGGTGGTGTAAAATCTTTTGGTGGTTGGAGAATAGCATTTGTACCCTTTTTGGGTTGGAGAATACCCTAGGAAAATGCACTTATTCGCTCGAGGAGCAAATTTGCTACGATTTTGAGGATACACATGAATGAATGCCGTGCAACCAAATACTTTGAGTGGTAAATCAGAAGAGGCTACACGGGTGTGAGGAAATTGTTTTAAGAAAAGTTGACGTGGGGATTGAAAGGTAAGCACTCTGGATGGCATACGGTTAATCAAATAAGTAGCTGTGAGAATAGCTTCCCCCCAGAAATAGTTTGGAACATTAGAGGAAAACATAAGACACCGGGCAACCTCCAAGAGATGTCTATTCTTGCGTTCAGCCACCCCATTTTGTTGTGGGGTGTCAACGCAAGAACTTATGTGGATAATGCCGTGATTTTGAAGATAAGTACTGAGACTACTAGTAAAGTATTCCTTTGCATTATCTGACTTGAGGACTTGAATTTTGGAATTGAATTGATTTTGAACCATAAGATGGAAGGTTTGAAAAATGTGCCCGACCTCTGACTTTTCTTTCATAAGGAAAACCCATGTTACCCGTGTATGATCATCAACGAATGTCACAAACCATCGAGTGCCAGAAATATTTTTTATCCGGGAGGGACCCCACACATCACTATGTACAAGAGAGAAAACAGTCGAAGGTTTGTATGGGATTTGAGGATAGACTGTTCGAGTATGCTTTGCAAACTGACAAATTTCACAGTGATAAGATGCTGGATTTTTATTGATAAATAATTTGGGAAACAATTTTGCAAGGTAAACAAAGCTAGGATGACCAAGGCGATAGTGTAACATTATAATCTCACTATCTTTATTGACCTTAGAATTTGACACAGAATTGAAAGACTCTAACATACTCTGAGACTGTACGCAACTTGCTTGAGAAACTTGGTTTGAGAATTGACCACATGAGAGGAGGTAGAGCCCGGAACACAGTTCAGCACTGCCAATCATCTTCCCCGATTTCAAGTCCTGAAAAACACACAAGTTTGGATAAAATTTAGTAACACATTGGAGATCACGGGCCAATTTGCTAATGGACAAAAGATTACAATCCAAGTTTGGAACATGGAGAACAGAGTCAAGATACAAGTCTTTAGTAAGTTTTATAGAACCTGTCCCGGCAATTTTTGACTTTGAACCATCAGCAATATGGACGGATGAATGACCATTACTTGGCTTGTAATTTTGAAGAATGGTAGCATCTCCTGTCATGTGATCAGAAGCACCTGTGTCCACTATCCACGACTTCATTCCTCCTCGATTAGCAGTGAAGGCTACACCGGTAGTACTGCCACTGCCAACCTGGCTTAATAGTTTCTGTAGCATCTCCATCTGCTCTTTGTTGAATGGACTCGGCTCGGGAACAGAGGTGCTCTCAGAGTTGGCAGCCACGTGTGCTCTGCCATCTCTGTCAGACCGTGGCTTTGGTTTCCAATCAGCTGGTTTGCCATGAAGCTTCCAGCAAGTCTCCTTATAATGGCCTGGTTTCTTACAATAATCACACCAAGGCCTATCCCGTTTCTGACGATCTCCACCACTACTATTAAATGACCGAGTCGCAAGGGCAGAGGCATCCAATGTTGGGGCAGGTTGCTCTTTGGATCCCATCATCACTTTCTTTCTACTTTCTTCACGCCTAACCTCTGAAAAAGCCTCCCTGAGACTTGGCAGGGGTTTAATGCCCATGATTCGGCCTCTAACATCATCCAATTCCCTGTTTAGTCCTAGGAAAAACTTGAACAGTCTCTTTTGTTCCACAATTTTCCTGTATGTTGCTGCATCATCAGGACATTTCCATGAGTGAGTCTCGAATAAGTCAAGGTGCTGCCAATACCTTGTGAGTGTGTTGTAATACTGAGTAACTGTCTGCTCTCCTTGGCGGAAGTCATGTAGGGCTGATTCAACCTGAAAAAGTTCTGAAATATTTTCAGAACTTGAGTAAGTTTCTTTGGCTGCATCCCATATGTCCTTTGCAGTCCTAAACAGCAAGAAATTTTCACCTATGTCATTATTCATGGAATTGATAAGCCATGACATGATCATGCTGTTTTCAATCTTCCACTTCCTGAAACCCGGTTCTGTAGTTTCTGGCATGACTGCTTCTCCAGTGAGGTACTCATCCTTTCCTTTACCGCAAATGAACAGCAACACAGATTGTGACCACTGTAAGTAGTTATGGCCATTTAATTTGTGTCCTGTGATGAGAATAGGAGAGGAATCACTACCACCAAGGTTTGGAATTTCAGATCTGCCTCCTAATTCTGGTGACGTGACGCTGGATACTTGTGATGATGCCATTCCGTATTTCGTCATGGACCGGAAAGGTAGAAGAACACTTCCCAAGGCACGTGCAGGGATTGGAGTTGAGGAAAAATAGCCGGAGGACGTCGGAAAAGCTGATCGGAGGGCTCGCGGAGGCAAAAAGACCCCAAAAGAGGCACGTGCAGGGCTTGGATGGCAGAAACAGGTACGTAGGGTGGCTGGTCGGCGTCAGGCGAGCTTGGAGTAGGAAGCGCGTCGCCGGAAAGTGGATCACGCGCCCTCACGCGCCGGCGCGTGAGATGCAGTCGCCGGCCGGAAAAACGCGCGTGGGCGGCGCGTGGATGGTTTTCTGGCTCCGGTGTTTTTGGAAAAGTTGTAGATCTCCTCCAGACGCTCCTTGCGGTGTGAAAAAAAACCGTCGCCGGAAAAGTTCGCCGGAAAAGTTCGCCGGAAAAGTTCGCCGGCGGTGAATGTTTTTCTGACGACGATTACCGATTGGAAAGCGTTTTCTCCCTTGGCTCTGAGAACAGGGACTGATGACCGGAATGAGAGATGGTCGGATTGAGAGATGGCCAGAGAGATTTGGCCGGAATGAATGATGGCCTGAATACGAGGTGGCCAGAAGGGATTAGGGTTTCAGAAAACTGGCTCTGATACCATGAAGAATTTCTGAATTCCTTTATTGATTTTTTAGGTACACACCATACACATATATATACATAACTGATTGAATAAGAAAAATCAATCTAGCTTGATTCTCTCCTAAAATTAGGAAACTGAATCATCCTAAATGATCTCTCCTTCTTTATTCCTAAAATACTTTCCTAAATTAAAAAACCCTAACTTTGAATGCCAAATTTCAACACTTTTAAAGCTTCCTTATGAGTAGTTGGTTCAACTGAAATAGAATAGTCTGTAGCAATAAGCACTTTTGAGTTATAAATTCTGGCTTTTGAATGAATCACCATAGGATGGCAATTAGTTATGGTTGGAGTTGGAACAGCCAAATCAGTGGCAGGACTATGTTGGTTTGCAAAAACAGATGATACAGAAGCAGGCAAAGAAGAAAAAGACACCAGAGTAAGAGAAGGAAGCAACTCAATAAAGGGAAGAGGCAAGACAACAGGAGTAACAACAGAGACATCATGAGAAGAGGAAGAATGATGCAAAGTAGAAGAAATAGAAGAATGAGGAAATATACCTTCATCAAAGACAACATGACGAGACATGTATAAATGACCAATAAACAATATAGGCAAAGATAGCCTTTGTGCTAAGTGCAATACCCCAGAAAAAGCATTTAATAAAACTGTAATTTGTCATGATTATATTGTTAAATGTAAGGAAAACAAAGGCACCCACAAGTTCCCTTCCCTAGTATAATCAAGATTTTTAGACATAGAACCTGGAAAGGGGATTGAAGTTGATTAATACTACAGCACAAGAAGCTAACAACCAATATTTAAGATGTAAGGAAGCATGAGCAAGCATAGTGAAGCCCATTTCCACAACATGATAACGTTTTCTTTCAACTCATCCATTTTGTTGAGGCATATAAGGACAAGACTTACAAACTTGAATACCACAAGAATTGAGAAAACAAACAAAAGAATGAAATTCACCGCCATCATCACTGTGAAAAAATTTAATGGTAGAGGAAAACTGATTTTCAGCCATTGTTTTGAATTTTCAAAAGGCATTTAAGGCTTTTCTTTAGTTTGTAGAGGCTAACCAAGAAAATCTAGAATAGTCATCAATGAAAAGAACAACATAACAAGAACCATATGTAGACAACATAGGGGCAGGTCCCCACAAATCAGCATGAATTAATTCAAGAGGTTGAATAGCATGAAAACATAACAAAGAAAAAGGAAGGAGATGACTCTTGGCAAATTGACAGGAAGCACAAACATAATTTTTATCATAGAAAATGGAAACATTACAAAGTTTGAGAACATGATTTACAATAATTGAATTAGCATGTCCTAAATAAGCATGCCATACATCCAAAAGATTAGAAATGATAGAAAAACTAATAGGTTTCAAGTTTAAAACAGAACTATCATTTGACTTAGAACTAGAAGCAGATAGCAAATCTGAATTAGTAGTAAAAGATGCAACACAACCAGTAACAAGAGAGATAAAATGCTTCTAAGACATAGCTTGAAACTTGTAGAGATCATGCTCAAGCTTGAGGACCTTCTTTAAGGACAAGTCCTTAACAGGAAAGAAACCAGAATAAAACTCAACAAAAATTTTATTGTCAGCACAGAATTTTGACACATTAACTAAATTAGAGGAAAAATCAAGGACATGAAAGACATTACGAAGAGAAAAGATTGAGGAAGACAAAGGAAGTGAAATAGAACTTATACAAAAGAGAAAGTGGTTTATTGTTCCCAACTGTCACTTTGTCATTGCAAAGAAAAGGACTTGAAGATTGAGATCTGTATTTGTATTCGGAGTAAGATGATGGGTGGCACCCGAATCAAGTAACCAACCTTCATTAGTCATCATAGGAGTGGCCAGCATAGCAGTCATGGGATTGGTTTGTGAACCTTAAAAATTGATATCAAACCATTGATAGCAAGACATAGCAATATGACCAAAGTTACTGCAAATCTAAGTGTGGCTTCGGAAATGCAGTATTGCATCCCCTCTAAAACTAACCATGGCCTCCATTGAAACCACTGTGGCCATGATTGAATACAAGCAACTGCAGCTAATTATTTGGATAAAATTGATTCTACTGTGATGAGTTCAAATTCTTGAAAACTTTCCTGTTATTCTTGAATTGAAAATTAGCAACATTAGTAGATAGAGACATACTTTAATCATTTCATCAATTGTTTGTTGTTGTTCAAGACAACTCTCATGTACCGTTAAAATACTAACAACACCATCAAAAGTCACAAAATTTGTATTTGAAGTAACTAAGACCACAAAGAAGTTGTAATCAGATCCTAGGCCACCACAAAGATATAGAATTTGGTCCTTTTCTGAAATTGACTCAGAAATCACAGTGAATCAGTATAACCTTTCACTTTAAGAATATACTCTATCATTGACAAGGCACCTTTCTTCACAGTTTGAAGTTGCAATCACTATTGCATAATGCATGCCTTTGATGCTCCATCAAACACACGTTGAAGAGCTCCCCAAGTTGAAGCAGAAGAAGTATAACCAATAATTTGTCTAATAATTTTAGGATTCAAAGACAAAAAGATCCAACTAAGAATCAAGCAATCTTTGTGTCTCCATTGAACAAATTTTGGATTCACACAAACAACGCATCAAGAAATTTAGGAGGACACACATAGGTTCCGTCGAGAAAATCTTCAATTCCACATAATCACATTTTCCATTTGTACTTTTGAAATGAAGAAATTTCCTTTATCAAGCTTCACCAGGAAAGCATGGTTCAAACCTTGACTGAGTGGAAAAAACGGAGGATTTGAAACAATTAAGGTTAGATTGGGACCAGCAGCTTGCTCAGCGAAAGGACTTGAAGTTGCAAAAACCAACAAAGAAGCCATTGAAGAAAAAGAAAGAAAGAAAGATCAGGTAGAACAATGGAGAAGAAACAAAGAGAAATTAGGAGAGGAAGAATGGCTCTAATACCATGAAAGTTAAGGAAAAAAAGATATTTTGGGAAAACTCCAAAGAATCAAATTTTGAGCTCCATAAAACTGATATTACAATAGTTAGTTACGACATAGTTAACAATGTAGCCAATTTGTAACTAATCAAAAAACTGTTAAATTTTTTTTTTTTTTTTTTTTTTTGATAAATAAACACAAAATATATTATCAAAAGGCAAAAAGCCACAAAGCATACAGGAAGTATACAAGGTAGCCTAAACCTCAAAGAGCAAAAGAAGGAAACAAAGACCTCACCAGCCCTTAAGTGGATGCTAACCACTCCAAAAAGCCTATAAGAGAAGAGGACACCTCTCCAATATACACTCTAGCCCAACTCCACAAGTTACATACAAAAGAATTTTTTAGTTTTTGTATTGCTAAGGACCCCCCCTAAAAGCTAATCTATTCATTTCCTTCCAAACCGTCCAAAAAATACACTACGGTATGGAATTCCAAATCTTTTTCCTTTTTTTCCCCACAAAAGGGCCCCTCCAACTAAATAACACCTCTTTTACTGTTTCTGGGAACACCCACTGAATGCCAAACAAGGCAAGGACAATCTCCCAGAGGACTCTGACCACTATACAATGTAAAAGAATATAATTTACAATTTCTTCTTCACAACCACATAAAAAACAACGATTAGGGAGCTGCCACCCTCGTCTTTTAAGCCTATCTAGGGTAAGAATCTTCCCCCACGTGGCCTCCCACGCAAAGAAGGCAACTTTGGTTGGGACTTTGTCCACCCAAATGCACTTTTTCGGGAAGGCAATTTCAATGGGAGCAATCAACAAGTTATACACTTCCTTAACACCAAATTTTCCATTTCCCCCACCCTTCCAAATAACTGAATCCTCCTTTGAAGATATCCTATAGTCCCTCAACATAGTAAGCAAGTCTCCTATCAAATCCAACTCCCAATCATTAAAGCCTCTAGTGAAACTTAGGTTCCAACCTCCCCGACCAACATTCGAATCCCACACTTCGTCCACCGTTGCATTCCTATGTACAGCCAAGGCGTATAATTGGGGGAAGCTTTGGGACAGCGCTGCATTACCACACCAACGATCAATCCAGAAATTGACTTTAGTACCTTTACCCACTTTAAACTCTATATTTTCCCAACACCAGTTTGCCTCCTTCCAAACGTCCCACTAGCCTCATTAGTCCTCCACCCAAAGCCCTCTTGGCCATACTTCACCAAAATCACCTTCTTCCAAAGATTGTCTTTTTCATGGGCAAATCTCCATATCCATTTACCAAGCAAGGCCTTGTTCAAGAGATCAAGTTTCCTTATGCCTAGACCACCCTTCTCCTTTTGAGCACACACCACCTCCCACTTGATTAAATGGACTTTCCTCTCCAAATTTCCCCCTCCCCAAAGGAAATCTCTTTGTAATTTTTCTAGTCTTCTTGCAACTATCTTGGGCATTCAAAAGAAGGACAGTTGGTAAAGAGGCATACTAGCCAACATGCTCTTGATGAGGGCAATTCTCCCGCCTTTGGAAATATATTGTCTTTTCCAAAGAGCTAATCTTCTCCGCATTCTCTCTTCCACCCCATCCCACATAGAAAGAGTCTTGTGATGGGCTCCTAAGGGCAGCCCCAAGTAAGATGATGGTAGAGACCCCACCCTACACCTTAATTCCACTGCCATTTCCTCAATCTCTTCCACCTCACCAACTGGAAAGATTTCACTTTTAGCCAAGTTGATTCTTAAGCCGGACGCAACCTTAAACCAAAACAAAATCCAGCTTAAATAGGTAAGATGTTCTTTCTTTGCCTCACAAAAGACAATTGTATCATCAGCAAATAGTAAATGGGATATATTCATCTCCATCCTGCCTCTTCCCCGAATTCTGCACCCTGAGATAAATCCCCCATCAACAGCCCTTCTTATGAGAGTACTCAGCACTTCCATTCCCATAACAAAAAGGTAAGGAGATAAAGGGTCTCCTTGACGCAGCCCCTTGGAGCTCGAAAAAAAGCCTGCTGGCACCCCATTAACCAGGACAGAGAATTTAGCTGTTGAAATGCATCTCCACATCCACTCCATCCACCTTGTCCCAAAGCCCATCTTTTGCATAACCCTCATTAGGAAGTTCCAATTGATGTTATCATAAGCTTTTTCAATATCCAATTTACAGATCAGCCCTTTCTCTTTTCGTTTTTGTCAGGCATCAATCACCTCATTAGCTATAAGCAAAGCATCCAAGATCTATCTAGCCACCACAAAAGCATTTTGATCCAAAGAAACCACTTTTCCTAAAACCTTCTTCAGCCTGTTTGCCAACACCTTAGCCAATAGTTTATACAGTCCCCCTAACAGGCTTAGGCCGAAAATCCCCAAGGTCCTTAACACCTCCCTTCTTTGGGATTAGGACCAGGAAAGTGATATTAAGGCTTTTGGCAAATGAGCTTTGATCGTAAAAAAACTGCTAAATTAACTAACTAATTCTCTAACTATTAGTCATTCATCTCATATACATACCCAAGAGTGTAGAATGCCCAACAATAATATCATAGGACTGTGAAGCTTGACAAATATTGCATGTCTAGATGATGCAAACTTAGACATAAGTAACCTTCACACTTGTTGCACCTTCTCCAAGATGGACAGAGTTGGTTTTGGTTTACAATTCAGGCAACATGCAATCTCCTTGGAGGTCTCAAATTTTTTGCTCATTTTGGAAGGGGGAAAATCAGAATGATGTAGGTTTATAAAACATAGCACACCAAAATATGAATGGACATCAGTGTGCTATACATATCATAGGAATGCAAATTAAAATACTTCAGAAGACAATTTTACCCACTGTTTCACAAATAAAATTCATAAATTTACCTATATTTCCTTTGCCTTGAAAGACAAGGTCATTTTAATCTTTGATTTTGTGCATTCCTTCTTTAATTAATCTATCATGTTTGTTATTACTACAACACTGAGGAACTGGCTTCAATACTAATCTAACAAAGAACTAGCTTTAATACCGAGCTCACACAAGGGCCCAAAATAAGGGATTGGCTTAGAGAGAGCAAGCTCGAACCTAATGAGAAACAAGATGAAAAGTCTCAAAATAGAAAATTAAATTAAGGTCGGATTCCCACTGCCCAATACAGTCCCTGGATGGACAGAACAGAACCCAAAAAATTCTTTTCTCTATTCACTCGGCACCATTCAAAGTTAGATCCAGCCTCTTCAAGCTAGTACGACCTATCTCTCATTCATATACAACCAAACCACAAGATACAAGATGTATCCATTGAGTGCCAGTAGACTATATGCTCTATCATTCTCTCTTATATTTTAATCTTGAAATGACAGTCATAATTTATTTTCCTATTTGCTTCACATTAAAGCGTTCAACAATATCCATCGAAGTTAACAGTCACTGAAAGACACTCGACTCTTTCCAAAAACGAATAATGTGAGTTTTGTAAAATTAATTGAAATAGTAACTCTATAACGAAATCCAAAGCACTCACCTACTTCAATTTTCCAGTAGTTTCGATCATGTGACCTTGAATCTCCATAAATGCCTATGAATTTCCAAACCCCATCAACACAAAACAAACAGAAGTATATCAGATTTAACTCTCAGCTATTGTCTTAGCAATAAATCAAAAGCAAGAAACTCGCCCACACGAACCGATACTCACTTCAAACATCTAAATCTTAATTTGATCAATGACTAATTCTACAATTTCCCTCATTTGTCTGCTAAGGAAGCAGAAGAGAATTTTGAAGAAAAAAAAAAAAAAACTTTGCCATTTCTTTAGTTTTCCCAGATTTTATCAGCAACCAAAAGGAGCATTTTGAAACAAAAGTGGAGAATTTTTCTTACAGTTCTGTTAGCTTCATCGGCCATTTTCCTGAGAAACCTTAATAGCAAATTCAAGAGTCTGAAACCCTAACCGAAAGAATCGACCCATTTTATGTGTTCTAAAAAAAAGGGCCGGGTTGGGGTAACGGGTTTGCTATTCTGTTTGCTCGTGCGTGGTACTCTAGATGAAGCGCGTTGACCAACCGACCAGTGGTCAAACACAAAAAAAAGTCCGATACAAACGGTTCAAAGAACAATTATCTTACGGAGCTCAGAAAATTTTTAAAAATTAAAAAGATAAGTGGAAAATAGTGAGGAAAAAAAAAAGGCAGTGGTTGAAGAAAAGTAGAAAACAACAAAGAAGTGAAGCGACGCGGTTAAACGGGATTGGCGCAATGCCGTAACTGCCCTTATGCATGTCCTCATTTACCAAAATACCCTCCTCCTTGGCCATGTTTTGAGAATTGGCCTTGGTATCAAATGGACTTAAGGTGATCTATGAATATCTATATTAATTCATGGGAAAGTTATGCTTTGGGCTTCCCATCCCAAAATAATAACATTTTCGAAACCCAACTTTGCACAAAAAAAAAAAAAAACTACACTGATGACAAAAAAATTAGGGATTTCATGCACTCTACTATGAGGTGTTATTTCATTCCGAAATTGCCCTTTCTCTTCAGCCACTTCAACGTCCACATCAGAAAGCCTACAAAACCAAAAAAATCACTGTCTCACTCACTCGATCACCCAGCCTTCTCTTGAGTGCTTAAGTGGTCCACGAGTGCTTTTTAGGGACTGTACCTTAAGTACTACCTTAGTGGCCTTTAGGTACTACTTAGTGGCATTTAGGTACTACCTTAAGGGCCCCTAGGTACTACCTTAGCTAAACCTCAACTCAACCTCTACCAAGCCTCGGGCCTTCCTCTCTTACCCTTATACCATCCCATTATGTGCTTCTCTTGAGTGCTTAAGTGGTCCATGAGTGCTTTTTAGGGACTGTACCTTAAGTACTACCTTAAGGGCCCCTAGGTACTACCTTAGCTAACCTCAACTCAACCTTTTCCAAGCATCGGGTCTTCCTCTCTTACCCTTACACCATCCCATTATGTTTTTCTCTTCAGTTCTCAAGTGGTCCATAAGTGCTTTTTAGGGCCTGTACCTTAGGTACTACCTTAGTGGCCTTCACGTATTACCTTAGTGGCCTTTAGGTACTACCTTAAGGGCCCCTAGGTACTACCTTAGCTAAACCTCGACTCAACCTCTCCCAAGCCTCGAGCCTTCCTCTCTTACCCTTACACCATCCCATTATGTTCTTCTCTTAAGTTCTCAAGTGGTCCACAAGTGTTTTTTAGGGCATGTACCTTAGGTACTACCTTAGTGACCTTCAGGTACTACCTTAGTGGCCTTTAGGTACTACCTTAAGGGCCCCTAGGTACTACCTTAGCTAAACCTTAACTCAACCTCTCCCAAGCCTCGAGTCTTCCTCTCTTACCCTTACACCATCCCATTATGTGCTTCTCTTGAGTGCTCAAGTGGTCTACGAGTGCTTTTTAGGGACTGTACCTTAGGTACTACCTTAGTGGTCTTCAGGTACTACCTTAGTGGCCTTTAGGTACTATCTTAAGGACCCTTAGGTACTACCTTAGTTAAACTTCAACTCAACCTCTCCCAAGCCTCGAGTCTTCCTCTCTTACCTTTATACCATGCCATTGTGTGGTTCTCTTGAGTGCTCAAGTGGTCCACCAATGCTTTTTAGGGACTGTACCTTAGGTACTACCTTAAGAGCCCTTAGGTACTACCTTAAGGGACCCTAGGTACTATCTTAGCTAAAGTTGGGATCTACCTTAGATGGAAGAGAAGTGATGAAAGTTCAGTAGCTGCCAAACCAAAGTTTGAACTTCCAATTCATGCTCAACATTTCTTCCAAATTATTTCATATCCATATGTAATATCTTTCTTTGTTGGCTTCTTTATAGCATGTTTTATGCATATTGTAATATTTAGCTTAACATAGGTGCTACAAATGTGTTATGAATATCAATGTGTAGTACTATATTTGTCGTAGTGCGAACAAGGACCTCTGTGATTATTATTATCATCTTTGTTAAACTGAAAATGCTAACTCAACCATTTTGCGCATAACACATTGTGATATTGATGCTCATAATTTTCTTGGAACAGCTAAACTAAGAGAAAAGTCCCTTTGGGGGATTTTCTCTTCTTTCCCCGTCCTTTGCTCGGAACTCGACAGAGCATTGAAGACAGATATACATGATCTTTAGAATGCAGCTCCAATTTTGTGATGAAAATGTTTCACACCTCAGTTCTATCTAGTATTTACAACACTTATTTAGTGACTGTTTTTTATGAAATATTTAAGTGTTAAGTAGCCTATATATCTTCCACCTGGACATGTCAGAATGTTGTGAGATCATTATCACCTACAGTTAAAAAATGCATCTTCTTTTACATTAGAATATCTTTTGATATGGGACTTTTTAATCATGTCAGGTCATGAAATGCTTTGATAAACTGTCAACTTGTATCCTTGTATTCATACCATTGAACATTGGACCAGTAAATAACAAGTTTGTTCTCTCTCTCTCTCTCTTTTATTTCCTTTTCTTCATCAGAGAATTAGTAAGCGCACCGAAGAGCTGCAAAGTGGAGCACAGGACTTTGCATAATTGGCAAACGAGCTTGTCAAGGCAATGGAAGGGCGAAAATGGTATCAGATATGAAATCGGGTTGGCATATTCTGCATGGGCTTATGGTTCATGGTATAGTGTAATTTGTTCTGTTTTGGGGTCAAGAGGGGATTCCCTGGGTTACCTATAACACATGATTTACGTTCCTGTGGTTAACGGATGATGAAATCCACTCCAGGATGCTGTACAGATCAACCAGCTGCAGATCCTTGCAATTGGATGTGTTTTAGGTACATCATTTTACAGGAATGTCATGGCACTGGGACATTAGGGTGATATCCACATTTCGATTGTTTGCCCTGCCAAATTATTGACATTATGAGGTCCTTCAGCAGTGTATTTATGTACCTGATTTTTTGCCAATATGCAAGAGGTGCACGCTCAAAAGGGTTTTAAACTAAGGAGTTGCATGATCAAATTGTCTTTACGTATTCAGATTATACTTGTGATATGCAGTTGTGTCAGTTCCATTACTTAAGTAACCCTCATGTTATGAGGTTTTTGTGCCGTTCAGCATTAGTATAATCTTCACAAATGTGAGATGCAAATATAAATGAACATCCCAAAATTGATGTAAAAATACAACCAAATGGAGAACCCTCAACAAGACTGCCCCAGATCAGCACAGCATTGCAATGGTCAACCACATGGACATATAACAGCAGGGAAACAGGTGGTAAACCTTCCTCAACCATTCATGTATATTGTATTTCTTCATCTCCTGAATGGTTGGTTTACGGAGCTGGACTGATCCAACGTTGCCTTTTTAAAATGTGCCTTCTTGGACGTAATTTCTTGAAAAGTATTAGGTTCACCAAAGCCACCTTTAGAGCTCCGTACTTTCTTCCTCTTGGCCCGATCTTATTCTTCATCCCTGTAAGAGTTGAAAAGGTTATAAAAATAAAGATGGAGGCTAGGACATATAAATTACCAACACCAACTTTCAAATGGAACCCTTCCTCTAATACAAGCAATTCATAGTCTAGAATAAGAAACAATGTAATTGGATGTTTAACAGAAGCTCAGGCTGACACACTCAAAGATAAATGTTATGTTACCAAACAAATAACTGAAACATTCCTGTCTCAAGCATGTTATGTATTAGAAACTATGGACATCTCCAAAAAGTAATAATGGTTGCTTTTAAAATTCGTGAACAGACAAGCATACTGGCTGAAAACAAAATTATTACAAGTTATTTCACCTGCACAAAAAAGCAAGTGTTGAAACCTGGTTTACACTTTTCCTTATTACAAACCAGCTTTAAAATTGTGCTGATATTGTGTTTTGCATCTTTATAAAGTAGATGATACTTGACAAAAAGTTAAGTTTGTCTGTGCTTGCTAGTTGACTCCAACATGGAGCTCGTTTTTTGTTTGCCTTAAGGAGAGAAAAATCCAGCCCATCCCTAAGCTTTAAGTCAAGCTAAAATTAACTAAATATGAGTACAACAGCTACTTTGGGCGTTTTAGTTCCCTATATCTCAGCAAGGTGCTGTCCACCAGAATTGCAATTAAGGCCACTAGGTTAGAGCAATACTAATCCAGGAAGAATATAAAAGCACAGATAAACAGCTATAATCCACAGATCAGGCTACTCTTTCGCATTAAGTGAAAAGCAGATCATATTGGTACAAAAACATACACATGTCCCATATGGACAAGCACATGATACCTAATTCTGCATCAAACACCTGCTCGAACTTTCTCATTGATGTGTACAATAAAAACAAGATTCTGGCCATAAAATAAACAATCTGGGTAAACTTGTGGCAATGCATCATATATACTTAAAAAAATAAGGAAACATGCAACATTGTAATCAATTTGATCCATTACCAATCCACCCACCAAGGAATCCAGACATGAAACTCAGACTATTTAATGACTAAAAACTATGCAATATTTTTGTTGGATAACCAATTTTCCTAAAAGCTCTTATGCTTGAATATGGGCTTAATAAATACATGGTTGGGCTTGAACGTGGACTCAATAAATTGAAGAAATAAATATGGCCTCCTACTAAAGATGCTCAGATTCCATTTTGAACAACCAAGTTTTCTAGAAGTGCAAGTTGTTAGGATTTGGATTTATAATATATATCATGGTCTCCAACAAATTTAACTAAAAATGCATCATACACTTTTCCTTGGCAACAAGAAAGAAGCATCTGCAAATGCCCCACAAGTGTTGGACCAGCTAGTCATGTCAAGTGTAGACACAATAACAAGCATGGGGTATAAAAATGATATGCATCATAATCAAATTTTCTCTTTTGAACACCCGAAATGAGGCATCATGAAGAGCACGAGCAGCTGCACTGCCTGCCATACCAGCACCTTTGACGATAACAGATGGTGAGGTAGCTTGCTGCCTTTCAATATTTGCATAACAAAGAGCTACAAGACAGGAGATTGAATTCAGATTCTGGAAATCAGGCCATAGAGATGAACTACAAGTCTTCAACACTTTGATAAAAGAATCTTTAAATGCACATCCTAATTACAAAATAATTTACATCTTAGAATAACATTGGAATGTACTGAAGTCACTATCATATGCCTTCCAAGAATACATTTATCAAAATAAATCAACAAAACAATGAAGTAAAGCCCCCAATAAAGACAATTACATTTACTATAAGCGTGTAAAAGCACCTTTTATCAACTCATTTTTTATACAAGAGGGAAGAAAAATGGAAGGTACCTAGAGGAGACCCACAAAAAACAGTGAAAGATCCTAGCCATTGATATCCTTATGTAAGGAGAGGATGAATGATAGCAACAGATGCAGCCTAAATCACATCCTCATCCACTAGTTTAGAGCTAGAAAGCTGCGGGAGCTGTCATTCCCAATACTCGAACTACAGTTGGCATTCCCAGATTTTTTGGAAGAGCTCCTCTTAGGCTAGAAGGTGAAGGGTACAAATAAAAGACAGAGGAAGGTATTGAGCATGGCTCCCCCTTGCTCGTTTTGGTGCATGTGGCACCAGCAAAGTTGAAAGATCTTCAATGAGCAAGATCTTCCCAACCAAAAGTAGAAGGAGATCTCTATTAAATAAATTTTGGAATGATCTAAAGTCCAGTTGGGAAAGGAGAATTGTTCTTTATAGAACATAAATTGTGGATAGTCGTTCATGTTTTTGTTGTTTTTGTCCGAGTGTTGCTTTTTTTTTTCCCTCTTATATTGGTGCTTCTTGGATACCCATACATACATACAAGATTCATGCACACAGAAGATAGGTCCACCACAAAATAAAATCTCAACATGGTTCAAATTCTTGTCTCATTACACACTGAAGCTCAAATGCACTATTATTTATAACTGTATGGGGAAAAAGATTCATAATAACTTTCTTTTGATCCAAAAAGGTAAAGATTTATTTCACCTGCTAGTTTGCTAATATTAAAAGAGGAGCTCCTTGCAAATCCTCATGCCGGAGAATTTTTTCTGGTAATCAAATTGAAGGTGTAAATGCATCATTGTAATTTCAATTTGAAACTCCACACTAATGGTAAAATTGATCAGTAATTAAAAGAGCACTATGTTCCACAAAATCAAAATAACCGCAAATAACTCACTCAGTGCTGATTTTGAATCTTCAAAACATGATGGGCAAGAAGCGTCAATTACATATACCACAGCATGTGCCTCTTCATAATATTTCTCCCAAATTGAACGAAGACCGGGCTGACAAAAAATAACTAAATAAATAAATAAAATAAAAAATTCTTGCATCAATGAAAGAAATTCAAAAGGAACCCTTCTTATTTTATTTCATTTTATTCATTTTTTAGCTCAATGTTTTGAATCATAGACATTCAGACACCTAGAATCTTAGCAGATACAGGCTTGCTGAACCCTGGAATTCTAATTGCTCGCTACATTTCAACAGTTTCTAGTAAAAAGAACTTAAGCTGATCAAAAGAAAGAAATTTCCTTTGTAGAGAATGGAAGAAAGACCGCTGTACTACATACATTTTATCATGCAACTTTGAGACCATTTATAGAACAGCATACAGTTAAACCCAAGTTTCATCCCTTCTTTTCATGTGAGCTCATTTTCAGTTATACAACATAAGCAATAAGTTTACCATGAATAAAATAATTGTTTCCTGTTTTACTTATGGAATTTCAGGTTTTTACAGTTCCCAATATCTGCCCTTAAGACAAAAAATGAAAAATAAAAATAAAACACAATAAATAAATCCTAAGATAGTAACAAAGAAAGAAGGGGATTCACTCAGTTGCCTCAATATTTTTGGGAAGTCTGCCTACCTGGTGGGATCCAGCAGATAAAGTCATAAAAGACTCTAGTATGAAGAGTTGTAAATATCACAGATATTCATAATCCCACTCCTGTTTGTTCTAGTGGCTATTAACAGTAAAATACCAAAGCACTATTATGTTGTACAAGAATGCACTGCTGGAAAAATGGTATTATATTCTAACCAAAGTTGTTAATTCATAAAATGTATTATATATCGTTTTTCTATTTTTCTATATAGTTTATTGTAAGTTTTTTTATATAGTAAAAATAAAATAAAATAAAATAAAATACGTATATGAATTAAAGCTGTCAATAGAATGAACCCTGAACTCATTCTCTCAATAAGACGCATTATTTGTTACCTCTTTTCGAATTATTAGATACGTAGAGAAATTATTTTCCATAGTTAATGTTTTCTATTAGTTTTTATGTCCACCGAAGCTGCTTTTGGTTTAATTATTGGTTTTGATTACAAAATCGTGTAGGTCAATGCTAGTTCGCAGTTTTGTGGGGTAGCAGAAATGGTTGGACCTGTAAATTTTGAGAAAGATGCAGAATACTGGCAGCAGGATAGGTGGAGTGGGTTGTTCCCAGTCAAGTGGCATATTATCACATACTAGTAGAAAATAATGAAAACAAGCCTGTTACTTCTTTACTACTCTCTTCCAACTGTGGGGATTGAATATGATTAAGGTACAAATAACCAGGTTAAATGTAAGATAATGGGACACGAATACATTCAAAAAAGAGCTCAAAACCCCTGACTGTCCAACCTCCAAAAGCAAAAGCAAATGATCACACCAATTTCCTCTTTCCATTCACCACAACATCAAGAAAACGAAAACGGTTGTCCACAAAAAGCTGAAAGCAATGCGTTCGCCCCATGCCCACCAATCGCACCCCCACCGCCTCATATACCCTATTCTCATCAATCCATTCTCCTCCTACTCCTACTCCTCCTCCTCTTCCTTCGTCGTCTTCTTCTTCTTCTTCTTCTTCTTCTTCTTCTTCTTCTTCTCCCCACCGCCTCATATACCCTATTCTCATCAATCCATTGCGCCATTCTCATAATTCCATCCTCCTCCTCCTCCTCCCCATGCCCACCAATCGCACCCCCACCGCCTCATATACTCCATCTTCTTCTTCTCCTGAGCCTTTTGACAGTGAGCGAGTTCCTGTCACCATAGGAACTGACATTCGTGGCTTTCTTCGTGTTGAGAACCGGGTTGAACCCGATGACCCTCGTATTGCTAATCTCTGTGAGTGTTTTTTTTTTTTTTTCATATCGCACTTTATCTTCATGCCTTATTTCCCTCTTTTCATGATTGGTTGGACGCCTGGTTTCTGAAATGCAACTTTTAGGGTGTGATTGTTTTGCTGTTTTCTTAGGTTTCTGTACCATGCCAGCTTGAATTTGTCCCCAAATTACCAAAATATTGGTTCATTTTTCTCATCTCTGTACCTTTTTCTATCAATCATTTGGTCGATTCTACGGAATCTTGCCAATTTTCCAGATCATTCATATGAATTTGCAAACCCAATAGATAAAAGTATTAAAATAAAAAGATTTCCAATTCTTTGAATTCTTGGATTTCTCGGACTATTTTTGCAACCGAATTTGGGGTTCAGTCTGAATCTTACTTTTTTCCTTGAATATGCCGATATTGGTTTACTTTTGAAACAGAGGTCACTAGCAATTATGATTTTGGGGTTTGTTGTAATACTGATATGGATGATTCAGATTAGATTAATAACCATGATCAAAAGTGAAATATGTTATTGGTTTTTTATCATAAATTTCCATCCTCAAGCCTACAATTTGACTTCATTTTCATGTTATTCTTTTTGTTTGGAGTAGGGGAATAGGAGAGATGGGTTTTGATTTCCAATCATCCATCTTTTCTTTTTGTTTGTAGTACTATACTTGTTTGACTCTTTTTTCTTTTTCTTTTTTAAAATATGATTTGGCATCTTATATCAAGAATCTTAATTATTTTTTTCTTACTTATTCCTTGCATCCAACAATTTGAGAAATGGGGCTGGGAAAACCCTTCTTTTTAAAATGCAATATGCAAGTTCGATCTGAAGTTATACAGTGTACATCTACTATTGTTTAAATGGAACACAGGCCGTGTTCATGCTTTTAAAATGGCACATATCAAGGATAACTATTCAACTGGATGGTGTGTTTGGAAATTTAAAACTGCTCTTCTTCAGTGGCTTGAACAGGTAGTCAATGAAAATGAAGTCTGTTTCATACATAGAGTAAAGTTGGCTACAAAGTAGTCACATACTTCCATGTTTGTAACTTCTTGCATTTGTTAAGAAGAGTTTGGAACTGAAGTGAATCTAATGTCTTTCAACGTCTTCCCTTAGTGTTTGTATTATCTTCTTCCCATTGCAATTGCCTCCTCTTCTTGTCCTTTTTCTTCTTATACTTTGCCAACATGTGGTCCTACCGTATTATTTATTTATGAGCTTAATACAGCAATATGATAGTTGGTTTTAGCATGCCCCATTTAACAATCCCTGATCTTTGTACTTGCACTTGAATATAGTGATACATTCATTCATTCTTCTACTCAATGTAGTAATTATATTTTGGTTATATGGTTTTCCATCTTTTCAAGCTCATTTTTAGTTCACCTTGTTGTGTATGCTTACACATAATTGGAAGATGGTATTCTTTTAATATGCTTTTTACTTAGTTTTGCAATTTTCCCGTATGAATAATGTCAAATTTCCTGCAGAATTTTTCAAAGTTATAATACTTCTATATCATGTAAAAGAGTTTACATCTCCTTAAGGTTTGAACGTAGAAACAATTATTTTAGTAAAACATTGAAGAAATTTGAGGGAAAAAAAAAAAAAGAACTTGTTTTTATTTTTCTCACCTTATTCAAACTGATTATTGCTTCGATATTTATACATGAATGGTTGAGGTGTCTGCCTTAAAAAAAAAAAAAAAAATCTAATCCTTGATTTTGGGATAAAGTTTAGGAAACAACTATATGCAGTAAAGCTGCTGGTACAATTGGTGGTACAGTTATGTGGTACAACTGTATGCATAATTGTACCTTCCAAATTTCCACAACAATGAATGCGCAATATGACGATTTCCTATTCCATTAATGGCTGATTTTGATTTTACCAAAGAATGAACTCATATGCTTAGAGTACCAAAAGTATAATTTGTAGAAATGCATTTTTTTTTAAAAGTATAATTTGCAAAAACACATAAAATATGCAACAACTGAATATTACTCTAGGGGCTTCCAAAGGTAGTTCTCCATCTATCAAATAATAATGTGACTTTTTATTGTCAAACTGGAAATAGTATGGAGCTATACTTTTGTCTTTGTCCTTTACTTAAGGCATAACATCTTCTGAATTTACATGGTCTTGTCCATTCAATTTGTAGGTATTGAGAGTTAATTTGGATCTTTGTGTATGGGTTAGACCTTGGTTTTTAAGTTACAAAATTGGTCAAACTAAGTTGGGGTTTGATCAATGTAAATGCTATATTCCATTTGTTAATTAGGAAATTTGACAATATATCCTTTTTTTGAATGTCAGACCATAGGATTGCTTGTTTTTACCTGGGAAAGTGGCTACCTTCAGACTGTGACAAGAACTTCAAAATATGTCCAACCCGTCCACTGTCCAGTTCTAAGCACAACTTATAAGCATTTCCCTATCTTTATTTGATTTGAATTCAACACTTACAAGAAAATAGCAGCACCCTATAAACTACAACACCCTAATTCTTATATGTACGTTTTGTTCTCAACTTAAAACTTTGATAAACTTCCACATATTAGTTCTGTTATGTGAGTTGAAGAAGTTTACTCCTTAGTTGAAGGTCAAAGACGATGCTTTCATTTTCTTGAGTGCAATTAAGGTTGTACTACTCTGTTACTCTGAGAGTGATTTGTGTTTTGTATGAATCAGAAAACTGAAGTGATAAAAATTTCCTTGTTAAATTGCAGTAAACTTTTATTTCCATAACCTCTTGAAATATACAAGGTATCTCTTGATCTCATTTTTGTATGTGTTATCATGTTCTGTAATTGTGACAGCTTCCTCTTATTATTGTGTTTTCCTACCAACAGTCAAGGCAATTGAAGCTAACAAGTAGTGCATTTCTAAATCTCTTTTTTCCTTTATGCACGATCTCATATTATATTTCCATATTTTGGTTTTATAGGATGAAGTAACTACTATTGCAAAAAGGAAAGAAAATTCTGATCTACGTGAACTTGGACATCTTTATCTTTAGTATAAGAACTATATTCGCCAACATAGTGATTCATGGGATTTGGAAAATAGGTAATTGAGACTTCCTTATGGATATTCCACTTTGCTTGCATTCAGTCTAGATTTTTTTTTTATAGATATTTTAAATTTTTGACTATGTAATATGTGGAATATATATATTTTCACAGAGAGAAGTTGACAAATGCACGTGAAATTGCTTCCGTTTTGTATGAAGTACTACAAAGATTTACAAAGGCATCTTGTCATCAGGTTCCCCTTCTCTTTTATCTTCTCCTGTAATATTTTATGATAACAATTCTTGTTCAAATGTTAGTATATTCCCAAATTATCATTCATCTTCTTACTTCTACTCTCCCTTATTTCCCTAAAGGGCCTTGTGGAGACTCACATATTTGGTCCCTACAAAATTCTTCCACTTGATCAGCAAGCAATTATGCAACTCCCTGAGGTCTGATGCTATATGGATGAGCTAATTGATTTTTTCCTTTAAGCCATTAGATCGAATTGCTCTAATAGGATTCTAGACCAGCTTTATACCAACTCCTTCTAAACTATTAGGTTGTTTCACTGCTGCAATTGATAGAAAGTAATATGCAATCTAGTGACATTTATTTTTTTAGTTTAATTACTGAAAATATGCAGCAAGTAATAGAATACCCAAAGTGTAATAGACTGAACATAGTTTATTAATAAGGTAAAAAATGCAGATAAAAGCTGTCCTTACAGCTCTTCAATATCTGTGGTTTTCCTGTCATGCAATATATTCATAAACCTAGAGCTTCTATGGATTTGTTTGATTGCCTTTATTGTTGGTTTGGAATGGTGAGCTATCTTTTTGTCTATAGTAGAATTAGTTTGCTTTGGCCAGGATTAGTTGGCACCTCGGCTGAAATTCCCTTTTTATTAGAGATTTGTTTTGTAGTTTTTGGTGAAGGAAGTATGGCACCATTTTGGTCTATATGGATTAAGAAGAATGCAAGAAGTGTTATAGATTCTCTCTCATGGAGGACCTATGTGAAATAAACCCAAAACTTTAATTCTTGTTGGTAATGGTCATAGGACTAAATTTTGGCAAGATTGTTGATGCAGAGAAATTCCCCTTGATAAAAGTTCAAGAGTGACAGGTGTTTGGGTGGGGGAGAAACCACGAACCTTTGAACCATAGTTTCAAAAGGGCAGTGTGTGCTTGGGAGATAGAGACAGTGGGGAGCTGTTCAAGACACATCTAGGCAGTTTCTTTGCAAAAAAAAATAAAAAAAGTATGGATGATAAGTTGGTTTGGAGGAGGGTGAAAGATGGAAGGTTCTGTGTGAAATCTTATTGTAGCCTCTTTTTTACAGAGAAAACATGTCAGTTTCCTACCAAGGATGTGTGAGGGTTTGGTGCCCCTCTTAGGTTTGCTTCTTTGCGTCAGTAGCTGCTAGGTAGAAGAACTTAACAAACGTACTTTTGTTTTTTATTTTCCATTCATGTGTTTTGAAGAGATTAAATTAGATTCTTTTACATTTTCTCATAAGCATTTTTCATGCTCTTATTTACTAATACTCAAAAGCATTTTTCATAAAAATTCAAGGGTGTTAATAAGAGATTTAAAATTATATTAATGTTTAACATCATGCATCAAACTAAGTTTTTCTTTTCATTATATTTTAAATGTTTGATATTATATACCAATTAAATTTTTTTCAATTTTTGATATTAGAGCATGGTTAGTAATTTGTGTGTTTAATTTTTTTTTTGGTTAATTTTGGATATTAAAAGAAAAACCATGACTTTAAGTTATTAAAAAAATCTCTTGAAAATCATAATTGGTAAGTTACAAAAAAATTTCTCAAATATGGAAAAAGAACCATAATTTGATGTTATACAAAAATTTATTGGATATAAAAAGAAAAATCTTAACTTGGTGTTATAGAAAAATCATATTATTATAACTAGACATTGTGAATAAATTATTTATTTTTATAACTCAAAATTATGATAACATGTTATAGACACAAAAGAGGTAACTATCTTGGAAATCAAGTCACTCTTTAAGAGTTTCTAGTCAAAGTAACCCGTTTATTTTTTTTTAAAAAAAATTCTCAATCTAAAGCTACGTTAAAATATTTGTCAAAGTAATGCATCCATACAACATCAAGTTCAATTTTTTTATTATTATTTTTTTCGTTTTAAAACCACAGTAGGTAACTATAGTTTTATATTTAAATTTAAAACCACAATTACGAACTACGATCTTTAGAACCACTATTAGTGACTCTAGTTTTAAATTTAAAGCTAAAATCACTATCACCAACTCCAATTTTTTACATTAAAAAAAAATGAAAAATGAAAAATAACATGAATAAATATGTGATTACAAAGGTTAGACCGGTAAATATCTTGGGAAGAGATCTATTTTTTTTTTTTTTTTCAAAAGCATTATTTTTACCTTAAACTCACACTTTAAAGTCAATATATCTATATATGTGTACACATCTACTAAAATTATTAGTTAATGAGTTTGACTTCATTATGGTATCAAGTACCTCTTTCCTAACTTTAAAATTAATGTTACATTAACTTCTTGGAAAATGTAAGAGAAAAAAATAAAAATAAAGTATGGAAAAGGGTGCACTAAGAATGTGAGAATTTTTTGTATGAAAAATGTTTATTATGCCTATAATAATTAGAAAATCTTAATTATTTACTTCCATAATTATTTTGAGAAGAAGGTAAGATTTAAGTTCTAAAATATAGTTTTTTCAAAATCAAACTCTTCTATGCCCTCATAATTTCTGTAATATCAAAATCAGAAATAAAAATATTAAGAGTTAAATATTTCAAAAAATAATAAATAATTATTGAAAAAATAATTTTAACCTCACTTTTTGAAATTAATATTTATTTATTTTTACGATTTAAACACAGTGGGATTATTTGAATTTGAATTCAAACGTTTAAATCCGAGATCAACGGTGGACCATCCCTTTGTTCAGGAGTCATCTATTTATCCGTTACAAATTCAGTCGACCGTGGGACTCCTGCAGCTGGCTTCAGTCTTCACGGCTTTCACTCAACTTTTCGGTAACGTTATTTTCTTTGATATAAAACCCTGAGAACAAATTCAAATGAGCAGCCTCAATCTCAATTTCTCATCCTCCTTCTTCACCGCCTCTCTGCCCCTAACCCAATCCCAAATTCCAAACCCTAAATTTCCTCAATTCCAACATACTCTTTCAGAAATCAACAGACTAAACGATGCTGTTTCATAGTACCACATGCTAGCTTTTCCGATCTTCCGCTCCTCCCATTTGATATAAACCAGGTGAGTTTCAGAACCGATTCTTCTTTCTCTTCCGTGCGCCTCTCTTTGCTTTTTGGGAAAGGGTTTTTGGAGAATTTCTTCTCTCTCTTTTCTTTTACGAAATAATTTTGCTAGACGTGTTTGGAAAATGTTGGTCTTGATGATTCTTTTGTTGGTTGTCTGTCTTCCTGGAAAATGTTGTCTGGGATAAGAAAATTATTTTGCTATTATTATGAGGGTTGGAGAATTTCTTTTTATTTTTATGGAAATAATTTTTCTAGACGTGATTGGAAAACATTGATCTTGATGAGTTATTTGTTTTCGTGGAAAGAATTTTCTGGTATACAAAAAAATAATTGGTTTTATTATGGTGCTGGATAATTTTTTTTTTAAGAAAATAATTTTTCTAAATGTGTTTGAAAATGGTTGGTCTTGATGATTCTTTGTTAGTTGTTTGTTTTGTGGAAAATTTTTTCTGGGATAATACTTATTATTTGATTTGTTATGTGGTTTGGAAAATTTCTTTATTCTTTTTTTCATAACGAAATACTTTTTCCATAAGGGTTTGGAAAATGTTGGCCTTGAGGATTCTTTGTTGGTTGTGATTCTCCTATGATCCATCTCTTCACCATGTTTTACTATTTGAAGTTGGGTTGCTGCAAGTTTTAATTGTTTCAATGACATATTCTTTGTTTTCCCGGATGGGTGTTTGGAAAATTTCTTGGAAAATGATTTTCCTAGAAAAATATTACTCCAAGTGGGTTTGGAAAAAGTTGGTCTTAACAATTCTTTGTTCATGAGGAAGGCTGTGATTCTCATATTACTTTGCAATGTTTTGACTATCTAGAATTGGATTGCTATAAGTTTTATTTGTTTTCCAGGTGGGTTTTTTTGCAAATGACAAATTCTTTGTTTCTTGTATGGGATGTTTGAATGATTTTCTTTCTTTTAAGGAAATAGTTTTCCTTAGAGTGGAGCGGGAGCCTCATGTTTGGAAAAGGTCTTTTAACACTTATTTGTTGATAAAGATGGTTTCAATCTCGAACTTTTTCCCCTCATGATACAAAATATTTATAAAAATATTCCTAATACTTTCCTCCTTTTAGATAAAATATAATTTTATGAAGAAATATCAATATATGAAATATTCTAAATAATATTTTTTTACCAAAAGGATTATGTCTACTAAATAGGAAATTGAGACAATCCCAATAATCACCATCTAGATCTTTCTAGGTTAGCCTAGTATTGATTGAGAAAAACATGTTCCAATTTATCCAACCAAAGTCTTCAATTATTAAGCAAATACATATTAGCATTTCTATTCCCTTTTCAAGCATATTGCATATGGTTATTGTGTTTTAGTTGTGGTCCATGAGATGCTTTTCATGGTGGAAAATGATTTTTTTTTTCAGTCCTTGATTTTATTGCTCTATGGACCATCCTTTTTTCTTTTATGGATCTTAATGCAAGCACTAGTCAGATTGGCATGTCTATCACCTAATAACTTTAGTTTTTTAGTTAAATATGAATAATTTAACATGATATTTAGAGCCTTCCTTTTTGGGAGGCAATGAGTTTGAGCCTCAATGCTTGTTTTATTTTCCTATTTATTAAATCCATCTGCGAGCGAGGAGATTGAGATCTTATAGAAGGCTATTAGGTTACGGGTGTTAGTGAACTTGATATAGATTGTTGGCAACTTTTGCTCATTTATGCTTTGCCAATTTGTGTAATTTTGCTTGATAGGATTTATTGACTGCTTTTGCTCATTTATCTTATGTCAATGGTTGACATGATATATTGTTCAGCTATTAGCTAACAGTTTAACTTTTCAATGAAATTAGTAGTTTACGAATAGTATAATATCTGGATGGTTATCTTGTGTCAACAGGCTCCTAAGGAGGAATTGTTGCAAACATGTATTGCAACTCCTTAATGTGGGCAGAAAAGGAGCCTTTTGTGGATTGTGATGAAGCTTTTGTTCCATCATTGGCTGAACGAATATCCTTTGCAGCACTTCAACCTGTAACAGGTGACTGTGATCCTTTCCTCTTTTCTATTGCTTTAGAAATTTACCTGAGTTGTCAAGCCATATTCTTTGTTAGATCCTTAAAAATGATGTTTCTCCTCACTGCCTTGACTAAAGCTTTTTCATCCTTTTTCTGCCTTCAATTCAAACCAAATTATGTATCTGGTGCACTTTAGTGAAACCAAGTTAGAAAGCAAGGGGATGGACCCTTTTGCACAAGGAAAGTAGAATCTTTATCATGCCAAAAATATGGAATAGAAAAAGAAAAACAGGAAAAGAAAGAGAAAATACAAGAACAACCTAAACTATTGATGAATCCATAAGAGAATGCATCATGCCTATCAAACAACCCCAAACCAAAAATTGCATGACTAAAAAACCCTTCTTTGAACTTGGGACTGTCAGGCTCATCCCTCAATAGTTCTCCTGTCTTTGCCTTTCCAGATGCACTAGGTTACTAAGATTTACTGTGACCAACTTAGCATGCAGAATTCTTTGGCGTTTCTAGTTAATCTCTTATACCGTTTTTTTTTGTTCTCTCTATTGTATCATTGTGTAAAATTGGACTGCGAATGTAGTTTCTCCTTGTCTCAATATCTGTATCATAGAGTTGAATTAGATCTGAATTGTGTTGCAAGAGGTGACTGAGTCAAATCCGTACTGTAGGTAGGTTCTATTTGTGCAGGCTGAACTGCAGAATCTTTAGATTTGTTTAATTGGGTATCCAAAAGATGGAGTGTAGCAACTTTCTTGCTAGCTTTCTGGTACAAAGTTAATAAGCCTCCATAGCAAATGGGTCTGCCTTGTGACTGCTCATAAGACCACTTGAAGCTTGTTTTCCTGTGGACAGAAACTTCCTTGAACTGCATTGAGATGGTAAGAAGAAACCAGTTAAAATAAGTACAAGAAAACTAGGCAAAAAAAAAAAGTTACATGATTAAAGAGACGCTGCAGCCATAGATACAAACGGTCTGTGGAAGCCTCAATCTTTAACTACAAGAGAAACTTAGAAGATAGTAAGTTGCAAGATTAAAGAAAGTTGGGGGCTAAAGAGAGAAACTTCCTCTGTTTGCTTCTGTCAGTGCAAACCTGTGTCAGTTTGCTTCTGTTGTTTCCTGACAAAGGAAACAAATTTTGACAAAAACAGGGTTAAAGAGAGAAACTTTCTGAGTGAGTGTATTCCTAGCTCCACAGTCATTTTAGTTTGTTACTTATTTTCTTTTTCCTCTGTCTTTGTTTATGGTATTGGAGCCAGGAGAACTCCAGTCGACCACAAGGCACAAGCTCACAATAAAACAGGGCAGTTCCAATCAATTAAGACTGCACAAAGGATACCAAGCCTTATGATCAATAGAAAGAATAACTCCCCTTTAGCATTCTTGAAACTTTAATAGTGAATATATATGGGACTTTTTGGTTTTTGTTTTGAATTTTGGGCAATTGTAATATTAAACATACTCAGATCCATGATGAGCCATGTAGAGACATCTCCTTCAAATATTTCATGATTATCTTGGTTGGATGACCCATAAGGAAAGAGGGCAGTAAAGAGTTAAAAGGCATTATGAGTATGAGGAAAACCAAAAAGATAAAAATTAAAAATAGCAAATTGTTTTTGAGTTTGTATGAAAAGGAAATTAGATTGTAATTTATAGAAAACATGGTCTAAGAGTGGACTGGTGGGTGGAAAAGGAATGGAGGCAACATAGTGGAAAAGAGAATGGTGGAGGGGGTGGGGGGAGAAGGTGAGGTGGTCGTTTGCTTTTTAACATTGCATTGATTATATGTACCCTAAAGCCTGGTGTTGATCCATAAGGGCTGCACTGGAACTAGAGTAGAGGCTGCACTGGAACTAGAGTAGAGGCTGCACTGGAACTAGAGTAGAGGTGGAAAGATAACAAAGAGGACATGTCATAATGATGTGAGGTGTTGTGATTTTCTAAGTGACATAATGAAATAGACACCAATAAAACCTATAACTTTACTCATTCGGATTTCTTGGTTGGTTGAATTTTTAGGTAGATTTCCATTAAGATTCATTCAAAAACTCTTCTCAAGTACTTACATCTTAATTTAAGAGCCCGATTTATGCATTGGAAACTCTTCATTATTGTCTTGTATTCTTAGACTTATCAAACTTGAACATTAAAAAAAAAAATAATAAAAATAAAAATAAATAAAAATAATAATAAGAGAACTAAACTAAACATGAGAACACTTGCTTGCTAACACCAAAGAACTGAATTGTTGCTACAACACCATGAATCTGTCGAAAAATTTTATGTGTTTTACAAAAAACCCTAGGTTCAATGACATATGGTGGTGGGATTGTTAGAGTCAAACAAAATTAAACAGCTCCAATGCATCTCCACTTGGTGCAGCTACCCCACAGGTAGGCACAAAAGGTTGACCTAGGGGCATCCCACTTAAGGCACCCCACCACAAATGGGCACTCAAGGTGGCAACCTTGTTTTGTGTTCTATGCTGCAAATCTTTGCTTTGCATTGCTGCTTGTCAATTCTCATTCTTGAGATTTTGTGCATTGAACCAAAGATGAATCCCATAACTTCCAATTTTGGTTGCTTGGTGATGCTCCTGGAAAACATTGCAAAAAGCTCAAAGAACTTGAGAATACCCCACATTGGGAGATAACTTAAACTTGAGGAAATGAGACTCCACATTGGCATGCATCCTAGCACGCGTCCTGGTATGCGTGGTGGCACGCGTCCTTGCACGTGCAATGCAAGGACAATGGCATGCGCGATTCACGGACGGTGGCACACACGGTGCACAAATAATGGGCGTAAGGTTGCACGTGCAACGAAAGGACGATGGCATGCGCGGTTCACGGATGGTGGCATGCGTCCTAGTACGCGCGGTGGAAGACGTCATGGCATGCACGGTGGCACCCATCCTTGCATGCGTCCTTGCATGTGCGGTGCACGAACGGTGCACGCGTCTTGGCATGCGTCCTGCATGGTGGCAAGCATCCTGGCACGCGCGGTGGCACCCGTCCTTGCATGTGCGATGCACGGACGGTGGCACGCGTCTTGGCATATGCGGTGGAAGGTGGATCGGGCATGCGCGGTGGCATGCCTAGGGCATGTATCCTAGCATGTGCGAAGGCATGCGTGGAGGCACGCATCCTGGCACGCGTCTTGGCATGCGCGGAGGCACGTGTCCTGGCACGCGCACGCGTCCTTGCACGTAGGGCACGCGCGAAGGCACGCGTCCTTGCATGCACGGTGACACGCATCCTTGCATGCGTGGTGGCACTTGTCCTTGCATTTGCGGTGGTGGCACGCGTCCTTACGCCTTGCTATGTAGTGCACAAACGGTGGCATGCACATGCACGAATGGTGGCACGCACGGTGCATGAACAATGGCATGTGTGGTGGAAGACACGCATGGTGGCACGCATCCTTGCACGCGTGGTGGCACACATCCTTGCGCCTTGCATATGCGGTGCACGAACGGTGGCACACTCGGTGCATGGACGACGGCATGCGTTCTTGCACGCATGGTGACACTCGTCCTTGCATGCGTGGTGGCACGCGTCCTTGCACGCGCAATGGCACTCGTCCTTGCACGCGCGGTGGCACTCGTCCTTGCATGCGCAGTGCGCGACGGTGGCACGCGCGGTGCGCGGACGGTGGCACGCGCGGTGCGCGGACGATGGCACGCGCGGTGCGCGGACGTGGCATGCGCGGTGCGGACGATGGCACGCGCGGTGCGCGGACGATGGCACGCGCGGTGCGCTGACGGTGGCACGGTGCGCTGACGGTGGCACGCGCGGTGCGCTGACGTGGCACGCGGTGCACTGACGTGTGCACGCGTCTTGCACGCGCGGTGACATGTGTTCTTGCACGCGTGGTGGCACTCATTTTTGCATGCGCACTGCATGTGTCCTTGCGTGTGCGGTACATGGATTGTGGCACGCGTGGTGGCACTCGTCTTTGGACGCGTGGTGACACTCATCCTTGCATGTGCGGTGACATGCGTTCTTGCGCCTTGCACCGTAGGGACGGTGGCACGCGTGGTGCACGGACGTGTGGTGGCACTAGTCTTTGCATTTGTCATGGCATGCGTCCTTGCGCCTTGCGTGTGTAGCAGTGGCATGGCACGAACGGTGCATGGACAGTGGCATGCGCGGTGGCATGCGTGGTGGCACGCGTCCTTGAACTCATAGTGGCATGCGTCATTGCGCCTTGCATGTGCGGTGCACGGACGGTGGCATGCGCGGTTCCTCGGACGGTGGCACACGCGGTGCATGAATGATGGCATGCGCGGCGCACAGACGATGGCACACACGGTGCATGAACCCGTGCATGCGCGGTGGCACGCGTCTTTGCATGCGCGGTGGCACGCGTCCTTGCATGCGCGGTGGCACGCGTCCTTGAACTCGTAGTGGCATGCGTTCTTGCGCCTTGCATGAGCGGTGGCACGAGCGGTTCCTCGGACGGTGGCACACGCGGTGCACGGATGATGGCATGCGTGACGCACAGACGATGGCACACACGGTGCACAGACGGTGGTAGGGGCGGTGCACGGACAGTGGCACACCTTTGCATGCGTGGTGGCACGCGTCCTTGAACTCGTAGTGGCATGCGTCCTTGCGCCTTGCATGTGCGGTGCACGGACGGTGGCACGCGTAGTTCCTCGGATGGTGGAACCCGCGGTGCATGGATCTCGCATGCGCGACGCACAAACGATGGCACGCACGGTGCACGAACTGTGCATGCACGGTGGCACACGTCTTTGCATGCGCGGTGGCACGCGTCCTTGAACTCGTAGTGGCATGCGTCCTTGCGCCTTGCATGTGCGGTGCATGGACGGTGGCATGCGCGGTTCCTCGAACTGTGGTGCACCGTGTGTGCCATGCACGGCGCATAGACGATGGCACGCATGGTGCACGGACCGTGCATGCGCGGTGGCACGCTTCCTTGAACTCGTAGTGGCATGCGTCCTTGCGCCTTGCATGTGCAGTGCACGGACGGTGGCACGCACGGTTCCTCGGACGGTGGCACACGCGGTGCACGGATGATGGCATGCGCGGCGCACAGACGATGGCACACACGGTGCACGGACCGTGCATGCGTGGTGGCACACGTCTTTGCATGCGCGGTGGCACGCGTCCTTGAACTCGTAGTGGTATGCGTTCTTGCGCCTTGCATGAGCGGTGCACGGACGGTGGCACACGCGGTGCACGGACGGAGGCACACGCGGTGCACGGATGATGGCATGCGCGACACACAGACGATGGCACGCACGGTGCACAGACGGTGGTAGGGACGGTGCACGGACAGTGGCACACCTTTGCATGCGCGGGGGCACGCGTCCTTGAACTCGTAGTGGCATGCGTCCTTGCGCCTTGCATGTGCGGTGCACGGACGGTGGCACGCGCAGTTCCTCGAACGGTGGCACCCGCGGTGCATGGATCTCGCATGCGCGGCACACAAACGATGGCACGCATGGTGTACGGACCGTGCATGCGCGGTGGCACACGTCTTTGCATGCGCGGTGACACGCGTCCTTGAACTCGTAGTGGCATGCGTCCTTGCGCCACGGTGGCACGCGGTTCCTCGGACGGTGGCACACGCGGTGCACAGATGATGGCATGCGTGGCGCACAGACGATGGCACGCACGGTGCACAGACGGTGGTAGGGGCGGTGCACGGACAGTGGCACTCCTTTGCATGCGCGGTGGCACGCGTCGTTGAACTCGTAATGGCATGCGTTCTTGCACCTTGCATGAGTGGTGCACGGATGGTGGCACGCGCGGTTCCTCGGACGGTGGCACACGCGGTGCACGGATGATGGCATGCGCGGCGCACAGACGATGGCACGCATGGTGCACAGACGGTGGTAGGGGCGGTGCACGGACAGTGGCACACCTTTGCATGCGCGGTGGCACGCGTCCTTGAACTCGTAGTGGCATGCGTCCTTGCGCCTTGCATGTGCGGTGCATGGACGGTGGCACGCGCAGTTCCTCGGATGGTGGCACCCGCGGTGCATGGATCTCGCATGCGCGGCGCACAGATGATGGCACGCATGGTGTACGGATCGTGCATGCGCGGTGGCACACGTCTTTGCATGCGCGGTGACACGCGTCCTTGAACTCGTAGTGGCATGCGTCCTTGTGCCTTGCATGAGCGGTGCATGGACGGTGGCACGCGCGGTTCCTCGGACGGTGGCACACGCGGTGCACGGATGATGGCATGCGCGGCGCACAGACGATGGCACGCACGGTGCACAGACGGTGGTAGGGGCGGTGCACGGACAGTGGCACACCTTTGCATGCGCGGTGGCACGCGTCCTTGAACTCGTAGTGGTATGCGTCCTTGCGCCTTGCATGTGCGGTGCATGGACGGTGGCACGCGCAGTTCCTCGGATGGTGGTACCTGCGGTGCATGGATCTCGCATGCGCGGCGCACAGATGATGGCACGCATGGTGTACGGATCGTGCATGCGCGGTGGCACACGTCTTTGCATGCGCGGTGACACGCGTCCTTGAACTCGTAGTGGCATGCGTCCTTGTGCCTTGCATGAGCGGTGCATGGACGGTGGCACGCGCGGTTCCTCGGACGGTGGCACACGCGGTGCACGGATGATGGCACGCACGGCGCACAGACGATGGCACGCACGGTGCACAGACGGTGGTAGGGGCGGTGCACGGACAGTGGCACACCTTTGCATGCGCGGTGGCACGTGCAGTTCCTCGAACGGTGGCACCCGCGGTGCATGGATCTCGCATGCGTGGCGCACAAACGATGGCACGCATGGTGTACGGACCTTGCATGCGCGGTGGCACACGTCTTTGCATGCGCGGTGACGCGCGTCCTTGAACTCTTAGTGGCATGCGTCCTTGCGCCTTGCATGAGCGGTGCACGGACGGTGGCACACGTGGTTCCTCGGACGGTGGCACACGCGGTGCATGGATGATGGCATGCGCGGCGCACTGACGATGGCACGCACAGATGGTGCACAGACGGTGGTAGGGGCGGTGCACGGACAGTGGCAGGGGCGATACATAAATGGTGGCACGGGCGGTGCACAGACGGTGACATACGCGGTGACACGCGTAGCACGTGTGGTGGCACTCGTCTTTGCATGCGCGATGGCATGCGTCCTTGCGCCTTGTGTGTGCCATTTGGCGGTGCACGAATGGTGGCATGCACGGTGGCACTCGTCTAAATGCACGTTGTCACTCGTCCTTGCATGCGCAGTGGCACTCGTCCTTGCATGCGTAGTGGCACTCGTCCTTGAACGCGTGGTGACACGTCCTTGCATGCGCGATGACACTCGTCCTTGCATGCGCGATGACACTCGTCCTTGCATGCGCAGTGGCACGCGTCCTTGCACGCACGGTGGCAATTGTCCTTTGCACTCGCAATGGCATGCGCCCTTGCGCCTTGCATGTGCGGTGCACGAATGGTGGCACGTGTGGTGCATGGACGTGTGCACGCGTTCTTGCACTTGTGGTGGCACTCGTCTTTGCATGCACAATGGCATGCATCCTTGCGTCTTGTGTGTACGGTGCACGAACGGTGACATGTGCGGTGGCACTTGTCCTTGCATGCGCAGTGACATGTGTCCTTGTGCCTTGTACCGCATGGACGGTGTGGCTTGCGCGATGCACGAATGGTGGCCTGCGTGATGCACGAATGGTGGCATGCACAGGTGCATGGATGGTGGCACGTATGGTGCACGGAACTGTGCACGCGTCCTTGCACGCACGCGATGACACACGGTCTTGCACGCATGCTGGCACTCGTCTTTGCATGCGCGGTGGCATGCGTCCTTGTGTCTTGTGTATGCGGTGCATGGACGGTGGCATGCGCGGTGGCACTCGTCCTTGCACCTTGCATGTGCGGTGCACGGACGGTGGCCTACGCGGTGCACGAACAGTGGCATGTGTCCTTCCACGTGTGGTGGCACTCATCTTTGCATGCGGGGTGGCATGAGTCCTTGTGTGTGTAGCGCATGGACTGTGGCACGTGCGGTGCATGAACACCGCATGGTGGAAGGTGTCTTAGCATGCCTCTTAGCATGCGCCACACGCGTCCTTGCACGCGCGGTGGCATGAGTCTTTGCGTGTGTGGTGCACAAATGGTGGCATGCGTCCTTACACGCGTGGTGACATGAGTCCTTGCGCTTTGCGTGTGCGGTGCACGGACAGTGGCGCTGCGGTGCACGAACGGTGGCACGCTGTGGTGCACGGATGGTGGCACGCCGCGATGCACGGAAGGTGGTACGCCATGGTGCACGGACGGTGGCACGCGTGGTGCACGGAATTCGTGTTATATGTTTATTGAATGTGTGTACTAGAAAACTAATTTTGAATCCGTTAATTTCTTTGTTTGTTTTTTATCTTAATGTTGCGTTATCTATTCCTCATTTCTTTAATTTCGTATCAACATAATTTGATTTCATTTCAACGATATTGTGCCTTAAGAGTTAATTTTCTTATGCTCGTTTTTACATTTAATCTTTACTACTTCCGCTACATTCTATAAGTGTAAGGGTAGAATTTTCAGGTTTGCGAAGGAAAAGAGAAGTTTATTTGGAAATGCTTATCAGGTAAGTTTCCTCCGTATCCCCAATTCTCCTCCATTTTGCATTGTTCTTCATTCTTTTCTTTTATGTTTATGAGTGTTATTTGTTGACCGCATGTGTGTAGCAGAGAATTAATTTTCAATCCTTTGATTTCATTGTTTTTTTTAGAGCTCTATGTTGTATTTTCTATTATTCATTTCTTTAGTTTCGTATCAAATTAATTTTATTTACTCTCAAGGACATTGATGTTTTAACATTTATTCTCTACTCCTTTCTCTACATTTCTTTAAGCGTAAGGGTAGAATTTTTAGGTTTCCCGTGGTGAAGAGAAGTTTATTGGGAATAGTTATTGGATAAGTTTCCTCTGTATTCCCTATTCTCTCAAATTTTGCGTTGTTCTTCATTTTTATCTTGTCAGTTTCCTCCGTATCCCCTATTCTCCTCAATTTGGCATTGTTGTTCATTCTTCTTTTTTATGTTTGAGTGTTATTTGTTGACCGCATGTATGTAGTAGAGAATTAATTTTCAATCCTTTAATTTCTTTGTTTGTTTTTAAAAGCTTGATGTTGTGTTCTCTATTGGTCATTTCTTTAGTTTCGTATCCGAATAATTTTATTTACTTTCAAGGACACTGTGGTTTTAACATTTGATCTCTTCTCCTTTCTTTACTTTGCTTTAAGCATAAGGGTAGAATTTTCAGGTTTCGCGTGGTCAAGAGAAGTTTATTGAAAATTAATTTTTTGATAAGTTTCCTCCCTATTCCCTATTCTCTCAAATTTTGTACTGTTTTTCATATTTATCTTTTATGTTTTCGTGTTATATGTCTACTATATGTGTGTACTAGAAATTTAATTTATGAATTCGTTTATTTCTTTGTTTGTTTTTTATCTTGATCTTGCATTGTGTATTCCTCATTTTTTTAGTTTCGTATCTGCATAATTTGATTTCCTTTAACCGGTATCCTTAAGAGTTAATTTTCTTATTTTCGTTTTTACATTTGTTATCTACTCCTTTCGCTACCTTCTATAAGTGTAAGGTTAGAATTTTTAGGTTTCCCGAGGAAAAGAGAAGTTTGTTTGGAAATACTTGTCAGGTAAGTTTTCTCCGTATCCCCTATTCTCCTCCATTTTGCATTGTTCTTCATTCTTCTCTTTTATGTTTGATTGTTATTTGTTAACTGCGTGTATGTAGTAGAGAATGAATTTTCAATCATTTGATTCCATTGTTTTTTTTAGAGCTCTATGTTGTGGTTTTTATTACTCATTTCTTTAGTTTCTTATCAAAATAATTTTATTTACTTTCAAGGACAATGTGGCTTTAACATTTGATTTCTACTCTTTTCTCTACCTTGTTTTAAGCGTAAGAGTAAAATTTTTAGGTTTTCCGTGGTGAAGATAAGTTTATTGGGAATTAGTTCTTGGATAAGTTTCCTTCGTATTCCCTATTCTCTCAAATTTTGCACTGTTCTTCATATTTATCTTGTATGTTTTCGTGTATATGTCTACTGTATGTGTGTGCTAGAAAATTAATTTTGATTATATTAATTTCTTTGTTTGTTTTTTATCTTTATTTTGCGTTGTCTATTCCTCATTTCTTTAGTTTCGTATCTGCATAATTTGATTTTCTTTCAACGATATTGTGCCTTAAGAGTTAATTTTCTTATTGTCGTTTTTACATTTTGATCTCTACTTCTTTCGTTACCTTATATAAGCGTAAGGGTAGAATTTTTAGGTTTCCCAAAGAAAAGAGAAGTTTATTGGGAAATACTTGTCAGGTAAGTTTCCTCTGTATCCCCTATTCTCCTTCATTACGTATTGTTCTTCATTCTTCTCTTTTGTGTTTTGAGTATTATTTGTTGATTGCATGTATGTAGTAGAGAATGAATTATCAATCCTTTGATTTCATTGTTTTTTTTTTTAGAGCTCTATGTTAAGTTTTCTATTGCTCATTTATTAAGTTTCTTATCAAAATAATTTTATTTACTCTTAAGAAAATTGTGGTTTTAATATTTGATCTCTACTCCTTTCTCAACCTTCTTTTAAACGTAACGTTAGAATTTTCAGGTTTCCCATGGTGAAGAGAAGCTTTTTGGGAATTAGTTCTTGTATAAATTTCCTCTGTATTCCCTATTCTCTCAAATTTTGCATTGTTCTTCATATTTATCTTGTATGTTTTCGTGTTATATATCAACTATATGTGTGTATTAGAAAATTAATTTTGAATCCGTTAATTTCTTTTTTTGTCTTTTATCTATATGTTGCGTTATTTATTACTTATTTCTTTAGTTTCGTATTAGCATAATTTAATTTCCTTTCAAGATATTGTGCCTTGAGAGTTAATTTTCTTATTCTCGTTTTAACATTTGATCTCTACTCCTTTCGCTACTTTCTATAAGCGTAAAGGTAGAATTTTCAAGTGTCCCGAGGAAAAGAGAAGTTTATTTGGAAATACTTGTCAGGTAAGTATCCTTTGTATCCCCTATTCTCTTCGATTTTGCATTGTTCTTTATTATTCTCTTTTATGTTTGAGTGTTATTTGTTGACTGCATGTATGTAATAGAGAATTAATTTTCAATCCTTTGATTTCTTTATTTATTTTTTTAAAGCTTGATGTTGTGTTTTCTATTCCTCATTTCTTTAGTTTCGTATCCAAATAATTTTATTTACTCTCAAGGACATTGTGGTTTTAATATTTGATCTCTACTCCTTTCTCTACCTTGCTTTAAGCATAAGGGCAGAATTTTCAAGTTTCCCGTGGTAAAGAGAAGTTTATTGGGAATTAGGTCTTGGATAAGTTTCCTTCGTATTCCGTATTCTCAAATTTTGCACTGTCTACTGTATGAGTGTACAAGAAAATTACTTTTGATCCCGTTAAAAAAACAAAAAAATGTTAAAGAACTAATTCCCAATAAACTTCTTTTTTACCACGGGAAACCTGAAAATTCTACCTTATGCTTAAAGCAAATTAGAGAAAGGAGAAGAGATCAAATGTTAAAACCACAATGTCCTTGAGAGTAAATAAAATTATTCGGATACGAAACTAAAGAAATGAGGAATAGAAAACACAACATCAAGCTTTAAAAAAAAAACAAAGAAATCAAAGGATTGAAAATTAATTCTCTACTACATACATGCAGTCAACAAATAACACTCAAACATAAAAGAGAATAATAAAAAACAATGCAAAATCGAAGAGAATAGGGGATACAAAGGAAACTTACCTGACAAGTATTTCCAAATAAACTTCTCTTTTCCTCGGGGTATTTGAAAATTCTACCTTTACGCTTATAGAAAGTAGCGAAAGGAGTAGAGATCAAATGTTAAAATGAGAATAAGAAAATTAACTCTCAAGGCACAATATCTTGAAAGGAAATTAAATTATGTTGATACGAAACTAAAAAAATGAGGAATAGACAACGCAATATATAGATAAAAGACAAAAAAAGAAATTAACGGATTCAAAATTAATTTTCTAGTACACATATGCAGTGGACATATAACACGAAAACATACAAGATAAATATGAAGAACAATGCAAAATTTGAGAGAATAGGGAATACGGAGGAAACTTATACAAGAACTAATTCCCAAAAAGCTTCTCTTCATCACGGGAAACATGAAAATTCTACCGTTACGCTTAAAGGAAGGTCGAGAAAGGAGTAGAGATCAAATGTTAAAACCACAATTTTCTTAGGAGTAAATAAAATTATTTTGATAAGAAACTTAAGAAATGAGTAATAGAAAACTCAAAATAGAGATCTAAAAAAAAACAATGAAATCAAAGGATTGATAATTCATTCTCTACTACATACATGCAATCAACAAATAATACTCAAAACACAAAAGAGAAGAATGAAGAACAATGCGTAATGAAGGAGAATAGGGGATACGGAGGAAACTTACTTGACAAGTATTTCCTAATAAGCTTCTCTTTTCTTTGGAAACCTAAAAATTCTACCCTTACGCTTATATAAGGTAGCAAAAGGAGTAGAGATCAAATGTAAAAACGACAATAAGAAAATTAACTCTTAAGGCACAATATCGTTGAAAGAAAATCAAATTATGCAGATACGAAACTAAAGAAATGAGGAATAGACAACGCAAGATAAAGATAAAAAACAAACAAAGAAATTAACAGAATCAAAATTAGTTTTCTAGCATACACATACAGTAGACATATACACGAAAACATACAAGATAAATATGAAGAACAATGCAAAATTTGAGAGAATAGGGAATACGGAGGAAACTTATCCAAGAACTAATTCCCAATAAACTTATCTTCACCATGGAAACCTAAAAATTTTACTCTTACGCTTAAAACAAGGTAGAGAAAAGGGTAGAAATTAAATGTTAAAACCACATTGTCCTTGAAAGTAAATAAAATTGTTTTGATAAGAAACTAAAGAAATGAGTAATAAAAACCATAATATAGAGCTCTAAAAAAAAAACAATGGAATCAAATGATTGAAAATTCATTCTCTACTACATACACGCAGTTAACAAATAACAATCAAACATAAAAGAGAAAAATGAAGAACAATGCAAAATGGAGGAGAATAGGGGATACAGAGAAAACTTACCTGACAAGTATTTCCAAACAAACTTCTCTTTTCCTCGGGAAACCTAAGAATGCTAACCTTACGCTTATAGAAGGTAGCGAAAGGAGTAGATAGCAAATGTAAAAACGAGAATAAGAAAATTAACTCTTAAGGCACAATACCGGTTAAAGGAAATCAAATTATGCAGATACGAAACTAAATAAATGAGGAATACACAATGCAAGATCAAGATAAAAATCAAACAAAGAAATAAACGGATTCATAAATTAAATTTCTAGTACACACATATAATAGACATATAACACGAAAACATAAAAGATAAATATGAAAAACAGTACAAAATTTGAGAGAATAGGGAATAGAGAGGAAACTTATTGAAGAATTAATTTTCAATAAACTTCTCTTGACCACGCGAAACCTGAAAATTCTACCCTTATGCTTAAAGCAAAGTAGAGAAAGGAGAAGAGATCAAATGTTAAAACCACAATGTCCTTGAAAGTAAATAAAATTATTCGGATACGAAACTAAAGAAATGACCATTAGAGAACACAACATCAAGCTTTTAAAAACAAACAAAGAAATTAAAGGATTGAAAATTAATTCTCTACTACATACATGCGGTCAACAAATAACACTCAAACATAAAAGAGAAGAATGAACAACAATGCCAAATTGAGGAGAATAGGGGATACGGAAGAATCTGACAGGATAAAAATGAAGAACAACGCAAAATTTGAGAGAATAAGGAATACTGAGGAAACTTATCCAATAACTATTCCCAATAAACTTCTCTTCACCTTGGGAAACCTGAAAATTCTACCCTTACGCTTAAAGCAAGGTAGAGAAAGGAGTAGATAATAAATGTTAAAACATCAATATCCTTGAGAGTAAATAAAATTAATTTGATACGAAACTAAAGAAATGAATAATAGAAATCATAACATAGAGCTCTAAAAAAAAACAATGAAATCAAAGGATTGAAAATTCATTCTCTATTACATACATGCAGTCAACAAATAACACTCAAATATAAAAGAAAATAATGAAAAACAATGCGAAATGGAGGAGAATAGGGGATACAGAGGAAACTTACCTAACAAGTATTTCCAAAAAAACTTCTCATTTCCTTGGGAAACCTGAAAATTCTACCTTTATGCTTATAGAATGTAGCGAAAGGAGTAGAGATCAAATGTAAAAACGAGATTAAGAAAATTAACTCTTAATGCACAATATCGTTGAAAGGAAATCAAATTATGTTGATATGAAACTAAAGAAATGAGGAACAGACAACACAACATAAAGATAAAAAATAAACAAAGACATTATCGGATTCAAAATTAATTTTCTAGTACACACATACAGTAGACATATAACATGAAAACATACAAGATAAATATGAAAAACGGTGCAAAATTTGAGAGAACAGGGAATACAGAGGAACCTTATCCAAGAACTAATTCCCAATAAACTTTCCTTCACCACGGGAAACCTGAAAATTCTACCTTTACGCTTAAAGTAAGGTATAGAAAGGATTAGAGATCAAATGTTAAAACCACAATGTCCTCGAAAGTAAATAAAATTATTTTGATAAGAAACTAAAGAAATGAGTAATAGAAAACATAACATAGAGCTATAAAAAAAAACAATGAAATCAAAGGATTGAAAATTCATTGTCTACTACATACACGATGTCAACAAATAACACTCAAACAAAAAAGAGAAGAATGAAGAACAATGCGAAATGAAGGAGAATAGGGGATACGAAGAAAACATACCTGATAAGTATTTCCAAACAAACTTCTCTTTTCCTCGGGAAACCTGAAAATTCTACCTTTATGCTTATAGAATGTAGCGAAAGGAGTCGAGATCAAATGTAAAAATGAGAATAAGAAAATTAACTCTTAAGACACAATATCGTTGAAAGAAAATCAAATTATGTAGGTACAAAACTAAAGAAATGAGGAATAGACAACGCAAGATCAAGATAAAAAACAAACAAAGAAATTAACGGATTCAAAATTAATTTTCTAGTACGCACATACTTGTCAGGTAACCGTGAAAGTAGAATTTTCAGGTTTTCGGAGGAAAAGAGTAGTTTGTTTGGAAATACTTGTCGAGTAAATTTTCTTCGTATCTCCTATTCTCCACCATTTTGCATTGTTCTTTATTCTTCTCTTTTATGTTTTGAGTGTTATTTGTTCACTGCGTGTATCTAGTAGATAATGAATTTTCAATCTTTTGATTTCATTGTTTTTTTTAGAGCTCTATGTTGTGTTTTCTATTTCTCATTTATTTAGTTTCTTATCAAAACAATTTTATTTACTTTCAAGTACATTGTGGTTTTAAAATTTGATCTCTACTCCTTTCTCTACTTTGCTTTAGGCGTAAGGGTAGAATTTTCAGGTTTCCCCTAGTCAAGAGAAGTTTATTGGGAACTAGTTCTTCGATAAGTTTTCTCTATATTCCCTATTCTCTCAAATTTTGCGTTGTTCTTCTTATTTATCTTTTATGTTTTCGTGTTATATGTCTACTATATGTGTGTTCTAGAAAATTAATATTGAATCCGTTAATTTCTTTGTTTGTTTTTTATCTTGATGTTGCATTGTCTATTCCTCATTCCGTTAGTTTCGTATTAGCAGAATTTGATTTCCTTTCAACCTTATTGAGCCTTAAGAGTTAATTTTCTTATTCTCATTCTTACATTTGATCTCTACACCTTTCGCTACCTTCTATAAGCGTAAGGGTAGAATTTTCAAGTTTCTCAAGGTAAAGAGAAGTTTATGGGGAAATACTTGTTAGGTAAGTTTCCTCCGTATCCCCTATTCTCCTCCATTTTGCATTGTTCTTCATTATTCTCTTTTATGTTTGAGTGTTATTTGTTGACCGCTTGTGTGTAGTAGAGAATTAATTTTCAATCCTTTGATTTGTTTGTTTTTTTTTTAAAAGCTTGATGTTGTGTTTTCTATTCCTCATTTCTTTAGTTTCGTATCAGAATAATTTGATTTACTCTCAAGGACATTGTGGTTTTAACATTTGATATCTACTCCTTTCTCTAACTTGCTTTAAGCATAAGGGTAGAATTTTCAGGTTTCCCGTGGTCAAAAAGAAGTTTATTGGGAATTATTTCTTTAACCTTTTTTTGTTTTTTTAACGGGTTCAAAAGTAATTTTCTCGTACACTCATACAGTAGATAGTGCAAAATTTGAGAGAATAGGGAATACGAAGGAAACTTATCCAAGACCTAATTCCCAATAAACTTCTCTTTACCACGAGAAACCTGAAAATTCTACCCTTATGCTTAAAGCAAGGTAGAGAAAGGAGTAGAAATTAAATGTTAAAACCACAATGTCCTTGAGAGTAAATTAAATTATTTGGATACGAAACTAAAGAACTGAGGAATAGAAAACACAACATCAAGCTTTATAAAAAAAAAAAATAAAGAAATCAAAGGATTGAAAATTAATTCTCTAATACACACAAGCGATTAACAAATAACACTCAAACATAAAAGAGAATAATGAAGAACAATGCAAAATGGAGGAGAATAGGGGATACGGAGGAAACTTACCTGACAAGTATTTCCCCATAAACTTCTCTTTATCTCGAGAAACTTGAAAATTCTACGTTTACGCTTATAGAAGGTAGCGAAAGGTGTAGCGATCAAACGTAAAAACGAGAATAAGAAAATTAACTCTTAAGGCTCAATAAGGTTGAAAGGAAATCAAATTCTGCTGATACGAAACTAACGAAATGAAAATAGACAATGCAACATCAAGATAAAAAACAAACAAAGAAATTAACGGATTCAATATTAATTTTCTAGAACACACATATAGTAGACATATAACACGAAAACATAAAAGATAAATAAGAAGAACAACGCAAAATTTGAGAGAATAGGGAATATAGAGAAAACTTATCGAAGAACTAATTCCCAATAAACTTCTCTTGACTAGGGGAAACCTGAAAATTCTACCCTTACGCCTAAAGCAAAGTAGAGAAAGGAGTAGAGATCAAATTTTAAAACCACAATGTACTTGAAAGTAAATAAAATTTTTTTGATAAGAAACTAAATAAATGAGAAATAGAAAACACAACATAGAGCTCTAAAAAAAACAATGAAATCAAAGGATTGAAAATTCATTATCTACTAGATACACGCAGTGAACAAATAACACTCAAAACATAAAAGAGAAGAATAAAGAACAATGCAAAATGGTGGAGAATAGGAGATACGAAGAAAACTTACTCGACAAGTATTTCCAAACAAACTACTCTTTTCCTCCGGAAACTTGAAAATTCTACTTTCACGGTTACTTGACAAGTATGTGTATACTAGAAAATTAATTTTGAATCCGTTAATTTTTTTGTTTGTTTTTTATCTTGATCTTGCGTTGTCTATTCCTCATTTCTTTAGTTTTGTACCTGCATAATTTGATTTTCTTTCAACGATATTGTGTCTTAAGAGTTAATTTTCTAATTCTCATTTTTACATTTGATCTCTACTCCTTTTGCTACATTCTATAAGCGTAAGGGTAGAATTTTCAGGTTTCCCGAGGAAAAGAGAAGTTTGTTTGAAAATACTTGTCAGGTAAGTTTTCTCTGTATCCCCTATTCTCCTCCATTTCGCATTGTTCTTTATTCTTCTCTTTTATGTTTGAGTGTTATTTGTTCACTGCGTGTATCTAGTAGATAATGAATTTTCAATCCTTTGATTTCATTGTTTTTTTTAGAGCTCTATGTTGTGTTTTCTATTTCTCATTTATTTCGTTTCTTATCAAAAAAATTTTATTTACTTTCAAGTACATTGTGGTTTTAAAATTTGATCTCTACTCCTTTCTCTACTTTGCTTTAGGCGTAAGGGTAGAATTTTCAGGTTTCCCTTAGTCAAGAGAAGTTTATTGGGAATTAGTTCTTGCATAAGTTTTCTCTATATTCCCTATTCTCTCAAATTTTGCGTTCTTCTTCTTATTTATCTTTAATGTTTTCGTGTTATATGTCTACTTTATGTGTGTTCTATAAAATTAATATTGAATCCGTTAATTTCTTTGTTTGTTTTTTATCTTGATGTTGCATTGTCTATTCCTCATTTCGTTATTTTCGTATCAGCATAATTTGATTTCCTTTCAACCTTATTGAGCCTTAAGAGTTAATTTTCTTATTCTCGTTTTTACATTTGATCTCTACACCTTTTGCTACCTTCTATAAGCGTAAGGGTAGAATTTTCAAGTTTCTCGAGGTAAAGAGAAGTTTATGGGGAAATACTTGTGAGGTAAGTTTCCTCCGTATCCCCTATTCTCCTCCATTTTGCATTGTTCTTCATTATTCTCTTTTATGTTTGACTGTTATTTGTTGACCGCTTGTGTGTAGTAGAGAATTAATTTTCAATCCTTTGATTTGTTTGTTTTTTTTTTTAAAAGCTTGATGTTGTGTTTTCTATTCCTCATTTCTATAGTTTCGTATTAGAATAATTTTATTTACTCTCAAGGACATTGTGGTTTTAACATTTGATATCTACTCCTTTCTCTAACTTGCTTTAAGTATAAGGGTAGAATTTTCAGGTTTCCCGTGGTAAAAAAGAAGTTTATTGGGAATTAGTTCTTTAACCTTTCTTTGTTTTTTTAACGAGTTCAAAAGTAATTTTCTAGTACACTCATACAGTAGACAGTGCAAAATTTGAGAGAATAGGGAATACGAAGGAAACTTATCCAAGACCTAATTCCCAATAAACTTCTCTTTACCACGAGAAACCTGAAAATTCTACCCTTATGCTTAAAGCAAGGTAGAGAAAGGAGTAGAGATCAAATGTTAAAACCACAATGTCCTTGAGAGTAAAGAAAATTATTCTGATACGAAACTAAAGAAATGAGGAATAGAAAACACAACATCAAGCTTTAAAAAAAAAATAAATAAATAAATCAAAGGATTGAAAATTAATTCTCTACTACACACAAGCGGTTAACAAATAACACTCAAACATAAAAGAGAATAATGAAGAACAATGCAAAATGGAGGAGAATAGGGGATACAGAGGAAACTTACCTGACAAGTATTTCCCCATAAACTTCTCTTTACCTCGAGAAACTTGAAAATTCTACCCTTACGCTTATAGAAGGTAGCGAAAGGTGTAGAGATCAAATGTAAAAACGAGAATAAGAAAATTAACTCTTAAGGCTCAATAAGGTTGAAAGGAAGTCAAATTATGCTGATACGAAACTAACTAAATGAGGAATAGACAATGCAACATCAAGATAAAAAACAAACAAAGAAATTAACGGATTCATTATTAATTTTCTAGAACACACATATAGTAGACATATAACACGAAAACATAAAAGATATATAAGAAGAACAACGCAAAATTTGATAGAATAGGGAATATAGAGAAAACTTATCGAAGAACTAATTCTCAATAAACTTCTCTTGACTAGGGGAAACCTGAAAATTCTACCCTTACGCCTAAAGCAAAGTAGACAAAGGAGTAGAGATCAAATTTTAAAACCACAATGTACTTGAAAGTAAATAAAATTTTTTTGATAAGAAACTAAATAAATGAGAAATAGAAAACACAACATAGAGCTCTAAAAAAAACAATGAAATCAAAGGATTGAAAATTCATTATCTATTAGATACACACAGTAAACAAATAACACTCAAAACATAAAAGAGAAGAATAAAGAACAATGCAAAATGGTGGAGAATAGGAGATACGAAGAAAACTTACTCGACAAGTATTTCCAAACAAACTACTCTTTTCCTCCGGAAACCTGAAAATTCTACTTTCACGGTTACCTGACAAGTATGTGTGTACTAGAAAATTAATTTTGAATCCGTTAATTTCTTTGTTCGTTTTTTATCATGATCTTGCGTTGTCTATTCCTCATTTCTTTAGTTTTGTACCTGCATAATTTGATTTTCTTTCAACGATATTGTGTCTTAAGAGTTAATTTTCTTATTCTCATTTTTACATTTGATCTCTACTCCTTTTGCTACATTCTATAAGCTTAAGGGTAGAATTTTCAGGTTTCCCGAGGAAAAGAGAAGTTTGTTTGAAAATACTTGTCATGTAAGTTTTCTCCGTATCCCCTATTCTCCTCCATTTCGCATTGTTCTTAATTCTTCTCTTTTATGTTTGAGTGTTATTTGTTCACTGCGTGTCTCTTGTAGAGAATTAATTTTCAATCCATTGATTTCATTGTTTTTTTTTTTCTAGCTCTATCTTGTGTTTTCTATTACTCATTTATTTAGTTTCGTATCAAAATAATTTTAGTTACTTTCAAGTACATTGTGGTTTTAAAATTTGATCTCTACTCCTTTGTCTACTTTGCTTTAGGCGTAAGGGTAGAATTTTCAGGTTTCCCCTAGTCAAGAGAAGTTTATTGAGAATTAGTTCTTCGATAAGTTTTCTCTATATTCCCTATTCTATCAAATTTTGCGTTGTTCTTCTTATATATCTTTTATGTTTTCGTGTTATATGTCTACTATATGTGTGTTCTAGAAAATTAATATGAATCCGTTAATTTCTTTGTTTGTTTTTTATCTTGATGTTGCATTGTCTATTCCTCATTTAGTTAGTTTCGTATCAGCATAATTTGACTTCCTTTCAACCTTATTGAGCCTTAAGAGTTAATTTTCTTATTCTCGTTTTTACATTTGATCTCTACACCTTTCGCTACCTTCTATAAGCGTAAGGGTAGAATTTTCAAGTTTCTCGAGGTAAAGAGAAGTTTATGGGGAAATACTTGTGAGGTAAGTTTCCTCCGTATCCCCTATTCTCCTCCATTTTGCATTGTTCTTCATTATTCTCTTTTATGTTTGAGTGTTATTTGTTAACCGCTTGTGTGTAGTAGAGAATTAATTTTCAATCCTTTGATTTCTTTATTATTTTTTTTAAAGCTTGATGTTGTGTTTTCTATTCCTCATTTCTTTAGTTTCATATCCAAATAATTTGATTTACTCTCAAGGACATTGTGGTTTTAACATTTGATCTCTACTCCTTTCTCTACGTTGCTTTAAGCATAAGGGCAGAATTTTCAGGTTTCTCGTGGTAAAGAGAAGTTTATTGGGAATTAGGTCTTGGATAAGTTTCCTTCGTATTCCCTATTCTCTCAAATTTTGCACTGTCTACTGTATGAGTGTACGAGAAAATTACTTTTGAACCCGTTAAAAAAAAAAGAAAGGTTAAAGAACTAATTCCCAATAAACTTCTTTTTTACCACGGGAAACCTGAAAATTCTACCCTTATGCTTAAAGCAAGTTAGAGAAAGAAGTAGATATCAAATGTTAAAACCATAATGTCCTTGAGAGTAAATAAAATTATTCTGATACGAAACTAGAGAAATGAGGAATAGAAAACACAACATCAAGCTTTAAAAAAAAAACAAACAAATCAAAGGATTGAAAATTAATTCTCTACTACACACAAGCGGTCAACAAATAACACTCAAACATAAAAGAGAACAATGAAGAACAATGCAAAATGGAGGAGAATAGGGGATACAGAGGAAACTTACCTAACAAGTATTTCCCCATAAACTTCTCTTTACCTTGAGAAACTTGAAAATTCTACCCTTAGGCTTATAAAAGGTAGCGAAAGCTGTAGAGATCAAATGTAAAAACGAGAATAAGAAAATTAACTCTTAAGGCTCAATAAGGTTGAATGGAAATCAAATTCTGCTAATACGAAACTAACGAAATGAGGAATAGACAATGCAACATCAAGATAAAAAACAAACAAAGAAATTAACGGATTCAATATTAATTTTCTAGAACACACATATAGTAGATATATAACACGGAAACATAAAAGATAAATAAGAAGAACAACGCAAAATTTGAGAGAATAGTGAATATGGAGGAAACTTATCGAACAACTAATTCCCTATAAACTTCTCTTGACCAGGGGAAACCTGAAAATTCTACCCTTACGCTTAAAGCGAGGTAGAGAAAGGAGTAGATATCAAATTTTAAAGCCACAATGTACTTGAAAGTAACTAAAATTATTTTGATATGAAACTAAATAAATGGGTAATAGAAAACACAACATAGAGCTATAAAAAAAAAACAATGAAATCAAAGGATTGAAAATTAATTCTCTACAAGAGACACGCAGTGAACAAATAACACTCAAACATAAAAGAGAAGAATTAAGAACAATGCGAAATGGAGGAGAATAGGGGATACGGAGAAAACTTACCTGACAAGTATTTTCAAACAAACTTTTCTTTTCCTCGGGAAACCTGAAAATTCTACCCTTACGCTTATAGAATGTAGCAAAAGGAGTAGAGATCAAATGTAAAAATGTGAATAAGAAAATTAACTCTTAAGACGCAATTTCGTTGAAAGAAAATCAAATTATGCAGGTACAAAACTAAAGAAATGAGGAATGGACAACGCAAGATCAAGATAAAAAACAAACAAAGAAATTAACGGATTCAAAATTAATTTTCTAGTACACACATACTTGTCAGGTAAGCGTGAAAGTAGAATTTTTAGGTTTCCGGAAGAAAAGAGTAGTTTGTTTGGAAATACTTGTCGAGTAAGTTTTCTTCGTATCTCCTATTCTCCACCATTTTGCATTGTTCTTTATTCTTCTCTTTTATGTTTGAGTATTATTTGTTGATCGCATGTGTGTAGTAGATAATGAATTTTCAATCCTTTGATTTCATTGTTTTTTTTAGAGTTTTATGTTGTGTTTTCTATTTCTCATTTCTTTAGTTTCTTATCAAAAATTTTTTATTTACTTTCAAGTACATTGTGGTTTTAAAATTTGATCTCTACCTTGCTGTAGGCGTAATGGTAGAATTTTCAGGTTTCTCCTAGTCAAGAGAAGTTTTCTCCATATTCCCTATTCTCTCAAATTTTGCGTTGTTCTTCTTATTTATTTTTTATGTTTTCGTGTTATATGTCTACTATATGTGTGTTCTAGAAAATTAATATTGAATCCATTAATTTCTTTGTTTGTTTTTTATCTTGATGTTGCATTGTCTATTCCTCATTTCTTTAGTTTCGTATCAGCAGATTTTGATTTCCTTTCAACCATATTGAGCCTTAAGAGTTAACTTCCTTATTCTCGTTTTTACATTTGATCTCTACACCTTTTGCTACCTTCTATAAGCGTAAGGGTAGAATTTTCAAGTTTCTCGAGGTAAAGAGAAGTTTATGGGGAAATACTTGTCAGGTAAGTTTCCTCTGTATCCCTTATTCTCCTCCGCTTTGCATTGTTCTTCATTACTCTCTTTTATGTTTGAGTGTTATTTGTTGACTGCTTGTGTGTAGTAGAAAATTAATTTTCAATCCGTTGATTTGTTTGTTTTTCTTTAAAAGCTTGATGTTGTGTTTTCTATTCCTTATTTCTTTAGTTTCGTATCAGAATAATTTGATTTACTCTCAAGGACATTGTGGTTTTAACATTTGATATCTACTCCTTTCTCTACCTTGCTTTAAGCGTAAAGGTAGAATTTTCAGGTTTCCCGTGGTAAAGAGAAGTTTATTGGGAATTAGTTCTTTAACCTTTCGTTGTTTTTTTAATGGGTTCAAAAGTAATTTTCTCGTACACTCATACAGTAGACAATGCAAAATTTGAGAGAATAGGGAATACGGAGGAAACTTATCCAAGAACTAATTCCCAATAAACTTCTCTTTAGCACGGGAAACCTGAAAATTCTATCCTTATGCTTAAAGCAAGGTAGAGAAAAGAGTAGAGATCAAATGTTAAAACCACAATGTCCTTGAGAGTAAATAAAATTATTCGGATACGAAACTAAAGATTTGAGCAATAGAAAACACAACATCAAGCTTTTAAAAACAAACAAAGAAATCAAAGGATTGAAAATTAATTCTCTACTACATAAATGCGGTCAACAAATAACACTTAAACATAAAATAGAAGAATAAAGAACAATGCGAAATGGAAGAGAATATGGGATACGGAGGAAAGTTACCTGACAAGTATTTCCAAATAAGCTTCTCTTTTCCTCGGGAAACCTGATAATTCTACCCTTACGCTTATAGAAGGTAGCGAAATGAGTGGAAATCAAATGTAGAAACAAGACTAAGAAATATAAAAATTAAGGCACAATATCGTTGAAAGGAAATCAAATTATGTATATACGAAACAAAAAAAATGAGGAATAGACAACGCAACATCAAGATAAAAAAACAAGGAAAGAAATTAATGGATTGAAAATTAATATTCTATTACACACATACAGTAGGCATATAACACAAAAACATAAGAGATTAATATGAAGAATAGTGCAAAATTTGAGAGAATAGGGAATATGGAAGAAACTTATCGAATAACTAATTCCCAATAAACTTGTCTTGACCACGAGAAGCCTGACAATTCTACCCTTTTGCTTAAAGCAAGGTAGAGAAAGGAGAAGAGATCAAATGTTAAAACCACAATGTCCTTGAGAGTAAATAAAATTATTCGGATACGAAACTAAAGATATGAGCAATAGAAAGCACAACATCAAGCTTTTAAAAACAAACAAAGAAATCAAAGGATTGAAAATTAATTCTCCACTACATACATGCGGTCAACAAATAACACTCAAACATAAAAGAGAAGAACAAAGAACAATGCGAAATGGAAGAGAATAAGGGATACGGAGGAAACTTACCTGACAAGTATTTCCAAATAAGCTTCTCTTTTCCTCGGGAAACTTGAAAATTCTGCCCTTACGCTTATAGAAGGTAGGGAAAGGAGTAGAAATCAAATGTAAAAACGAGACTAAGAAATATAAAACTTAAGGCACAATATCGTTGAAAGGAAATCAAATTATGCATATACGAAACTAAGGAAATGAGGAATAGACAACGCAACATCAAGATAAAAAAACAAGCAATGAAATTAACGGATTGAAAATTAATTTTCTAATACACACATACAGTAGGCATATAACATGAAAACATAAAATATAAATATGAAGAACCGTGCAAAATTTGAGGTAATAGGGAATATAGAGGAAACTTATCGAATAACTAATTCCCAATAAACTTCTCTTGACCACGGGAAACCTGAAAATTCTACCCTTACTCTTAAAGCAAGGTAGAGAAAGAGTAAAAATCAAATTGTAAAACCACAATGTACTTTAAAGAAAATAAAATTATTTTGATAAGAAAGTAAAGAAATGAGTAATAGAAAACACAACATAGAGCTATAAAAAAAACAATGAAATCAAAGAATTGAAAATTCATTGTCTACTACATACACGAAGTCAACAAATAACACTCAAACAAAAAAGAAAAGAATGAAGAACAATGCGAAATGGAGGAGAATAGGGGATACGAAGAAAACTTACCTGACAAGTATTTCCAAACAAACTTCTCTTTTCCTCGGGAAATTTGAAAATTCTACCATTACGCTTATAGAATGTAGCGAAAGGAGTAGAGATCAAATGTAAAAACGAGACTAAGAAAATCAACTCTTAAGGCACAATATCGTTGAAAGAAAATCAAATTATGCAGATACGAAACAAAAGAAATGAGGAATAGACAACGCAAGATCAAGATAAAAAACAAACAAAGAAATTAACGGATTCAACTATATTGCGCCTTAAGAATTAATTTTCTTTGGTTGTTTTTTATCTTGATCTTGCGTTGTGTATTTCTCATTTCTTTAGTTTCGTATTTGCATGATTTGATTTCCTTTCAACTATATTGCGCCTTAAGAATTAATTTTCTTATTCTCGTTTTTACTTTTGATCTCTACTCTTTTCGCTACAATATATAAGCGTAATGGTAGAATTTTTTAGGTTTCCTAAGGAAAAGAGTAGTTTGTTTGGAAATATTTGTCAAGTAAGTTTTCTCCGTATTCCCTATTCTCCACCATTTCACATTGTTCTTCATTCTTCTCTTTTATATTTGAGTGTTATTTGTTCACTGCGTGTATCTTGTAGATAATGAATTTTCTATGTTGTGTTTTCTATTTCTCATTTCTTTAGTTTCTTATCAAAATAATTTTATTTACTTTCAAGTAAATTGTGGTTTTAAAATTTGATCTCTACTCCTTTCTCTACCTTGCTTTAAGCGTAAGGGTAGAATTTTTAGGTTTCCCCTGGTCAAGAGAAGTTTATTGGGAATTAGTTCTTCGATAAGTTTTCTCCATATTCCCTATTCTCTCAAATTTTGCGTTGTTATTCTTATTTATCTTTTATGTTTTCGTGTTATATGTCTACTATATGTGTGTTCTAGAAAATTAATATTGAATCCAATAATTTCTTTGTTTCTTTTTTATCTTGATGTTGCGTTGTCTATTCCTCATTTGTTTAGTTTCGTATCAGCAAAATTTCAACCATATTAAGCCTTAAGAGTTAATTTTCTAATTCTCGTTTTTACATTTGATCTCTAGTTTTTACATTTGATATCTACTCTTTTCTCTATCTTGCTTTAAGCGTAAGGGTAGAATTTTAAGGTTTCCCGTGGTGAATAGAAGTTTATTAGGAATTGGTTCTTGGATAAGTTTCCTCCGTATTCTCTATTCTCTCAAATTTTGCACTGTTTTTCATTTTTATCTTTTATGTTTTCGTGTTATACATCTACTGTATGTGTGTACTAGAAAATTATTTTTGAATCCGTTAATTTCTTTGTTTGTTTTTTATCTTGATGTTGCGTTGTCAATTCCTCATTTTTTTAGTTTCGTATCAGCATAATTTAATTTCATTTCAAAGATATTGTGTCTTGAGAGTTAATTTTCTTATTCTCCTTTTTACATTTGATCTCTACTCCTTTCGCTACTTTCTATAAGCGTAAGGGTAGAATTTTCAAGTGATCCGAGGAAAAGAGAAACTCATTTGGAAATACTTGTCAGGTAAGTTTCCTTCGTATCCTCTATTCTCTTCCATTTCGCATTGTTCTTTATTTTTCTCTTTTATGTTTGAGTGTTATTTGCTGACCGCTTGTGTGTACTAGAGAATTAATTTTCAATCCTTTGATTTGTTTGTTTTTTTTTTTAAAGCTTGATGTTGTGTTTTCTATTCCTCATTTCTTTAGTTTCGTATCAGAATAATTTGATTTACTCTCAAGGACATTGTGGTTTTAACATTTGATATCTACTCCTTTCTCTACCTTGCTTTAAGCGTAAGGGTAGAATTTTTAGGTTTCTCGTGGTAAAGAGAAGTTTATTGGGAATTAGTTCTTTCAGCTTTCGTTGTTTTTTTAATGGGTTTAAAAGTAATTTTCTCGTACACTCATACAGTAGACAGTGCAAAATTTTAGAGAATAGGGAATACGGAGGAAACTTATCCAAGAACTAATTCCCAATAAACTTTTCTTTACCACGGGAAACCTGAAAATTCTACCCTTATACTAAAAGAAAGGTAGCGAAAGATGTACAGATCAAATGTGAAAACCATAATGTCCTTTAGAGTAAATCAAATTATTCTGATACAAAACTAAAGAAATGAGGAATAGAAAACACAAGATCAAGCTCGTAAAAAAAAAAAAAAATCAAAAGATTGAAAATTAATTCTCTACTACATACATGCGATCAACAAATAACACTTAAACATAAAAAGAGAAGAATGAACAACAATGCCAAATGGAGGAGAATAGAGGATACAGAAAAAACTTACATGACAAGTATTTCCAAATAAACTTCTATTTTCCTATAGGGAAACCTGAAAGTTCTACCCTTACGCTTATAGAAGGGTAGCAAAAGGAGTATAGATCAAATGTAAAAACGAGATTAAGAAAATTAACTCTTATGACACAATATTGTAGAAAGGAAATAAAATTATACGGATACAAAACTAAATAAATGAGGAATAGATAAACAATAAGATAAAAAACAAACAAAGAAATTAACGGATTGAAAATTAATTATCTAGTACACACATACAGTAGACATATAACACGAAAACATGCAAGATAAAAATGAAGAACAGTGCAAAATTTGAGAGAATAGGGAATATAGAGGAAATTTATCTGAGAAGAACTAATTCCCAATAAACTTCTCTTCACCACAGGAAACCTGAAAATTCTACCCTTATACTTAAAGCAAGGTAGAGAAAGGAGTAGAGATCAAATGTGAAAACCACAATGTCCTTGAAAGTAAATAAAATTATTTTGATAAGAAACTAAAGAAATGAAGAATAGAAAAAGACAATAAATCAATGGATTGAAAATTAATTCTCTACAACATACATGCGGTCAACAAATAACACTCAAACATAAAAGAGAACAATGAAGAACAATGCGAAATGAAGGAGAATAAGGGATATAGAGGAAACTTATCGGACAAGTATTTCCCCATAAACTTCTCTTTTCCTCGAGAAACCTGAAAATTCTACCATTACGCTTATAGAAAGGAAATAAAATTATATGGATACGAAACTAAAGAAATGAGGAATAGACAACGCAACATCAAGGTAAAAAACAAACAAAGAAATTAACGAATATAAAATTAATTATCTAGTACACACATACAGTAGACATATAACACGAAAACATAAAAGATAAATAAGAAGAACAACACAAAATTTGAGAGAATAGTGAATATGGAGGAAACTTATCGAAGAACTAATTCTCAATAAACTTCTCTTGATAAGGGGAAACCTGATAATTCTACCCTTACGCTTAAAGCAAGGTAGAGAAAGGAGTAGAGATCAAATTTTAAAACCACAATGTACTTGAAAGTAACTAAAATTATTTTGATACAAAACTAAAGAAATGAGGAATAGAAAACACAACATAGAGCTATAAAAAAAAACAATGAGATCAAAGGATTGAAAATTAATTCTCTACTAGATACACGCAGTGAACAAATAACACTCAAACATAAAAGAGAAGAATGAAGAACAATGCGAAGTGGTGGGGAATAAGGGATACAGAGAAAACTTACCTGACAAGTATTTCCAAAGAAACTTCTCTTTTCCTTGGGAAACCTTAAAATTCTACCCTTACGCTTATAGAATGTAGTGAAAGGAGTAGAGATCAAATGTAAAAACGAGAATAAGAAAATTAACTCTTGCGCAATATTGTTGAAAGGAAATCAAATTACGCTGATACGAAACTAAAGAAATGAGGAATAAAAAACGCAACATCAAGATAAAAAATAGACAAAGAAATTAACGGATTTAGAATTAATTTTCTAGTACACACATACAGTAGACATATAACACGAAAAGATAAATATGAAGAACAGTTCAAAACTATAGAAAATACGAAATATGGAGGAAACTTACTGAAGAACTAATTCCCAATAAACTTCTCTTGGCCACGGGAAACCTGAAAATTCTACCCTTACGCTTAAAGCAAGGTAGAGAAAGGAGAAGAGATGAAATGTTAAAACCACAATGTCCTTGAGAGTGAATAAAATTATTTTGACTTGAAACTAAAGAAATGAATAATAGAAAACAAAACGTAGAGCTCTAAAAAAAAGCAATGAAATCAAAGGATTGAAATTCATTCTGTACTACATACAGACAGTCAACAAATAACACTCAAATATAAAATAGAAGAATGAAGAACAATGCGAAATGGAGGAGAATAGGGGATATAGAGAAAACTTACTTGACAAGTATTTCCAAACAAACTTCTTTTTTCCTCAGAAAACCTAAAAATTCTACCCTTATGCTTATAGAATGTAGCGAAAAGAGTAGAGATGAAATGTAAAAACGAGAATAAGAAATTAACTCTTCATGCACAACATCGGTTAAAGGAAATCAAATTTTGCTGATACGAAACTAAAGAAATGAGGAATAGACAACACAACATCAAGATAAAAAACAAACAAAGAAATTAATGGATTCAAAATTAATTTCCTAGTACACACATACAGTAGACATAAAACACGAAAACATAAAAGATAAAAATGAAGAACTATGCAAAATTTGAGAGAATAGGGAATACGGAGGAAACTTATCTAATAACTACTTCCCAATAAACTTCTCTTCACCACGGGATACCTGAAAATTCTACCATTACACTTAAAGCAAGGTAGAGAAAGGAGTAGACATCAAATGTTAAAACCACAATGTGCTTGCAAGTAAATACAATTACTTTAATAAGAAAGTAAAGAAATGAGTAATAGAAAACACAACATAGAGTTATAAAAAAAAAAAACAATGAAATCATAAGATTGAAAATTCATTCTCTACTACATACACGAATTCAACAAATAACACTTAAACATTAAAGAGAAGAATGAAAAACAATGCAGAATGGAGGAGAATAGGGGATACGGAGAAAACTTACCTTGCAAGTATTTCCAAACAAACTTCTCTTTTCCTCGGGAAACCTAAAAATTCTACCCTTACGCTTATAGAATGTAGTGAAAGGAATAGAGATCAAATGTAAAAACGAGAATAAGAAAATTAACTCTTAAGGCACAATATCGTTGAAAGAAAATCAAATTATGCAGATACGAAACTAAAGAAATGAGAAATAGACAACGTAAGATCAAGATAAAAAACAAACAAAGAAATTAACGGATTCAAAATTAATTTTGTAGTACACACTTACTTGTCAGGTTAGCGTGAAAGTAGAATTTTCAGGTTTCCAGAGGAAAAGAGTAGTTTTTTTGGAAATACTTGTCGAGTAAGTTTTCTTCGTATCCCCTATTCTCCTCCATTTCGCATTGTTCTTCATTCTTCTCTTTTTTGTTTGAGTGTTATTTGTTGACTATGTGTATGTAGTAGAGAATGAATTTTCAATCATTTGATTTCTTTGTTTTTTTTAGAGCTCTATGTTGTGTTTTCTATTACTCATTTCTTTAGTTTCTTATCAAAATAATTTTATTTACTTTCAAGGACATTGTGGTTTTAACATTTGTTCTCTAATCATTTCTGTACCTTGCTTTAAGCATAAGGGTAGAATTTTCAGGTTTCCCGTGGTGAAAGAAAGTTTATTGGGAATTAGTTCTTGGATAAGTTTCCTTCGTATTCCCTATTCTCTCAAATTTTGCACTGTTCTTCATATTTATCTTGTATGTTTTCATGTTATATGTCTACTATATCTGTGTACTAGAAAATTAATTTTGAATCCGTTAATTTCTTTGGTTGTTTTTTATCTTGATCTTGCGTTGTCTATTCCTCATTTCTTTAGTTTCGTATTTGCATAATTTGATTTCCTTTAGACTATATTGCGCTTTAAGAATTTATTTTCTTATTCTCGTTTTTACTTTTGATCTCTACTCCTTTCGCTACATTCTATAAGCGTCGTTTGTTTCCCAAGGAAAAGAGTCGTTTGTTTGGAAATATTTGTCAAGAAAGTTTTCTCTGTATCCCCTATTCTCCACCATTTCGCATTGTTCTTCATTCTTCTCTTTTATGTTTGAGACTGCGTGTATCTAGTGGATAATGAATTTTCAATCCTTTGATTTCATTGTTTTTTTTATAGCTCTATGTTGTGTTTTCTATTTCTCATTTCTTTAGTTTCTTATCAAAATAATTTTATTTATTTTCAAGTACATTGTGGTTTGAAAATTTGATCTTTATTCCTTTCTCTACCTTGCTTTAAGCGTAAGGGTAGAATTTTCAGGTTTCCCCTGGTCAAGAGAAGTTTATTGGGAATTAGTTATTCGATAAGTTTTCTCCATATTCCATATTCTCTCAAATTTTGCGTTGTTCTTCTTATTTATCTTTTATGTTTTCGTGTTATATGTCTACTATATGTGTGTTCTAGAATATTAATTTTGAATCCGTTAATTTCTTTGTTTGTTTTTTATCTTGATGTTGCGTTGTCTGTTCCTCATTTTTTTAGTTTCGTATCAGCAGAATTTGATTTCCTTTTAACAATATTGAGCCTTAAGAGTTAATTTTCTTATTCTCATTATTACATTTGATCTCTACTCCTTTTGCTACCTTCTATAAGCGTAAAGGTAGAATTTTCAGGTTTCTCGAGGAAAAAAGAAGTTTATGGGGAAATACTTGTCAGGTAAGTTTCCTATGTATCCCCTATTCTCCTCCATTTCGCATTGTTCTTCATTCTTCTCTTTTATGTTTGAGTGTTATTTGTTGACCACATGTGTGTAGTAGAGAATTAATTTTCAATCCTTTGATTTCTTTGTGTTTTTTTTAAAGCTTGATCTTGTGTTTTCTATTTCTCATTTCTTTAGTTTCATATCAGAATAATTTGATTTACTTTCAAGGACATTATGGTTTTAACACTTGATATCTACTCCTTTCTCTACCTTGCTTTAAGCGTAAGGGTAGAATTTTAAGGTTTCCCGTGGTGAACAAAAGTTTATTGGGAATTGGTTCTTGGATAAGTTTCCTCTGTATTCCCTATTCTCTCAAATTTTGCACTGTTTTTCATTGTTATCTTTTATGGTTTCGTGTTATACGTCTACTGTATGTGTGTATTAGAAAATTATTTTTGAATCCGTTAATTTCTTTGTTTTTTTTATCTTGATGTTGCGTTATCTATTCCTCATTTTTTTAGTTTCGTATCAGCATAATTTAATTTCATTTCAACGATATTGTCTCTTGAGAGTTAATTTTCTTATTCTCGTTTTTACATTTTATCTCTACTCTTTTCGCTACTTTCTATAAGCGTAAGGGTAGAATTTTCAAGTGTCCCGAGGAAAAGATAAGCTTATTTAGAAATCCTTGTCAGGTAAGTTTCCTCCGTATCCCCTATTCTCTTTAATTGCATTGTTTTTTATTCTTGTCTTTTATGTTTGAGTGTTATTTTTTGACCGCATGTATGTAGTAGAGAATTAATTTTCAATCCTTTGATTTCTTTGTTTTTTTTTTTAAAAGCTTGATGTTGTGTTTTCTATTGCTCATATCTTTAGTTTCGTATTCGAATTTAATTTACTCTCAAGGACATTGTGGTTCTAACATTTGATCTCTTCTCATTTTTCTACGTTGATTTAAGCATAAGGATAGAATTTTCAGGTTTCCCGAGGTCAAGAGAAGTTTATTGTGAATTAGTTCTATAACCTTTCTTTGTTTTTTTAACGGATTCAAAAGTAATTTTCTAGTACACTCATACAGTAGACAGTGTAAAATTTGAGAGAATAGGGAATACAGAGGAAACTTATACAAGAACTAATTCCCAATAAACTTCTCTTTATCACGGGAAACCTGAAAATGCTACCCTAATGCTTAAAGAAAGGTAGAGAAAGGTGTACAGATCAAATGTGAAAACCACAATATCCTTGAAAGTAAATCAAATTATTTTGATACGAAACTAAAGAAATGAGGAATAGAAAACACAACATCAAGCTCTTACAAAAAACAAAGAAATCAAAGGATTGAAAATTAATTGACTACATACATGCGGTCAACAAATATCACTTAAACATAAAAGAGAAGAATGAACAACAATACCAAATGGAGGAGAATAAGGGATGTAGAGGAAACTTACATGACAAGTATTTCCAAATAAACTTTTATTTTCCTAGGAAAACCTAAAAGTTCTACCCTTACGCTTATAGAAGGGTAGCAAAAGGAGTACAGATCAAATGTAAAAACGAGATTAAGAAAATTAACTCATATGGCACAATATTGTAGAAAGGAAATAAAATTATACGGATACGAAACTAAAGAAATGAGGAATAGACAATGCAACATCAAGATAAAAAACTAACAAAGAAATTAATGGATATAAAATTAATTATCTAATACACACTTACAGTAAACATATAACACGAAAAGATAAATATGAGGAACAATGCAAAATTTGAGAGAATAGGGAATATGGAGGAAACTTACCGAAGAACTAATTCCTAATAAACTTCTCTTGACCATGGGAAACTTGAAAACTCTACCCTTATGCTTAAATCAAGGTAGAGAAAGGAGAATAGATCAAATGTTAAAACCACAATGTCCTTGAGAGTAAATAAAATTATTTTGATACGAAACTAAAGAAATGAATAATAGAAAACAAAACATAGAGCTCTAAAAAAAAGCAATGAAATTAAAGGATTGAAAATTCATTCTGTACTACATACAGGCAGTCAACAAATAACACTCAAATATAAAAGAGAAGAATGAAGAACAATGCGAAATGGAGGAGAATAAGGGATACGGAGGAAACTTACCTGACAAGTTTTAGGAAACTTGAAAATTCTACCCTTACTCTTATAGAAGGTAGCGAAAGGAGTAGAGATCATATGTAAAAACGAGAATAAGAAAATTAACTCTCAAGGTACAATATTGTTGAAAGGAACTCAAATTATGCTGATACAAAATTAAAGAAATGAGGAATAGACAACGCAACATCAAGATCAAATACAAACAAAGAAATTAACGGATTCAAAATTAATTTTCTAGTACACACATACAGTAGACGTATAACACAAAAACATAAAAGATAAAAATGAAAAACAGTGCAAAATTTGAGAGAATAGGGAATACGAAAGAAACTTATCCAAGAACCAATTCCCAATAATCTTCTTTTCACCATGGGAAACCTTAAAATTCTACCCTTACGCTTAAAGCAAGGTAGAGAAAGGAGTAGATATCAAATGTTAAAACCACAATGTTATTGAAAGTAAATCAAATTATTCTAATACAAAACTAAAGAAATGAGGAATAGAAAACACAATATCAAGCTTTAAAAAAAAAGAACAAAGAAATCAAAGGATTGAAAATTAATTCTCTACTACACACATGCGGTACACAAATAACACTCAAATATAAAAGAAAAGAATGAAGAACAATGTGAAATGGAGGAGAATAGGGGATACGGAGGAAACTTACTTTACAAGTATTTCCCAATAAACTTCTCTTTTCCTCAAGAAACCTAAAAATTCTACCATTACGCTTATAGAAGGTAGCGAAAGGAGTAGAGATCAAATGTAGAAACGAGAATAAGAAAATTAACTCTTAAGACACAATATCGTTGAAAGGAAATCAAATTATGTTGATACAAAATTAAAGAAATGAGGAATAGACAATGCAACATCAAGATAAAAAACAAACAAAGAAATTAACGGATTCAAAATTAATTTTTTGGTATACACATACAGTAGACGTATAACACGAAAACATAAAAGATAAATATGAAGAACATCGCAAAATTTGAGAGAAAATGGAATATGGAGGAAACTTATCCAAGAACTAATTCCCAATAAACTTCTCTTCACCACGGGAAACCTGAAAATTCTACCATTACGCTTAAAGATAGGTAGAGAAAGAAGTAGAGATCAAATGTTAAAACCACAATGTCCTTGAAAGTAAATCAAATTATTCTGATACGAAACTAAAGAAATGAATAATAGAAAACACAACATAGAGCTCTAAAAAAAAGCAATGAAATCAAAGGATTGAAAATTCATTCTGTACTACATACAGACAGTCAACAAATAACACTCAATATAAAAGAGAAGAATGAAGAACAATACGAAATGGAAGAGAATAGGGGATACGGAGAAAACTTACCTGACAAGTATTTGCAAACAAACTTCTCTTTTCCTCGGGAAACCTGAAAATTCTACCCTTACGCTTATAGAATGTAGCGAAAGGAGTAGAGATCAAATGTATAAATGAGAATAAGAAAATTAACTCTTAATGCACAATATCGGTTAAAGGAAATCAAATTTTGCTGATACGAAACTAAAGAAATGAGGAATAGAGAACACAACATCAAGATAAAAAACAAATAAAGAAATTAACGGATTCAAAATTAAATTTCTAGTACACACATACAGTAGACGTATAACACAAAAACATAAAAGATAAAAATGAAAACAGTGCAAAATTTGAGAGAATAGGGAATACGAAGGAAACTTATCCAAGAACTAATTCCCAATAAACTTCTCTTCACCACAGGAAACCTAAAAATTCTAACTTTTCGCTTAAATGAAGGTCGAGAAAGGAGTAGATATCAAATGTTAAAACCACAATGTCCTTGAAAGTAAATCAAATTATTCTGATACAAAACTAAAGAAATGAGGAATAGAAAACACAGCATCAAGCTTTTAAAAAAAAACAAAGAAATCAAAGGATTGAAAATTAATTCTCTACTACACACAAGCGGTCAACAAATAACACTCAAACATAAAAGAGAAGAATGAAGAACAATGCGAAATGGGGTAGAATAGGGGATACGAAGGAAATTTACCTGACAAGTATTTCCCGATAAACTTCTCTTTTCCTCTAGGAACCTTGAAATTCTACCCTTAAGCTTATAGAAGGTAGCAAAAGGAGAAGAGATCAAATGTAGAAACAAGGAATAAAAAAATTAACTCTTAAGGCACAATATCGTTGAAAAGAAATCATATTCTGCTGATACGAAACTAAAGAAATAAGGAATAAACAACGCAACATCAAGATAAAAAACAAACAAAGAAATTAGCGGATTCAAAATTAATTTTCTAGTACACACATACAGTAGACGTATAACACAAAAGCATAAAAGATAAAAATGAAAAACAGTGAAAAATTTGAGAGAATAAGGAATACAGAGGAAACTTATCCAAGAACCAATTCCCAATAAACTTCTGTTCACCACGGGAAATCTTAAAATTCTACCCTTACGCTTAAAGCAAGGTAGAGAAAGGAGTAGATGTCAAATGTTAAAATCACAATGTCCTTGAAAGTAAATCAAATTATTTTGATACGAAACTAAAGAAATGAGGAATAGAAAACACAATGTCAAGCTTTAGAAAAAAAACAAAGAAATAAAAGGATTGAAAATTAATTCTCTACTACACACATGCGGTCAACAAATAACACTCAAACATAAAGGAGAAGAATGAAGAACAATGCGAAATGGAGGAGAATAGGGGATACGGAGGAAACTTACCTTACAAGTATTTCCCAATAAACTTCTCTTTTCCTCGTGAAACCTGAAAATTTTACCCTTACGCTTATAGAAGGTAGCGAAAGGAGTAGATATCAAATGTAAAAACTGGAATAAGAAAATTAACTCTTAAGGCATAATATCATTGAAAGGAAATTGATTACTACTCAAAAAGTGCTATTTGATAGCTTGTAATTAATCATTTTAAACACTTTTGAGTAGTAGTTATTGCCTTTTAACCCAATTAACATGTTAAGGCCTCTTGCAATCAATTCTAATCAAATTGTGTTAAGTTTTGGTGTTTTGATAGTTTTTTTATCACCAAAGCAATATGAGATTGAAGAGAGTTGTTTGGAATCCTTGGCAAAGCAATGGAAAGAGCAGAAGCATAAAGAACCAAAGCTTTGAAGCACTTTTGTCATAAGCAAAGTTGAAATGCAAGGAGGGGAAGCAAAGAGAATCCAGCCATGAAGCATTCTTGATGACAGTCATTTCAGCCACTTTTGGAGCACTTCCTGATGTCCAATTTATGCATGCTATATGTCATTTGAAAGCTTAGGAAGTCAACAATCCAATGCTTCAAACCGTGTATGATTTGGAGCTGAAATGAGGAAGTTACAGCCTTTGGAAGACAACTGCTCCAAGTTGAAGGAAGGATTCAGCAAAGTGCTACGAAATCACCCTTTTGTTGCGAAATGATTTCGTAGCCTTTTTGCACAGTGCTATGGATTTCCCCTAAAGTTTCACGACGCGATGGAAGCCAAACACCACAAGATGAAAGCCAACTTCGCAAGGCTGCGGAATCAGCCATTTGCTGCGAAGTGATTTCGTAGCCCTTTTTGTTCGTCTGCGAAATTTCGCAGACCTCATTTTCACCTGCGAAATGGTCCTTAGTGCTTCCTGATATTTGTAACCGACACTTGGAGATATTTTTCTTCAGATTTTTGTTGCCTAAATCCCCAAATTCTCCTTGTAAGCCACCAATTATAGGATTCCTTAGCTTTTAAGTTAGGAAAATGGCTAAATATCCATGTAATAGCTATTATTGTAATTTTGATATAAATAGAGCCCGAGGAGCCTGTTCTGAGGGTGATGAACCTTTTGTAAAAGTTTCAAAGGAAGTAAATACAGAGCTTGAGCTCTACCTTACCTTCTCACTTTGATTGTATTTTTTTCATTTACTTAGTTATGCACTCTCTGAGGAATTTTCCCTAGAGAATGAGTAACTAAACCTTTTAGTTCCTTGGAGTTAAGGTTGTCGGGAAAGGTTCCAAGTACAAGAATCAGAAGCTTTGTGGTTTCAGCTATGAATGAAGAGAAAGTGAGTCCCATGAATGGTTTCTATGTTTTTAGTTAACTTAAAACGCCTTGGAGTCACCTGGGTGATTCATGCCTAATTGATGTCTCAGCTGATTCGTGTCCAGCTGGTGCTCCTTGATTGAGGGATTAATCAACAAAATTTATAACCTATTACACCATATACTAGGGTAGCAAAGATAAAGCTACTATAGCATAGTGGCTCTAGGATCGTTCACTGGGATGGGTTTTCACTTCACAATTGATATTAATTCAAAGTTGAATTGGTGCATTTTCATTTCAAGGTTAGCTTTAAAAGAAAATATAAAGATGTTTGAACAAAGATTGGTTTTAAACTAACCAAAAATAGTAACTAATTTTACTTACAAAGAAAAGTGTTTCTTGGAGTTTAGATCACTAGGCTCAGATTCCTCCTACAAAAAGGGAGTTCCGGTCACTTGTTTCTTTTCCTCGCATTAGAAAATTAACATATAGTTCCTTCTCCAACCGGTGTTGTACAGATGCTTCCCATTAATGGGTTCAAACACTAAATCCCTCTCACTGATGCACCTTGCAATGGCTCATGCCTCTCACCTAGCACTTGCCATTCAAGGTGATCTTTAACCTTGGATTATCCGTCAAAAGCTTGCAAGAGATAACTAATGGATGTCTCCTTGGAGTCCAAAAGCTTACCAAGTGTTGGCAATTCTAGAAAATCCTACCTTCAAGTCACCTCCCAGAGGCTCGCAAGGGGTAAACTAGTGAATCTCCATGGACGGAGATCACTTGCCTTACCAAGTGTTGGCCCAGGTGATTTAAAGACGTTTTAAGTTAACTAAAAAGATAAAAACCATTAACGGGTCACACTTTCTCTTCATTAAAAACTAAAACAACAAAACTTACAATTTATGCATGAGAAAACTTACCCGACTTTCTTCACTCCAAGAGACAATGAGCTTAGTCTCTCATCCTCTGAGAAAAAACCCTCAGAGTTTGGTTGGCTAGAAAGAAAAAGAACGAGAAAACAAGAATATAAAGAAGAAACAGAGCAAGTGCTCTATCCGTCGATTACATATATGATATATATCTATGATGGATCCTCTGGAAAAAGCTCCCCGAGAGTCTCCCCCCTTTTTAGTGTTTACAAGAGAGTTTATATAGGAAGGTAATTTACCCTTCCTTGGATACTTCCTAGCTAAGGAATTACATGAGTGGTTAAATACAAGGAGCAAATGGAAATTTAGACACAAAAATCTGAAGAAAAATATCTCAAAGTGTCGGTCACAAATATCGGGAAGCACTAAGGACCATTTCGCATGTAAAAACGAGGTCTGCGAGATTTCGTAGACACACAAAAAGGGCTGCGAAATTACTTCGCAGCAAACGGCTGATTTCGCACTGCTGCGAAGTGGTCTTTCAGCTTGCGGTGTTTGGCTTCCAATGTGTCGTGAAACTTCAGGGGGAATTCCACAGCAATGTGCAAAAAGGCTGCGAAATCATTTCGCAACAAAAGGGTGATTTCGCAACCGTGCAAAATTCTTCCTTCAGCTTGGAGTGATTGGATTCCAATGGCTGTAACTTCCTCATTTCAACTCCGAATCGCACACCGTTTGAAGCATTGGATTCTTGACTTCCTGAGCTTTGAAATGGTATATAGCATGTAGAAAATGGACTTCGGGAAGTGCTCCAAAAGTGCGAAGGAAGACTGCAGTTGTTGTCCTCTGTTTTCTTCACTCTGTTTTCCTCTTTGCTTTTCTCCTCTTTGCTTCTCCTCCTTGCATTCCGGATTTGCTTATGGAAAAGGACTTCAAAGTTTTGGTTCTTCATGCTTCTGCTCTTTCCATTGCTTTGCCATGGATTCCAAATAACTCTCCTCAATCTTGGATTGCTTTGGTGATAAAAAAGCTATCAAAACACCAAAACTTAACACAATTTGATTAGAATTGATTGCACGGGTCCTTAACATGTTAATTGGGTTAAAAGGCAATAACTACTACTCAAAAGTGTTTAAAAGAGTTAATTACAAGCTATGAAATAGCACTTTTTGAGTTGTAATCACTGGGCCAACACTTGGTAAGGCAAGTGATCTCTAACCATGGAGATGCACTAGTTTACCCCTTGCGAGCCTCTGGGAGGTGACTTGAAGGTAGGATTTTCTAGAATTGCCAACACTTGGTAAGCTTTTGGACTCTAAAAAGACATCCATTAGTTATCTCTTGCAAGCTTGTGAAAGGAAGTCCAAGGTTAAAGATCACCTTGAATGGTAAAGGCTAAGTGAGAGGTTCGAACCATTGCAAGTTGCATCAGTGAGAGAATTAAAGCTGAAATCCAATTGAGGGATGCATTTGTGCAGCACCTGTTATAGAATTGACTTTATGTTAATTCTCTAATGTGAGGAATTGAACCAACTGACCGGAGCTATGCTATTGCATGAGGAACCTCCCCTGTAAACCTGAATCTCCAAGGAATGCTTTTATTCTTAAGTAATTTCCATCACTTGTTGTGTTGTTAATCTAAGTCCAAACATTTTTCAACCAAAGTTTGTGTTTTATTTCTTAAGCTAATCTTAAAATGAAACAGCACCAATTCACTTTGAATTGGTATCATTTTCAGCTTGGAAACCCTTCCCAGTGAACGATCCTATAGCCACTATGCTATAGTAGCTTTTTCTTTGCTACCCTAGTTCATGGTGTTATAGGTTATAAATTTTGTTGATTACTCCCGCCATCAAGGAGCACCAGCTGGACACGAATCAGCTGAGACACCAATTAGGCATGAATCAAATGGCGCCGTTGCCGGGGAAGGTGTCAAGTCTATAGTGATACTATTTCAGAGTACTTATGATTTTCATCACAAGTTTGGTAAAGTTTCTTTAGCTTTATTAATTCTCTTTTTTTTTTTTTTTTACTGACTCATAATCTAAATTTAGCTTTTAAATTCAGCTTAGTTTTATTTTGTTTTTGTAGCCCTGTTTTCTTTTGTTGTCCTTTATTTTCATTTTAGTTACAGATAGATACTAGTTGTTTATGCCAAAGTGGATACGAGGCAGTGGAGGAAGGCTTGTTAAAAGTGATACACCTCATACTAAGGAATTGGAATTGAGCTTGAATATCATGGAAACTACACCTGAAGATCAGCATAGTCACCAAGGTCGTCAAGACAATCTCAATGAATTTAGATCAATGAGGGACCGTATGCATCCACCTCGTATGAGTGCACCATCATGTATAGTGCCTCCTACAGAGCAGCTAGTGATCAGACCGTATATTGTTCCACTTCTACCAACTTTCCATGAGATGGAAAGTGAGAATCCCTATGCACATATCAAGGAATTTGAAGATGTTTGTAATACATTCCAAGAGGGAGGAGCTTCAATTGATTTGATGAGGCTTAAGTTATTTCCTTTTACTTTAAAGGATAAAGCCAAAATTTGGCTTAATTCTTTAAGGCCGAGGAGTATCCGTACTTGGACTGACTTACAAGCTGAATTCCTTAAGAAATTTTTTCCCACTCATAGAACAAATGGCTTGAAAAGGCAAATTTCAAACTTCTCAGCTAAAGAGAATGAGAAATTCTATGAGTGTTGGGAAAGATATATGGAAGCTATAAATGTTTGTCCTCACCATGGCTTTGATACTTGGCTATTGGTGAGCTATTTTTATGATGGGATGTCGTCCTCAATGAAGCAACTCCTGGAAACAATGTGTGGAGGAGATTTCATGAGCAAAAATCCGGAGGAAGCTATGGATTTCTTGAATTATGTAGCTGAAGTTTCAAGGGGATGGGATAAACCGATCAAAGGAGAAGTGGGAAAGATGAAATCTCAACTTAGTGCTTTCAATGCTAAGGCTGGGATGTATACCTTGAAAGAAGAGGATGATACGAAAGCAAAGTTTGCAGCTGTGACAAGAAGATTGGAGGATCTGGAATTGAAAAAGATGCATGAAGTGCAAGCTGTTGTTGAAGCACCAGTGCAAGTGAAGCTATGTCCTAATTGTCAATCATATGAACACTTGGTGGAGGAATGCCCTACAATTTCAGCTGAAAGGGAAATGTTTGGAGAGCAAGCCAATGTTGTTGGACAATTTAAGTCCAATAACAATGCACCCTATGGAAATACTTACAACTCAAGTTGGAGGAATCATCCAAATTTTTCATGGAAGCCTAGAGCACCTCAGTACCAACAGCCAGATCAACCATCTCAACAATCTTCAAGTCTTGAACAAGCCATTTTGAATCTCAGCAAGGTAGTGGGAGATTTTGTTGGAGAACAAAAAACCATCAATGCTCAACTTAATCAAAGAATTGACAGAATAGAGAATGCTCTGAACAAAAGGATGGATGGAATGCAAAATGATATAACTCAAAGGATAGATAATCTCCAATACTCAATATCAAGGCTTACAAATTTGAATACAGTGCAAGAAAAGGGAAGATTTCCTTCTCAACCCCACCAAAACCCTAAGGGTGTCCATGAACTGGAAAGCCATGAGGGAGAATCATCACAGATGAAAGATGTCAAAGCCTTGATCACTCAAAGGAGTGGTAAAAAAATTGAGCAGCCACCACCTAAGCCACCTGTTGAAGAGGAAGAGACAATGAAGGGGGAGGAAATGGAAGACAAAAGGGGAGAGATCAGTGAAAAGAAAAAAGACAATGAGTCAACAATGAATGCAAATCCAGAAAAGGAATTTCTGAAGGAAGAAATGCTGAAGAAATCAACTTCTCCACCTTTTCCTCAAGCATTGCATGGGAATAAGGGGATTAGAAATGCAGCTGAAATTCTTGAAGTATTGAGACAAGTTAAAGTCAATATCCCACTGTTGGATATGATTAAGCAATTTCCAACATATGCAAAATTCCTAAAGGACTTGTGTACTATCAAAAGAGGGTTGACTGTAAATAAGAAAGCCTTCTTGACTGAGCAAGTAAGTGCAATCTTACAACGTAAGTCTCCTTTGAAGTACAAAGATCCGGGAAGTCCTACCATTTCAGTCATGATTGGAGGAAAGGTAGTAGAGAAAGCTTTATTAGACTTGGGAGCTAGTGTGAATTTGCTTCCATATACTGTCTACAAGCCATTGGGACTTGGTGAGTTGAAGCCAACAGCAATCACTCTATCTCTAGCAGATAGATCAGTAAAAATTCCTAGAGGAGTAATTGAGGATGACTAGGTTCAAGTTGATAATTTCTACTATCCGGTGGATTTTATTGTTCTAGATACGGACCCCACTATAAAGGAAGCTAATTTAGTTCCTATCATCCTAGGAAGGCCATTCCTTGCTACCTCAAATGCAATCATCAACTGTAGGAATGGCCTCATGCAACTCACTTTTGGCAATATGACACTTGATCTCAACATTTTTTATATGTCTAAAAAGCAAATCACTCCGGAAGAAGAAGAGGGTCCAAAGGAAGTGTGTATTATTGACACTTTGGTAGAGGAGCACTACAATCAGAATATGCAAGACAAGCTGAATGAAAGTTTTGCGGATTGTGAGGAAGGTTTGTCTGAACCCCCTAATGTGCTAGCTACTTTACAAAGTTGGAGGAGGATAGAAGAGATTCTACCTTTGTTCAATAAAGAAGAGGGAGCAGATGCTGAAAAAGAGAACCCAAAACTCAATTTGAAGCCTCTACCCGTGGAGCTGAAATATACATACCTTGAAGAAAATAATCAATGTCCTGTCGTAATATCTTCATCTCTGACCAGTCATCAAGAGAAGTGTTTACTGGAAGTTCTCAAGAGGTGTAAGAAAGCTATAGGATGGCAAATATCTAATTTGAAAGGCATTAGTCCTTTAGTCTGCACGCATCATATATATATGGAGGAGGAAGCTAAGCCAATTCGTCAACTTCAAAGAAGATTGAATCCTCATTTACAAGAGGTTGTGCGAGCTGAGGTGCTGAAGCTACTTCAAGCAGGTATTATCTACCCTATATCTGATAGCTCTTGGGTGAGTCCTACTCAAGTGGTACCAAAGAAGTCAAGGATTACTGTGGTTCAGAATGAAGAAGGAGAAGAAATCACTACGCGCCTCACTTCAGGGTGGAGGGTGTGTATTGATTATAGAAAGTTGAATGCAGTAACCAGGAAAGATCATTTTTCACTGCCATTTATCGATCAAGTGTTGGAGAGAGTCTCTGGCCATCCGTTCTACTGTTTTTTAGACGGGTATTCAGGGTATTTTCAAATGAGATTGCTGTGGAAGATCAGGAAAATACCACTTTTACATGTCCATTTGGAACATATGCTTATAGAAGAATGTCTTTTGGTTTATGCAATGCACCTACAACATTCCAAAGGTGTATGTTGAGTATCTTCAGTGATATGGTGGAACGAATTATGGAGGTTTTCATGGATGACATCACCGTATATGGAGGTACATTCGAGGAATGCTTAGTCAATTTGGAAATGGTTCTTCACAGATGCATTGAAAAAGACTTGGTACTCAATTGGGAGAAATGCCATTTTATGGTACGTCAAGGAATTGTCCTTGGCCATATCATCTCCGAAAAGGGCATTGAAGTTGATAAAGCAAAGGTGGAGCTCATTTCCAAATTGCCATCCCCTACAACTGTAAAAGGAGTAAGGCAGTTCCTTGGCCATGCAGGCTTCTATAGGAGGTTTATCAAAGATTTTTCAAAGCTTTCAAAACCTCTTTGTGAACTGTTAGCTAAGGATGCTAAGTTTATATGGGATGAAAGATGTCAAAATAGCTTTGACCAACTGAAGAAATTTTTAACAACAACTCCAATAGTGAGGGCCCCTAACTGGCAATTACCTTTTGAATTAATGTGTGATGCCAGTGACTTTGCTATAGGAGCTGTGCTTAGTCAAAGAGAAGATGAGAAGCCCTATGTGATCTACTATGCAAGCAAAACATTGAACGAAGCCCAAAGGAACTACACAACTACAGAGAAAGAATTGTTAGCTGTGGTATTTGCCTTGGACAAATTTCGTGCTTATCTGGTAGGGTCTTTCATCATTGTTTTTACTGACCATTCAGCCTTGAAGTATTTATTGACAAAGCAAGATGCAAAAGCAAGGTTGATAAGATGGATTCTTTTGTTACAAGAATTCGATCTCCAAATCAGAGATAAGAAAGGAGTGGAGAATGTGGTAGCTGACCACCTCTCAAGGTTAGCTATAGCACATAATTCTCATGCCTTGCCTATTAATGATGATTTTCCTGAGGAATCACTTATGTTTCTAGTCAAAACTCCTTGGTATGCTCACATTGCTAATTATCTAGTTACTGGTGAAATTCCAAGAGAGTGGAATGCACAGGACAGGAAGCACTTCTTTGCAAAAATTCATGCTTATTATTGGGAAGAGCCTTTCCTTTTTAAATATTGTGCAGATCAGATCATAAGGAAGTGTGTGCCTGAAGAAGAGCAACAGGGAATTCTAAACCATTGTCATGAGAATGCATGTGGAGGCCACTTTGCCTCTCAGAAAACAGCTGTGAAGGTGTTGCAATCAGGGTTTACTTGGCCATCTCTGTTCAAAGATGCCCACATCATGTGTAGAAGTTGTGATAGATGCCAAAGGCTTGGAAAGCTGACAAAAAGAAATCAAATGCCTATGAACCCCATTCTAATAGTTGAGCTATTTGATGTATGGGGCATTGACTTCATAGGACCTTTTCCAATGTCTTTTGGTAATTCCTATATCTTGGTGGGGGTGGATTATGTTTCTAAATGGGTTGAGGCAGTCCCCTGTAAACAAAATGATCATAGAGTGGTTCTCAAGTTTCTGAAAGAGAACATTTTTGCAAGATTCGGGGTGCCCAAAGCTATAATCAGTGATGGAGGTTCTCATTTTTGCAACAAGCCTTTTGAAAGTTTATTAGCCAAGTATGGAGTGAAGCATAAGGTAGCTGATTCATGCCTAATTGGTGTCTCAGCTGATTCGTGTCCAGCTGGTGCTCCTTGATGGCGGGAGTAATCAACAAAATTTAGAACCTATAACACCATGAACTAGGGTAGCAAAGAAAAAGCTACTATAGCATAGTGGCTCTAGGATCGTTCATTGGGAAGGGTTTCCAAGCTGAAAATGATACCAATTTAAAGTGAATTGGTGTTGTTTCTTTTCAAGGTTAGTTTAAGAAATAAAACAATAACTTTGGTTGAAAAAGGTTTAGACTTAGACTAATGACACAGCAAGTGATGGAAATTACTTAAGAAGAAAAGCATTTCTTGGAGATTCAGGTTTACAGGGGAGGTTCCTCATGCAATAGCATAGCTTCGGTCAGTTGGTTCACTTCCTCGCATTAGAGAATTAACATAAAGTCAATTCTCTAACAGGTGCTGTACAAATGCATCCCTCAATTGGATTTCAGCTTTAATTCTCTCACTGATGCAACTTGCAATGGTTCGAGCCACTCACTTAGCCTTTACCATTCAAGGTAATCTTTAACCTTGGACTTCCTTTCACAAGCTCGCAAGAGATAACTAATGGATGTCTCCTTAGAGTCCAAAAGCTTACCAAGTGTTGGCAATTCTAGAAAATCCTACCTTCAAGTCACCTCCCAGAGGCTCACAAGGGGTAAACTAGTGCATCTCCATGGTTAAAGATCACTTGCCTTACCAAGTGTTGGCCCAGGTGACTCCTAGGCGTTTTAAGTTAACTAAAAACGTAGAAACCATTCATGGGACACACTTTCTCTTCATTCATAGCCGAAACCACAAAGCTTCTGATTCTTGCACTTGGAACCTTTCTCGGCAACCTTAACTCCAAGGAACTAAAAGGTTTAGTTACTTATTCTCTGGGGAAAGCTCCTCAGAGAGTGCATAACTTATTAAATAAAAAATACAATCAAAGTGAGAAGGTAAGGTAAAGCTCAAGCTCTGTATATTACTTTCTTTGAAACTTACAAAAGGTTCAACACCCTCAGAACAAGCTCCTCGGGCTATATTTATACCAAAATTACATTAACAGCTATTACATGGATATTTAGCCATTTTCCTAACTTAAAAGCTAAGGAATCCTATAATAGGTGGGATACAAGGAGAATTTCGGGATTTAGACAACAAAAATCTGATGAAAAATATCTCCAAGTGTCGGTTACAAATATCGGGAAGCACTAAGGACCGTTTCGCAAGAGAAAAAGAGGTCTACGAAATTTCGCAGACAAACAAGAAGAGCTGCGAAATCACTTCGCAGCAAAAGGCTGGCTCCGCAGCGCTGCGAAGTTGGCTTTCATCTTGTGGTGTTTGGCTTCCATTGCGTCGTGAAACTTCAGGGGAAATCCATAGCACTGTGCAAAAAGGCTGCGAAATCGTTCCGCAACAAAAGGGTGATTTTGCAGCACTTTTCTGAATCCTTCCTTCAACTTGGAGCAGTTGTCTTCCAAAGGCTGTAACTTCCTCATTTCAGCTCCAAATTGTACACGGTTTGAAGCATTGAATTGTTGACTTCCTAAGCTTTCAAATGACATATAGCATGCATAATTTGGACTTCAGGAAGTGCTCCAAAAGTGGCTGAAATGACTGTCATCAAGAATGCTTCATGACTGGATTATCTTTGCTTCCCCTCCTTGCATTTCAACTTTGCTTATGGCAAAGGGCTTCAAAGCTTTGGTTCTTCATGCCTCTAAGCTTCCCATTGCTTTGCCAAGGATTCCTAATAACTCTCCTCAATCTCATATTGCTTTGGTGATCAAAAGCTATCAAAACACCAAAACTTAAGGCAATTTGATTAGAATTGATTGCAAGAGGCCTTAACATGTTAATTGGGTTAAAAGGCAATAACTACTACTCAAAAGTGTTTAAAAGGATTAATTACAAGCTATCAAATAGCACTTTTTGAGTAGTAATCACTCCCCCCAACTGACATATTGCTAGTCCCTTAGCAATGAAGGAGAAAAAAAAATAAAATAAAAATACCATAATTTACAACATCATGCTAATCACTTCCAAAGAATATTTAAGTGGCATGACTGAAAAACTCTCACATGGAACATTAAAGGAATATAACCTCAAATTTCAACAAGAGTTAACAAAAACTTTGCTAAATACCATTGATCAAGGGAATGCATTATGCAAATTGAAGTTTTAAAATCATTTTCACTTCCAAAGAACCAAACTTTATTCTTCCACAAAAATCTAAGTGTAAGATGATAGTTTCCGAATATATCATGCTAAACTAATCTCTCCCCCCAACCTATCTCTTTTCAACACTTAGCAAACTGACCAAATTCAATAGACAGAGAACACTTCTTTTTTTTTTTTTTTTTTTTTTTTTTTTAAGGTAAAAGGCTTAAGGGCCATTCTTTTCTGTTTTGTCCATGTAATGGGGTTCCATCGATGACTCCCAACCAATTAAGGTTTAGGGCATCAAGTTTTAAAGATCTTTCAACCACTAACTCCTCGGATTTTACCCCAAACTTTTTCATATACCCTTTTTGCCTACCATATGCTAACTCCACCTATCCACCCTTGTAACGAGCATTGAGGCCGGTGACTCCCAACCAATTAAAGCTTAGGGCACCAGGTTTTAAAGGTTTTCACCATATACCCTTCAAACATTGCTCGGGTTTCAAGGCAAGCAAACATTTTATTTTATCTCTTTTTTTTCAAAGGCTCATTGGCCTTTCATAAGGTGTCTCAATATCATTAAAATGAGGTCAAAGGTACCAAGTCCCAAAATTTTCTAAGTCAAAAGGGAAATAGTTTTTCATCTTATAATCGGAATCTATTGTGGACAGTGTGTGGATAGCTTAAAGTGGAAGGACTAAACTTGAATTCAATAGAAGTTTCAACAATTGAACCACTTTAGCAAGCATAATCCAAACTCTAAGTTAGATGAAAAGCAAAAATTCAGCTTCTCCTATTTTAATTTGAAAATTTTTCCTCATAAACCATGGAGATTAAAGTAACAAGCAAAAAACTACAACTACTTTACTAGACAAGGCTAAAATATCAAAATAACTTAGCATACTTCCTTCAACTTTGCAAACTTCCTTCCTCATTTCTCCCCCCCCCCCCCCAACCGAGCTGAGCATTGTCCTCAATGTGATATGGGTGATTGAAATTAAAGGGAGGAAGTGGTACCTCCTGAGTGATATCAATTTCGAATATTGATTGGAGAAACCACATGTTTCAAAAAGAATAAAAGGTGTGAGTAAAGAAAATAAGAATAAATTTATGCTAAGAGTTAACAAAAAAAACTAGACTTTGTATTACTTTAATCATTTGAGTACAGTTGGAAAAGAAGTAATACAAGTAATCCAAGTAATCCCATATAAGATATCAAAATGTGGGGGATTTCATATATGACTAACTAAAACGAAATACACAAGGGAAATATAATATATATATATATATATATTATATATATATATATATATATATTCAGATAGGAGGGTGATGCTAGAGCTGATGGCCTTAGGCAGATGGCTCTGCCTCTTCAGCTGGCTCAGGAGGTGCCTGAGAGTGTGGCTCTACAGTGGTAGGAGTGAGATGCTCATCAGCTGCTGGGAGTCCAAGATGATGCTGAAGCTGCCTCAAGATAGTAGTATGCTGAGCCTGAGTGGTCATCATCTGCTCCTGGCGAGCTCTCAAGGCTGCCATCTCCTGAGCAAGGCTGCTCTGGGAGGCTGTCAAGGTCTGCAATGCCTGGCATAAATCCCTATACTCAGAAATAGGGATGGCCATCCTTGGCTCGACTGATGTGGAAGGCTGTGCTGAAGCTGGAGCAACTGGAGGGACTGGAGAGGCTCTGGCTATGGAAGGAGAGGCAACAAGTATACCCTCAGGTATAAGACGTGGAGATGCTCTCCTAGCAGCTGGAATCTGAGCTGGCTGTGGAAGCTCTGGCTGCTCCATCCTATAAGCTGTCATGTTGCTCCATTTTTCGAAAGTAAAAACCTCTCTACATATCCTCTTGCGCTCCAGCTGAGGCTCTGCTGGATATCCCAGATGCTCAAGAATTTGACAAAGCAGCCTCGGGAAGAGAAGTGGAATGGCATCAGCTCTTGGCAACTTCTTCTTATGCACCTTCTCTTCAAAGTAGAGAAGGGCTGCCATGATTAAGTGGTGAGGGCCAAAAAGTACCCCTCGGAAATTCTGAACAAAGCCTCCAACAAAACTCCTCTTCTCTGGGTCCAATGCTGGAGGGGATAAATATTATGACGCAAAAGTGCATCAATGAGGAACATCCTTGGAGAAAGTTCCCCCCTCAACAGATGAGGATTTCTGGAAGCTCCCTTGGACAGGATATGCACCATCTCCAGCTAAGAAGGGCTAGCCCATGCTCAGAAATCATCAAAATGGTTGGGCTCGTATGGGATATACAGGGCCTCAGCTATATGACGAGCTCCCAAGATGCCATGTCTACCATCAATGGTAAAATGAATTAAGGTTGGATCTCTGACCTGTTGAGTAGTCATGGATTGATAAAAATCCAATGCTATTCTAGGGTAAAAGAAGTCTCGTGGGGTCAGAAGCTGCTCCATTCGATATCTGCGCAGCAATTGGAATGACCTTTCAAGCTCTGGTCGCAATTGGAAGGCGGCTGTGTCAAAACACAGCTCAGAATGGAATGGCCGACCTCTGCAGTCCAAATTGCCTTCAATTGGTGGCTGAGTGAGCATTGGACGCCTGATTATTGCTTCAGGAGCTGGTCCAGACGGAATTTGGGGCTCAGAAGGTGGCGGCTGGCTTGTTTGAGGCTTCGCCGGCGGTGTCGGAGATGGCACCAGAGATGGCTCTAGAGATGGAATAGGGGACTGCCCTGTCAAGTCGATGGGTTCCGAGCTTTCCACTCTAGCTCGTTTTTGTAGAGGACGGCCCCCTGACCTGGTAAGGTAGCGTTTCGCCGAAGGCGTCTGAACTACGGGCTTGGCTGAGCGCTTCTTTGGAGCGAGCTTCTGAGGAGGCGAAGCAACTTCTGGCCGTGGAGGCTCAGAGGTTGAAGCTTGCACAGGTGCCTCGCGCGACGCTGGTTTTCGGCTAGACGGAGAGGAAAACTTAGCGCCTCTGGTTCGTGCCATTACGAACTGACGAGGTTTGGGCGGCGGTGATAATCGGAAGGGACGACCGGAGGTGCTAGCGGCGTCGGGCTATGGAGAGGAGGCGAACAGACGATTGCTGTGACTTTTCCCCTTTTTTGAAATGCTTTCACAACTCAAATGACCGGTATTTATAAAGAATAACAAAATATGAAAGGTCATTTTGGGTTTCGCAGCAAAATTGGGAGTTTCGCAGGAGAAAATCACTTTCGTAGCTCACTTCGCAGATGCGAAATTGGAGTCAATGTACTGCGGAATGACGCTCGTGTGCCAAAAATCGGTTTCGCAGTTGCGAAACACCCTTCGGAATGGAGATATTGCTGCGGAATTAGGGTTTTTCACACCTTAGAGGTTCGCAGCCCACTTCGCAGCTGCGAAATGGGGGCTCCTGTGCTGCGAAATGGCACTCGTGTGCCATTCTTGGATTCGCAACTGCGAAAACTTTCGCAGAGGACTCAAAAGTGTTGCGAACTGATTTCGCAACAAATGGCCGTTTTCGCAGAGAAATCCTCTTTGGCTACGAAATCTCGCAGAGCTCTTTTCCTCCCCTGTTTTTGCTCTGTTTTTGCTCTGTTTTCGCTTCGATTTTTCCCGATTTCTTCCTTTACATTCTCTCCCACCTGGGATCATTCAAAAAGATGAAATTACATAAAAACACACAATTTAAGATCAAAAACTAAGATCAAAAGTAGAGATAAAACTTTAAAATTTACAAAATTTACAAAAATTTTGGACTTTGGTAAAACCAAGTCCATCAAACCCTTATTTGCTTAGGCTTTTTGAGGCTCAAGGAGGTTGATCTCCTCCTTATCTGGTTTGAACGACTCCATGAATGGCTTGAGACGATATCCATTAACTTTAAAAGTGTCCTTGCCATTGGAATTCAATAATTCCACTACCCCATTGACATGTACTTGATGGATAATGAATGGACCTATCCATCTTGACTTGAGCTTTCCAGGAAAGATATGGAGTCTTGTGTCATAGAGTAAAACTTTTTGGCCTTTTTGGAATTCCTTGTTAGAAATCAATTGATCATGCCACCTCTTCATCCTCTGTTTTGCAACTTTGGAGTTGATGTAAGCATCATTTCTTAATTCCTCCATCTCATTAAGGTCTAGGCTCCTCTTTGCTCCTGCTTTGATCAAGTCCATATTCAACTTTTTAATTGCCCACCAAGCTTTGTATTCAACTTCCACAGGGAGATGACATGCTTTTCCATAGACAAGACGATAGGGGGACATGCCAAGAATAGTCTTATAAGTTGTTCTATATGCCCATAATGAGTCATGAAGCTTAATAGACCAATCTTTTCTGCTTGTACTCACCACTTTCATCAATATGTTCTTTATCTCCCTGTTTGCTAGCTCAACTTGCCCTGAAGTCTATGGATGATAAGGTGTAGCTACCTTATGCTTCACTCCATACTTGGCTAACAAACTTTCAAAAGGCTTGTTGCAAAAATGAGAACCTCCATCACTGATTATAGCTTTGGGCACTCCGAATCTTGCAAAAATGTTCTCTTTCAAAAACTTGAGAACCACTCTATGATCATTTTGTTTACAGGGGACTGCCTTAACCCATTTAGAAACATAATCCACCCCCACCAAAATGTAAGAATTACCAAATGACATTGGAAAAGGTCCCATGAAGTCAATCCCCCATACATCAAATAGTTCAACTATTAGAATGGGGTTCATAGGCATTTGATTTCTTTTTGTCAGCTTGTCAGGCCTTTGGCATCTATCACAACTTCTACACATGATGTGGGCATCTTTGAACAGAGATGGCCAAGTAAACCCTGATTGCAACACCTTCATAGCTGTTTTCTGAGAGGCAAAGTGGCCTCCACATGCATTCTCATGACAATGGTTTAGAATTCCCTGTTGCTCTTCCTCAGGCACACATTTCCTTATGATCTGATCTGCACAATATTTAAAAAGGAAAGGCTCTTCCCAATAATAAGCATGAATTTTTGCAAAGAAGTGCTTCCTGTCTTGTGCATTCCACTCACTTGGAATTTCACCAGTTATTAGATAATTCGCAATGTGAGCATACCAAGGAGTTTTGACTAGAAACATAAGTGATTCCTCAGGAAAGTCATCATTAATAGGCAAGGCATGAGAATTATGTGCTATAGCTAACCTTGAGAGGTGGTCAGCTACCACATTCTCCACTCCTTTCTTATCTCTGATTTGGAGATCGAATTCTTGTAACAAAAGAATCCATCTTATCAACCTTGCTTTTGCATCTTGCTTTGTCAATAAATACTTCAAGGCTGAATGGTCAGTAAAAACAATGATGAAAGACCCTACTAAATAAGCACGAAATTTGTCTAAGGCAAATACCACAGCTAGCAATTCTTTCTCTGTAGTTGTGTAGTTCCTCTGGGCTTCATTCAATGTTTTGCTTGCATAGTAGATCACATAGGGCTTCCCATCTTCTCTTTGACCAAGCACAACTCCTATAGCAAAGTCACTGGCATCATACATTAGTTCGAAAGGTAATTGCCAGTTAGGGGCCCTCACTATTGGAGTTGTTGTTAAAATTTTTTTCAGTTGATCAAAGCTATCTTGACATCTCTCATCCCATATAAACTTAGCATCCTTAGCTAACAGCTCACAAAGAGGTTTTGAAAGCTTTGAAAAATCTTTGATAAACCTCCTATAGAACCCTGCATGGCCAAGGAACTGCCTTATTCCTTTTACAGTTGTTGGGGATGGCAATTTGGAAATGAGCTCCACCTTTGCTTTATCAACTTCAATGCCCTTTTCTGAAATGATATGACCAAGGACAATTCCTTGACATACCATAAAATGACATTTCTCCCAATTGAGCACCAAGTCTTTTTCAATGCATCTGTGAAGAACTGCTTCCAAATTGACTAAACATTCCTCAAATGTACCTCCATATACGGTGATGTCATCCATGAAAACTTCCATAATTCGCTCCACCATATCACTGAAGATACTCAACATACACCTTTGAAATGTTGCAGGTGCATTGCATAAACCAAAAGGCATTCTTCTGTAAGCATATGTTCCAAATGGGCATGTAAAAGTGGTCTTTTCCTGATCTTCCACAGCAATCTCAATTTGAAAATACCCTGAATACCCGTCCAAAAAACAGTAGAACGGATGGCCAGAGACTCTCTCCAACACTTGATCGATAAATGGCAATGGAAAATGATCTTTCCTGGTTACTGCATTCAACTTTCTATAATCAATACACACCCTCTACCCTGTAGTGAGGCGCGTAGTGATTTCTTCTCCTTCTTCATTCTGAACCACAGTAATCCCTGACTTCTTTGGGACCACTTGAGTAGGACTCACCCAAGAGCTATCAGATATAGGGTAGATAAGACCTGCTTGAAGTAGCTTCAGCACCTCAGCTCGCACAACCTCTTGTAAATGAGGATTCAATCTTCTTTGAAGTTGACGAATTGGCTTAGCTTCCTCCTTCATATATATATGATGCGTGCAGATTAAAGGACTAATGCCCTTCAAATCAGATATTTGCCATCCTATAGCTTTCTTACATCTCTTGAGAACTTCCAGTAAACACTTCTCTTGATCACTGGTCAGAGATGAAGATATTACAACAGGACATTGATTATTGTCTTCAAGGAATGTGTATTTCAGCTCTGCAGGTAGAGGCTTCAAATTGAGTTTTGGGACCTCTTTTTCAGCATCTGCTCTCTCTTCTTCATTGAAGAAAGGTAGAATCTCTTCTATCCTCCTCCAACTTTGTAAAGTAGCTAGCTCATTATGAGGTTCAGACAAACCTTCCTCACAATCCGTAAAACTTTCATTCAGCTTATCTTGCATATTCTTATTGCAGTGCTCCTCTACCAGAGTGTCAATAATACACACTTCCTCTGGACCCTCTTCTTCTTCCAGAGTGATTTGCTTTTTAGACATATAAAAAATGTTGAGATCAAGTATCATATTGCCAAAAGTGAGTTGCATGAGCCCATTCCTACAGTTGATGATTGCATTTGAGGTAGCAAGGAATGGCCTTCCCAGGATGATAGGAACTAAATTAGCTTCCTTTACAGTAGGATCCGTATCAAGAACAATAAAATCCACTGGATAGTAGAAATTATCAACTTGAACCAAGACATCCTCAATTACTCCTCTGGGAATTTTTACTGATCTATCTGCTAGAGATAGAGTGATTGTTGTTGGCTTCAACTCACCAAGTCCCAATTGCTTGTAGACAGTATATGGAAGCAAATTCACACTAGCTCCCAAGTCTAATAAAGCTTTATCCACCACTTTTCCTCCAATCATGACTGAAATGGTAGGACTTCCCGGATCTTTGTACTTCAAAGGAGACTTACATTGTAAGATTGCACTTACTTGCTCAGTCAAGAAGGCTTTCTTATTTACAGTCAACCCTCTTTTGATAGTACACAAGTCCTTTAGGAATTTTGCATATGTTGGAACTTGCTTAATCATATCCAATAGTGGGATATTGACTTTAACTTGTCTCAATACTTCAAGAATTTCAGCTGCATTTCTAATCCCCTTCTTCCCATGCAATGCTTGAGGAAAAGGTGGAGAAGTTGATTTCTTCAGCATTTCTTCCTTCAGAAGTTCCTTCTCTGGATTTGCATTCATTGTTGACTCACTGTCCTCTTTCTTTTCACTGATCTTTCCCTTTTTGTCTCCCATTTCCTCCTCCTTCCTTGTTTCTTCCTCTTCAACAGGTGGCTTAGGTGGTGGCTGCTCAATTTTCTTACCACTCCTTAGAGTGATCAAGGCTTTGACATCTTTCATCTGTGATGATTCTTCCTCATGGCTTTCCACTTCATGGATAGCCTTGGGGTTTTGGTGAGGTTGAGAAGGAAATCTTCCCTTTTCTTGGACTGTATTCAAATTTGTGAGCCTTGATATTGAGTATTGGAGATTATCTATCCTTTGAGTTATATCATTTTGCATTCCATCCATCCTTTTGTTCAGAGTATTCTCTACTCTGTCAATTCTTTGATTGAGTTGAGCATTGATGGCTTTTTGCTCTCCAACAAAATCTCCCACTACCTTGCTGAGATTCAAAATGGCTTGTTCAAGACTTGAAGATTGTTGAGATGGTTGATCTGGCTGTTGGTACTGAGGTGCTCTAGGCTTCTACGAAAAATTTGGATGATTCCTCCAACTTGAGTTGTAAGTATTTCCATAGGGCGCATTGTTATTGGGCTTGAATTGTCCAACAACATTCGCTTGCTCTCCAAACATTTCCCTTTCAGCTGAAATTGTATGGCATTCCTCCACCAAATGTTCATAGGATTGACAATTAGGACAAAGCTTCATTTGCACTGGTGCTTCAGCAACAGCTTGCACTTCATGCATCTTTTTGAGTTCCAACTCCTCCAATCTTCTTGTCACAGCTGCAAACTTTGCTTTCGTATCATCCTCCTCTTTCAAGGTATACATCCCAGCCTTAGCATTGAAAGCACTAAGTTGAGATTTCATCTTTCCCACTTCTCCTTTGGTTGGTTCATCCCATCCCCTTGAAAATTCAGCTACATAATTCAAGAAATCCATAGCTTCCTCTGGATTTTTGCTCATGAAATCTCCTCCACACATTGTTTCCAGAAGTTGCTTCATTGAGGATGACATCCCATCATAAAAATAGCTCACCAATAGCCAAGTATCAAAGCCATGGTGAGGACAAGCATTTATAGCTTCCATATATCTTTCCCAGCACTCATAGAATTTCTCATTCTCTTGAGCTGAGAAGTTTGAAATTTTCCTTTTCAAGCCATTTGTTCTATGAGTGGGAAAGAATTTCTTAAGGAATTCAGCTTGTAAATCAGTCCAAGTACGGATACTCCTTGGCCTTAAAGAATTAAGCCAAATTTTGGCTTTATCCTTTAAAGTAAAAGGAAATAACTTAAGCCTCATCAAATCAATTGAAGCTCCTCCCTCTTGGAATGTATTATAAACATCTTCAAATTCCTTAATATGTGCATAGGGATTCTCACTTTCCATCTCATGGAAAGTTGGTAGAAGTGGAACAATATATGGTCTGATCACTAGCTGCTCTGTAGGAGGCACTATACATGATGGTGCACTCATACGAGGTGGATGCATGCAGTCCCTCATTGATCTAAATTCATTAAGATTGTCTTGACAACCTTGGTGACTATGCTGATCTTCAGGTGTAGTTTCCATGATATTCAAGCTCAATTCCAATTCCTTAGTATGAGGTGTATCACTTTTAAAAAGCCTTCCTCCACTGCCACGTATCCACTTTGGCATATACAACTAGTATCTATCTGAAATTAAAATGAAAACAAAGGACAACAAAAGAAAACAGGGCTACAAATACAAAATAAAACTAAGCTGAATTTAAAATCTAAAGAAACTTTACCTCACTTGTGATGAAAATCACAAGTACTCTGAAATAGTATCACTATAACTTGACACCTTCCCCGGCAACGGCGCCATTTGATTCATGCCTAATTGGTGTCTCAGCTGATTCGTGTCCAGCTGGTGCTCCTTGATGGTGGGAGTAATCAACAAAATTTATAACCTATAACACCATGAACTAGGGTAGCAAAGAAAAAGCTACTATAGCATAGTGGCTCTAGGATCGTTCACTGGGAAGGGTTTCCAAGCTGAAAATGATACCAATTCAAAGTGAATTGGTGCTGTTTCTTTTCAAGGTTAGTTTAAGAAATAAAACAATAACTTTGGTTGAAAAAGGTTTAGACTTAGACTAATGACACAGCAAGTGATGGAAATTACTTAAGAAGAAAATCATTCCTTGGAGATTCAAGTTTACAAGGGAGGTTCCTCATGCAATAGCATAGCTTCGGTCAGTTGGTTCACTTCCTCGCATTAGAGAATTAACATAAAGTCAATTCTCTAACAGGTGCTGCACAAATGCATCCCTCAATTGGATTTCAGCTTTAATTCTCTCACTGATGCAACTTGCAATGGTTCGAGCCTCTCACTTAGCCTTTACCATTCAAGGTGATCTTTAACCTTGGACTTCCTTTCACAAGCTCGCAAGAGATAACTAATGGATGTCTCCTTAGAGTCCAAAAGCTTACCAAGTGTTGGCAATTCTAGAAAATCCTACCTTCAAGTCACCTCCCAGAGGCTTGCAAGGGGTAAACTAGTGCATCTCCATGGTTAGAGATCACTTGCCTTACCAAGTGTTGGCCCAGGTGACTCCAAGGCGTTTTAAGTTAACTAAAAACATAGAAACCATTAATGGGACACACTTTCTCTTCATTCATAGCTGAAACCACAAAGCTTCTGATTCTTGCACTTGGAACCTTTCCCGGCAACCTTAACTCCAAGGAACTAAAAGGTTTAGTTACTCATTCTCTAGGGAAAGCTCCTCAAAGAGTGCATAACTTTGATGTCTTATGATAGCGCTTAAGAAGCAGTCCGAGTACACATCCCAACTCTTCTTTTATGATTGTGATTTGATTTCTTATTTGGCATGCTAGTGTTGATAGGATCTTGAAATCACCTTAGTCTATTTAGGTACCTTCAATCAATTGATTAATTGTCACATTTCCTTCGACCTAGCCAGTAGAGACCTCTTTAGGGCTTAGAGGGGTGTTACCTATTTGAGGTACCTTCCTTACAGGTAACTTGATCCTCAAACCAAGACTCGGGCTTTTCGAAGCCATGCTTTTCCTATACTTTGGAGTCACTTCTTTAGGGTTTTATTTATTTTAAAAAAAATAATAAAAAAAGTGGTGACTCTGACTTTTCCAAAACTAATTTTTCACCAATTAAAAAGCGAGTCTTGTCGATGAGTGGGGACGCATATGAAAAATGCGGGTCCAAAACATGGTTGAGTTTCGAAAATCTAAGGGAGATACTCTGGAATTTCACAAAGTATGTAAATACCATCTCAATTGAATTGTCATATTAAATGAGAATGGTTGTTGAATTTTTATCTGGGGCATATTGATGTCCAATATTTGGTTTGATACTATACCCATGCCCTTTATATGTAAAAGCATGTGCTATAAAATGTATTGATGTTGAAACTTAACTAAGAACCCGCTGTAGGGACCAGTCTGAGCAGATTGATAAGCAATATATAGAAAAAATGCAATCATTTTAGAGATCCCTTGGAATCAAAAGCTTCTTGACTTCCAATTCTGCTTCTCTTTGAAAAAATGTTGCTTCTCTTCTCAAGTCTCTCTCCATTAGACCAGGAGGAACATTGGTGCAAAATTGTGGGGATAGTGAAATTGGGGAAGTTGTTATTCAATTGGCCTAAGAGCGTTAGCTATAAACGATAAGCATGATTGAGGAAGAAAACTTCACCATAGTAAACAATCTAGTAATAAAATGTAGTGATGTTTGTGCTAAAATAAGCTTCTACTAGCTGTCACTAATTTATTCCAAAAGTAACTAGATCCCTATATGAGAGTCTCCTAGATATAAGGACCTTAAATTTAGTGTAAGACCAATTTTAAATTGATTTCCTAGGGAATTGACACCCTTGGCACAATATTTTTTTTCCATGTTAGGAAAGTAGTCCATTTTTCTCTAAATATTATAAATTCAATCATTCACTGAATTTGTCTTATGTGTAGTAGTTCTTACCTCTCAACTTTGTTGAAAGATATTGTTTGGAAATCAGGAGATGAAACAAAGGAGGAAGTGAATAATGATTAGTGTGCATTATAATAGGGATTAAGTTCACATCTTGCTTGAAATTAAATTATTGTTCCTTTAAGCTTTTAAATGGTTGTTAATACTTGAATTGATAAATCTAGCCATGCAATTGCATAGGTAGAAAAACAAATCACATGCCGAACTTGAAAATCTTATAATTTGTATGGTTTATGAGAAAATTGAAACAAAAGAAAACTATTTCTTGCAAAGTAATACTTAAGTTGTTTGGCAACAACATGGATATTCTTTGTTCCCCTACATAAGGTTCATCAGTGTCTTGAGGGAACTTCATTCTTCAGTAACATGTGATAAGTGTTTGTGAAAGTTAGCTACTGTAGGCATAGAATCAATATGAAAGTTTAGCATCAATAGTTTGCAAGAAATGTATTTTGGATAGTACCATGGATCTAACTTGGTTTTGCTCCTTGGCAAAGAAGGTGAATTTGTGGCACTTGGATATTTTGCAACCCATGTTGCACGATTGATGGGGTTTCCTCTAACAACATCATTGTTTTGGACATCCTAAGATCAATGGTGGAGATGATTCCTAGAGTGTGCACTTATGATGTTCCCATGAGATTACTTCAATGGTCCAGTTAGCTCTCTAAAATCCAAAATATGATAAAATTCCTAAAATTAGAAAAACAATGATGAGAATTGATTAATAGATCTAAAGAATCATTAACTTTAAAATTAAAATAAAATAAAATTTATTAATGTCTAAGAAAATGTTGAAAAATAAGTAAGATTTTTTTTTCAAAATTCAAGTTAGTGAAAGTTATATTAAAAAGTAGTGCAAACTAAGGTTAGCTTCTTGTTGAGAGGTAATGTGAAAGAAAATTTACCCTTGATTTATTGATTATGAGATGTTGGATTTAGTTAATTACTATTTCCTTTGCAAGCAAGTAGTCGAGTCTGCAAACCACATATTGATCCCTCTTTTTCTATTTAATTAAAGTGGCTTAGGTGCTACCTCAAGCAGTTAAGGAAGTTTTACAAAGTTGGCAATGTGTTTTTATTGGTTATAGTGGCAAAATAGTTAGGGGCTTGATTCCTATGCTTATTTAGGAATGTTTGGATGGTGCAAAATGTTACCATTGTTGAAGAGATTAAGAAGTTGATTTTTGGAGCAAAGAACTCTTTTTTTAAGCCTCGTTTTTATAGTATAATGGGGAAGTAGGAAATGTGCTCTTGTTTGTTGTTTTTGTAGATAGGCTTTGAGTGGTAGATTAGAATGTTAGGTAGTTTTTTCTTGTTTTTGTTGCATCTTGTATAAATTGTGTTTACTTGGTTTATGCCCTTTAAACTAAGTTTTTTTTTTTTTTTTTGTTAATTTATCTTGTTTTTCCTCTTAAAGGCATCATCAACAAAAACAATAATAATAAAAGAACATTTGAAAAGAATTGAGTGGATTCCGAAATTGATTGTGAGAAAAACATGTCGAGCATGGATTGTGTTATTAGGATTTTAAACAATTGCTAAAATGCACTATCTTAATTTGAGCTCTGATGAACCACACCGGAGTTACTCTGTAAATGAATTTGAGGTCTGAGTCCTAGAACCAGAAAAGCCAAGTGCACCTTGGAATCTGTTTTGGCATCAAATTTGGGCATTTCAGCTTCAGATTCTAACAAGATGGATGCAACTCTTGGTTCTATGGATGCAAATCTTGATTCTATGGATGCAACTCTAGGTTCTATGGATGCAATTCATGATGCTCATGCTTTTATGGATGGCAATATGGTCTTTGAAGCATTGGGTGTTATGGCTTCAAGTATAGGTGATAGCTGCACAGGCTAGCTCCAAAGGGATTAACTGTCCAAGTATTAAATGTTCTCATCGGCCTTAGAAGCAGGTCTCCTAGTTTTCAATCTGGGGTCCAAGTGTAGAAAATAAGATCATCTCATCAACAGTCTGGTTTTGTACCAAATCATATGGCAAGATTCATGTCAATGCCACGAAATCATGAAACCCCACCTACAAAGATTTCAACATTGTGGCATTGAAAACGGGTTTAATGAAATTCCTTGACTTGTAGGTTTTAATAGAGTAAATGACAGTGATCCTTACCTGGAAATTGTTGGAGTAGTTGGTAGTCACTTGATTTCTTTGTTTGTTTGAAAGCTTGATGTGACGTTGTCCATTGCATTTCATTAGTTTCGTATCAGAATAATTTAATTTCTTTTTAATGACATTATGTCTTAAGAGGTAATTTTCTTATTCTCGTTTTTACATTTGATCTCTGCTCCTTTCCCTACCTTCTATAAGGGTAAGGGTGGAATTTTCAGGTTTGTCGGGGACAAGACTCTCGCAAGACCGTCCTTTACATTGAAAAGGACCATGACCAAAGATCCAAACTCTGTAAAAGGTACTCCAATCACATGTTGGCAATCTTAGGTTGTAATCTCCTCACAACCATCCGTATTTGCTCTCTCTCAAAAGGTCGGTCAATAACCTGAACAAACTTCTCCCTCCAACGGGAGATGAAAGAAGAAACTAACTCATCAAACCCCTGTCTCAATGTGTCTAACTCCCTCCTTGATACATCTATGACAATATTAAAAGTGAATTGTAGTATAAAATCCTGAGCTAAGTCCTCCCAAGTCTTGTGGTGAGAGGAATCTAATGATGCATACCAACGTTGGGTTGCGCCACTCAAAGATAATGGGAATAGAACAATTAATTGGGTCTCATCCAATCCATAGGCCCTCATAATGGTGCTATATATTTTGATATGAATGCGAGGATAGTTGATGCCAGTATATCTGTCTATCTCCGACATCCTGAACTCGGCTGGTAAACTGGCCACTAGTATCCCATCATAATCATCCCAAGTGACTAAACTATCTAACATCTTGATATGCCTGATCTACTGCTTGAGACGATCTATGAGAGCATGTACATCCTTAGAGACTGTGGTATGTGCTATAGAGGGTGGAGCAACCTCAGACTGACCATATAGCATGAAAGGCGAGGCCTGTGGCACTAATGGTTCGGAAGATGGGGATGGGTGTATACCCTGCTGATTGTTGACCTTCTGACTAAGACTATCTATGACCTCTTGAATAGAAGCCACAGTGGTTGTGAACTGATCAACTGTGACGGTTGATTAGAGCCAAAATATGGTGCCAGTTGAATCACTTTAAATTTTGAAAGATCAAGAAAGGGCTAAATGAGAAAATAAGTGAGTCAAGACTCATGGACCGTAAGGAAAGGCAAAATGAGGATATCATGAGTTTTGCATATGATAAATGACCATTATGGAGTAAGAAAGAAGGCAAGAAAACATGGGAAATGAGGCATGAAGCAAGATTCAACTGCATGGAAATTTAAAACTCAAAAATCTGATGGCATTATATACTCTGACTTTGAGGACAAATTTAGAGAACTTTCTGGATTCCATTGTATACATACTATATATAATTTTGAATCTTGGGAAGTCAGGAGTCCAACGCTTCAAACGGTGTGTAAATCGGAGCTAAAATGAAGAAGTTATGGCCATTGGAAGACAACTGCACCAAGCTGGAGAGTCATTTCGAAATGATTTCGAAATTCAACTTATGATTTCGAAATTCAACTTATGAATTAAATCCACTTCGAAATGACACCAATTTCAAATTCACCCACTGCCACTTTGATGTTCCACCTCCTCTACCTCAGGAATTGCATCTATTCAACTTATGAATTCGAAATCCACTTCAAAATGACACCAATTTCAAATTCACCCACTGCCATTTTGATGTTTCGCCTCCTCTACCTCGGGAATTGCATCTAGAGCACTTCATCTACCCTAAGTGGACCCCACATGACTAGAAATCACCATTTTATTATTTTTTAATCATTTTTAGGAAATTATTTTGTAATAAGTGGCCAATAAGAGTGTGCCACATGTTAGGTAATTGATGATATTATATAAACTCTCTTAATTCTAGGTTTTAGGGATCTTGGATTTTTTTTCCGGAGAGTTTGACATTGAAGGTGGAAGAAAACGAGAACTATGGTTTGTTTTTTTTTTCTTTTTTATTAAATATATTGTTTTTAGTTTCTTTTGATTCAAATTATGGATTTTTACCCTATTATGGATTGTGAATGTGACATCACCCTCATGAGAGGCTAAGAGCCAACTTGGGGCTTGAAGCATGAAAACCTAAGGGCTAGGAAACCTATAAGGACAATGGGTAAATTATTATAACAATGAGATTAATTATTGGTTGGGTGACAATTTATCATTTTTTTATCCTATCCTTGTGAGTTAGTTTAGGGAATGATACGGTAGGTTATTACCTTATACTAGTAATTCTTGGTAATTCTTGATCATTAGTTATCCTCGTCTTCCCTACCGTTATTTGCCCCTAAACAAAGATATAAGGAGTAGGAAGGGTTAAAAAGTCAAATCTTAAATTGGTAATCAATCTCATTCATTTTATGGTTTTAGGAATCTGTTTTAAAAATGAAAAATTAGGTTTCAGATCAATTTTGAGTTATAGAACTTAACTTGATCGCGAGCGGCCAAGGATCCCAAAACCCTAAGATCATATTACTTAAAAGACCCTTGTTTTCTCTAATTTCTATACCCTAGGTTGGATTGTGGAAAACCCCAAACTTGAATCAATTGAATTTAAAATCAATATTCATTTTTTTATTAATTTAATTTCTTTTACTTAGTTTCACATTATTCACATATTGTTTTTCACTTTAGGATTTAAACAAAAGCAATTCATTTATTCTAGTATTGAGAATTTCGATAAGCCAGTCCTTAAGGACAATACCTAGAATACTACAAAAGTCGTAGTGACTCTTTCTCTAGTTTTTCTTGACCAGAGTTGCTACGTAAAAAAGGCTAAGTATTTTGGTACAATAAAGAAGTTCGGTCAATGGCCTGCAGATCCATATCAGTCTAATCAATGATGCAAAATAGCCTATCGTCAACTCTGACTCAAGATGGCAAACTCAAACTAAGATAAAAAGAAAATCCTATAAAGCATGGGGAAACAAGATAAGGCACGGCACGAGAAAAGCATAGAAGAGATGCTAGACTAAACTAGAAGAAACAAGTCAACACAAAGTAGAAGAGTGGTCCAACTGAAATTCAAGCTCACACTAATCTCTAAGCATCTCTATTGGAGATCAAAAGAAGGAGTACTAGATCCGAACTATAACTAAAAAGGCTCTGAAGGCCCTCAGATGCACCCACGTGTAGGAGAGGAAATCCTTATCGAATAATCTAAGTCTCAACCTACAAGGTCAAGGTGGCTCTAAAAAGAATAGGGGTGGACTTTAAAGGATCCCTAGCAGAAGTGATCATACCCTCCGGTGGTATGCAACCCTCTACACGCCTCCGAAGAGACGGGGCGCTTCCATGCAAGGTGGTCATCACCTCCACACATGCACTACCTCGACATCCTAGGGGGTTTTCTATGGTGAAAGCTCTCGCAAGTCTCAGCACTCAGTAGTTAACTAAAGTGCACAGTAAGTGGTGTGGGTGCATTCGAAAATCCTATGAAGCTAAAGTAGAAAAAGAAATACATTGGTCACACAACTATCCATGAAACCTAGCTCTGGGCTACATAGGTCTTCAAACATCGGACTCTAATAAGCATCAATGTGTCCACCTCCTTCAGAATGCTCCCAAACATCGATATAGTCTGTCGCTTGACCCTACTCCTAACCGTTAGCTCAGTCAGAGAACAAGTACAAACAAGGCCTCGCACTTGCAAATGTAAGAACTGAAATAAAGGAAATGACTGAAACCAGAGGGTTGAGGTAAGGGGATAGAAGTACGACCCACATAGACAAACAATACATGCATCACACAGAAGAAGAGCAATCATGCAAAGAACAGGTATATCACTCATATCTACACACAAGTTAGGTAGAGATAAGATAAACAAGATAGGTATATAGCAGAATGGACAATATGTTGAGACAAACAAGATACTATACAACAAATAAAATCAATCATGTCAAGATGAATGAGATATACAAAAATGCGAATATACATGTCCAGAAAAGCAAGATAATCATACAACAAGAAGTAGGTAAGAGAATCAATCGATGTAATCAACATGTCAACATCTCCAATGAACAATAATAACCAAACATGCATCACAGATAAATATATCAAAGCTCTCAACATGTAATCAACACCCAATCATACAAAGACATGTAGAGAGGGGTATCCACTGATCGACCAATCAAATGTCACATTTTCCTCAACTTGAGTTCAAGTTTAACCCTCTAAACATTCCCAATGGAGTTGCCATTTTGTGGACCCCGCATTTTGCTCGATGTGTTCCCACTCAATGGCGTGACTTGCTTTTTTATTTTATTTGGTGAAAATTTGATTTTTTTTAAAAAGACTTGGAGTCACCACTTATTTTTGTTTTATTTTTTTTAAAGGGAAAACAAAATTAGAAAGAAAACCTTGTGTGACTCCTTATTTGGAAAAGACATGTTTGCAAAAACCGAATCTGGATTTGGGGGTCAAGTTACCTATTGGGAAGATACGGTTGTGAGTTGTAGCACCTCTCTACGCCTGTATACATACGGTCTCTACTAAACGAATTAAGGAAATTGTGACAATTAATTAATTAATCATGGACACCAAGATTTAAGGAATGAAACAATATATAGAAAGATGATGACAAAATAAAATTACAAGAATGTACAAAAAAAAAATGACAATAGAATTATGCAAATTGATTTATTGAATTAATTAGAAAAAAAGATATTTGAAAGAATTAGTCTTCAAGAAATTTCAAATGATTTTATTAAAAACAATTTTGAATCAGTGATTTCGATTTATTTATTTACAAAAAGGAAGTTTCAATTTATTTTCAATTAATGATTTGATTCAATTTCATTTGTATTTAATTTTCAAAAAAAAAAAAGTTATTTACAATTATTGTACCAAAAGAATTTATTACAAAATTTCAATTTGGCAACAAAAATTATTTTTACTTGCTTTTACCATAAATGAATGAATTTTTACGATTTTATTTAAAAAAGTATTTTCATTTATTTTCATTTAAGAAAAGTAACTTATATAAATTATTAAAAATATATATATAACTTTATTTTCAAAATAATTTTTAATTAAAAAAAAAGACTTTTATAGCTTTATTTACAAAAATGTTAAAATCCAATCCAATCTTCTTAATAATAAAAAACTATTTAATAGAAAAAAGAATTTTTACAAAATTATTTAGAAAAATGTCTTAATCCCTTTTTTATTTATCAAAAAAAATTATTTATTATTTGGTTTTATTAAAAAAAAATTGATTGAAGAAAAGATTTTATCTTTATTTGATTTAAAGGAAAGTTTTTCAATTTTATTAGAACTAAAAATCAATAATAATAATAATAATAAATAAATAGAATAAATAAATGAATAAATAAAACTTTTATTCTATTTGTCTTTAAAGATTTGGATTTTATAAATAAATAAATTAGAATTTATCGATTTTATTTAAAGAAAACAAATTTTCATGTTTTATTCACCAAAAGGTGTTTTAAACCTTTTCTTTTTTTCTTTTTTTTTTGAAAAAAAAAAGAATATTCTTTACAATTTTGATATAAAATAAATTTTGATTTAGTTATTATTATTTTAAAAAAAAAGAAAATTTTCCTTAACTTTACTAAATAGGGAATTTTATTTACAAAAAGAATGTTTACCTTTCAAAGAGGATTTTTACAAGTTTATCTAAAAAAAAATATTTATCTTTTATTTAAAAAAAACAAACCATTTTCACAATTTTATTTACAAAAGAAAATTTATTTATCTTTTGTGTAAAAAAAAAAAACCATTTTCACAATTTTATTTACAAAAGAATTCTATTCCGATTATGTTTACTTACAAAAGATATCTTGATCATTTAAATAAATAAAAATAATAAAAAAATTCCTAATTTTGTGAAAAATAAATAAATAAAATAAAGTTTTTGAAAGTAATGATTTCAATTCTTTGTATCATTGTATTAAAAAAAGGGGGGTTGAATTTTATTATTAAAAGGATAATTGAAGTTTGTATATAAAAAGAGTGATTTAAATTTCCTAAAATACAAGATTTCAATTTCGTTAAAAGAAAAAAATAATAATAAAAAAGATATTTGTTGAAAGTAAAAAATGCCACTTTTCAAGGAATAGGATTTCAAATTTGAAAAGACAGAAGAAAAAAAATTAGTTTATTTGATAAGAATTGTTTCAATTTTATAAATAAATAAAATATATTTTTTTTTATTAGGAAAATGACTTTAAATTTATTACTAGAAAAATGATATCATATTTTAACCAAATCTCCAGCTTTATTATAAAATATTAAAAATGTAAAAATAATCGCAAATATAATATAAAAAAATTACGTTAACAGATTTTTATAACAATATAAAAAATAAAATTAAATAAATAAACGAATACAATACCATGCCCACTAATAATAAAATCCATGCTTACCAAATAAACACACAAAAAAAAAAATCAAAAGAAAAGTAAGATATTTACAGGGATATGTGCACAAATTGATGAATATACATAGTAAACAAAAAATCAATATTTGCATCCATGATAAACAAAATAAAAAAATAATAATAAATAATAAAAAATTGTATTATACAAAAATAAATAAATAAATAGGAGGATATGAATAAACATACAACTTTATGGTGCAGTGCAATCCCATTAGCATTGGCTCTCCATAACTTCCCAAACAAAGCTCAAAAAATACAAACCAAAATCTCTCAACCTCACTACACACAGAAACTCAAAAAAATACCAAGAGATCGAGATAATTCAGAGCTATCTCCTCCTCCTCCTTCTTTTCAAGCTGTCAGTGATCCTTTTATCCCAAATTAGGTTCCACCAACTTTCTGTTCATGTCCATACCTTGCTTCAACCACCCCAACTACTCTCATTTTGCTCTTCCCACTCTCAACACAATGCCAAAACATAAAGAAATACAAGAAATGTCACAACCCATTGAAAATATTTTAATCAAACCCAATTTAATATCCAAAATATACAAGCCCAAATCACATAAGTTAGCAATCTAAATCAATAACTATTCAAGCCCAACATCTCAAATAAAAAAATCAAGTCCAATTAAGAAAACAGCCCAACTTCAAATGCAATCTAAATACCAACAAAACCAAAGCACAAATAATATTGAAAGTAGGCCCGAATCCGAATTCACGCCCAAAATAGTTACTATGTAAATCAAGATGGAAATTTCCTTTTTACCATTAATTCCACCTTGAAACCAAACAACGATGGTGGAAAGGATGACAATAGAGTTGAGCGGCGTGGCGGCCATGAGTCACTTAACTGGAAGCATAAATAGATGAATGCTATTTGCGGCAACCATGGATGCAATATTTCATATCAAAAAATCTAAGAGAATGAAAGCAAAAAGATGTAGGGAAAATAGAGAGAGAAAAAAAAAGTGTGGTTGGAAGAGATTGTCGATTGGCAGTAGCGCCGCTGATAGTGGCGCTGCCTGAAGTGGTGCCACCGGCAGTGAGAGGGGTAGCGTCATGGGTATGAAAATGGGAAGGGAGAGACAAGAAAATGTAAAGAAAGAAAGAAAATAGAAGAAAAATGAAAGAGAAGAAGAATGGGAAGGGATGAAGGCTGTGAGTGGGCGGTAGAATGGGAAAAAAAAGAAAAAAAAAACTTTTAGGGTTTGACTTTTGGAATGGATGGTGGAGATTAAAAAGGAAAAATAATGGCTAGGATTAGTTCTCACGTATGGGTATGGAGAGTTGGGCCTAGGTTGGGCCAAAATTAAAATGGAATGAGTCCAAATAAACACAATCAAAATAAGTCCTATAAATAAATAATAAATAAATAAATAATAGTAAATAAAAATAAAATAAAATAAGTGAGAATGGGTATGAGACAAATTTTGGGGTTTACACAAACATTTCAAATTCTTCAACAAATTTTTGTTTTACAAAACATAAAAAAATAATTTTCAAAAAAACGATTTTGAAATCACTAGATGTGATATAATTTCTTAGATTATACTAAAAAATGTTTCCCATCATTACAATTTTAGAAACAGTAATTTTTCATGTTTGAACAGCCTATGAGACGAGTGGCATGGGCATTCAATAGGAAGGTGGGGTAGTGTTTGAGACCCCTCTACTTGATGTTATATATTTAGAAACTTTATCCAACAATGGTTAAATTAGCTAATCAGAAAGGCTACTTTAGATGTTGATCAAACACATGGACCATCTACCAACTAGAGACATGTTTTTGAACAATATTATGCTATTTGAGGACATAGCATCCATCCTAGGCAATCATAGGAGCTTAACTATATTTTATTGATATTTGATATTATTAGAAAATATTTCAAAAATAAAAAAATAATAAATAAACTTAAAACTTAAAACACTAAATTGAAGAAATTCAATTAAAATGAAATAAAATAAAGTCAAATTCATTAAAAACCAATAATTATTTTTAGTGATTTTATTTTTGTAATCCTACTTCAATAATTGGAAAAAAAAAATAATGTCTTTAAATGTAATTAGTTAGTGTCCGTTTGGATGCATGTCTTTTTTTTTCCTTTTTAAAAAAATTAAAAGATTTTATGTAAAAAGTAAAACATCTTGTATAAAAATTATAAATTTATCTTATTCTCTTTAAAAATCATTGTAAAAAAAAATTAAGATTTGAGGTAGTAAATTTTTTTTTATATCTCAAAGTTTTTAAACAATTTTTAAAACCTCTTTTATAAAAATTCTAAATTTATTTTATGTCTTTAAAAATCATATTAATTTTTAAAAAAAAAATGAGATAGTAAATATTTTATTTATACCCCAAAATTTAAAAATTAAAACCATCACTTTTTCAATATAAGCATATAAAAGTTTTGTTATATTATATAAAAGTTACTACCATATATTACAATACCCATTTCATACAAACTCTAAGGTGGGGTTTGTTTTTTTGGCTTAATATAAAAAGCCAAAATATTTGAAGTTGAAGTTGAAGCGTATGTAGGAGAAAGAGTAGAGACAAAAATGAATGAATTAATGATGTGACTTGTGAGAGAGAAATTTGCTAAGAGAGAAAATGAGGAGTTTTGAGCTTGAATAATACGTTTGAAAAACAAAATCAACAAAATAAACTTTTTTCAAAATAATTCTCAAACTAATACATCTCAATTATTTGGACATTCATGTGGACCGAGATTTTTTTTTTTTTTTTTTTTTTTTACAAAACCATAATTAGCAATTGTAGTTTTGAATCTTTTTTAAACACAAAACTGTAGTTGATAACTAAAACTTTAATTGAAGCATAAAATCGTAGTCACCAACTATGGTTTTGACCATTTTAAAAAAATTCAAAACTATAGATAGCAACTACAGTTTTTGTGATATGGATAACCACATAGATAGAAGGCACTAGTTTAGGAATTCTTTGGCAAAAGGTTTATTTTGTGGATTTTTTTAAAAATAAAATATTATTTCCTAAAACTGGAAAAATGAGGAAGTGATGAATTAATAATGTGACTTGTGAGAGAGAATATTTGTTTAATGCTTTTAGATGCCTACATCCTTCTAAATTAACCTTTTGCCAAAATAGGAAACAAAAACTATAAATTTATTAACAACATGAAGAATAAAGGTACCTCTTAACTTCCAATCATAGTTTTGCCAATTGATATTTTTCAAATTCCTGAAACTTCAACAATGCCTTCTCTATCTCTTTGATGCCCTCTAGATCCTAAGAGCTTGTTGTAGATGCCCTAGTAACTTCTAATTTAGTAGTCTCTCCCATCTCTAGAATGAGGAAAAATATCAAATTTTTTATTTTGGAAATAGAAAAAGCTTTTAAGAAAACAAATCAAAACCAAAATGGGATCAATTAGCACAAGAAATAGTATATATCTTGATCAGTCTTTTTGATTCAATAATCGATCACAACAATCATCAAATGAATCAATGATAATTTTACAAAGACTATTAAATTAAAACCTCTTCTAATCTTGAGATTCAATGAAAAAACAAAAAATTCAAATAAAAAAAGAAATCAATGAGGCTCTATTGGACAAAATGAAAAGCTCCAACCAATTAAGTCGGCTTGGGGTTTAGGTCTTTAATGTTGAAGATTGACTCTCCCAACCCTACAAGACAATTTAAAGTGTTGAAAGGATTGAAAAAATTTCAAGTATAACCACAAATATAGCACAAAAACTAGAAAAATCAATGAAAGAAAAGTTACACTACCAATTTTCCTAAAAACTTAAGCTTATAGGATTTAGGTTTACAATGTATATCATGCTCTTTAATACCCTTCATCGCATGAGGACACATGTAGCCTCATATCCGCACATGGGGATATATATAAGCCCATAGGCAAAAAAATGCAAATAGTCTTTTTGGACTTACAAATATGGAAATGAGGAAACAAATATGCAAGTTATAGAGAGAAGGCTCGAACACATGATTTCCTACTAAACCAAGCTTTGATACCATATTGAACTACCAACTTTCCTAAAAACTTAAGTTTGTAGTATTTGGGTGCACTATGTATATCATGCTCTTTAATAGGAAAGAAGGCAGTGGGGCATAAATGTAGAGAATGAGCTACTAAAAGAAAAACACGAGAGAGCTCCTCATTGGAAGTGTTCACCCTTGAGACCAAAGAGTGAAAATTTCTCCAAAAAATGGCGAAATGTAGAGAAAATGAGGTTTTTCAGAGTTGGAGGTGTTCAGTGTTCACACTTGAGATCAAAGAATGAGAGAGAACATGCTACTTTAGCTACTTACTATTACATTTACTTCTTATTCCCTACCTACTTCCACTCAGTTGTCTCTCTTCTTGTCCACATGACATCATTCTTTTCGTTGAAATTTATCAGGAGAATAAATAATTCAGCAAAGGTTTTTTCCCATTTGCTACAAACTTCATTTCCATGGAATTGTTAGATTATGGGGAGATGTAAAAGAATGGGGTAATGAAAAAGTTTATTAATTTAAACTTATTTCCTAAAAATTATTTTCTACATGCTCCCCAAAAAACTTAGCAATGAAAATTGAAAGAGAAAAAGGGAAAGAAAAATAAGTAAGAGTGAAAAGCATGAAAAGAAAGTGGAAAATGTTGAGTTGGCTAGATAGCAGTGTAATGAATGATTAAAATTTAAATAGCAAGGACAGAATTGCAATCTCCCCAAAAATTGCAAAAAAAAAAAAAAAAATGATTTTATTTATCACTTATTTGGAGTTCCATGTATTTATTCATATATTTATTTATTTTTAAAAGATCTTGAAGTTTATACATCAAGAATAATGGATCACGATGAAGTTACTCAATAGTAAGGTATTAGATACCTCATTGAGCCTAAAAAGTACAGATCTTTATTAGATAGATTGAGAATATTTTAATATTTAATTAATTAATGCTATCAATATAAAATAATAAAAACATGAGATATACAATGCCACCAGTATGATGGATTGCAAGAGAAAGTAACATAAACGACAAAATTAAAATAAAATATATGAAAGTTAAATTAAAACTTATAATTCTACTTACTTCAAGAATTCTCCCTAACATTTTTCAAAGCAAAATCAAATGACATTTCTTTAATATTTTCAAATATTATGTCATTAAATCAAATTAGGATAAAAATAAAAAAACAATATTATGCTTAATAATCCATTACATCATATGCTTAAGCCTCAAAACCATCTAGTTAGACTTTTTTTTTCCGTTCTTTTACTAGGAATTTTTTTATTGGAAGTTTGGGTTAATTATTTTCATATCTATAATATGGGGATGACCTTTTGATATAATAATTGATTCATATGCTTATACTAGTATCACTATTATCATTTTCTTTATAAGTATTTTTCATAACTTAACAATATTTATTTTAAGGATATTTTTTTAATAGTGCATAAGGAATAGAATCAAGCCTTCCCCATCTCCGCATAAAAAGGCCCTTATTCCAAAAGAAATAGAATAACTCTTGGGGCATAGAGCTACCAAACTACCTTTCTTCCTTTCATTTGTTATGCATGCGTGAACCACTTTATCTTGAGAAGGGCATCGTATACCTTTCTTCAACCCTCGCACTAAGAGGGCTTTCTTTTCTTATTTGAAATCCTCTACTTACCTTTTCTTTGCTTGAAATTGAGAGCTATGCTTAGGTCAGTTCCTCAAGTAAACTTTTTTGGGTGTAACCATAAGTGCAATGGAATAAGTTTCAATTGAGTTAATGATCAATGGCGTAAGTTTTTTAAAAATTAGCAACTGAAGGAGATATCAAATTTCGTCATTTCTTATTGCTTATAACATATTATAACTTGAAGAATTTAATTTAATTCGTTAATATGAACAAATCCCAACTAATATAAATCTATAAGTAATGTTAATAATATTTGTGTTATAAGTTGAAGGACTTTTCAAATATATCTTAAATTAGTTTTTGCTATTAATTTAAAAATATTAATGTAGTTGTTGGGAGTGCCTAAAAATGGTGAAAATTTGTTTCTTTAAACTTATGCTTACTAGATGAGATGATTTCTTTTAAGCTTATACTTTCTATATGAGATGACCATATAAAATTTCAAAAACCAATAAAGATAAAGAAGTTAGGGAAATGGAATTAATAGGAAAGAAGAAAGTTGGAGTTGTAGTCAGTTGACAAAGGCACTTGTGCGAAGAGGAGGCAAGTTTGATGATAATATTTGTAATTAAAATGACTTAAGGTAAAAATAAATAAAAAATAAAAGATAAAAGATAATATTTATGATTCAAATAATACCAACCCAATACCCGCCATATGCACTAATAGAAAAATAGTAATAATAATTTAATAATAATAATAATAATAATAAAGATGTTATAATGTGATGTAATTATAATCACAACATTTTCTTTTTATTTATAAATTTAGATAGTAATGTAAATAATACCTATAAAATATGAATAATCAAAAGCAATTAATTATAAGATTTGACTTAATATAATATAAGAGGGTCACTCATGAAAATAACACCATTAGCTCATCAAAACAATTTATTTATAAACATCATTACAATAAATTCAAGTCATCCTTGGTATAAAATGGGTTAGAATACTTTTAAAGTTATCCAAATTAAAACTTTTTTGTTCATAGTATTTTTGTTATATTTTCTTTAAATCATTATTTAATGTTTTTTGAAAATAATTATTTTGAAAAACAAAATCTTGTTTTGAAAACTCTATATATATATTTAAAAAAAAATTAAAGGAATGTGTTTTACAACCTCCAACAACGGTTAGTACCTTCTTCCATACTTCATGAACCATTGCACAAACCAAATATGTAATTTAATTGTCAACAAAGTCCAAAATGCTTTTTGAGATCAACAATAATCTCTTTATTAGTATTTCATAGAAATCTAAATGAGCAATGTACAAATAATGTGATTTGAGTAACATGATTCTAAGATACAAAAAATATGATTAAAGGTATGAATAATATGATCAAAGTACAATCATTTGATCATGATTCAAAAATATGATCAAGGTATGAATAAAATGACCAAGATACAATCATATTGATTGTGACACGAAAAATATGGTCAATATATGAATAATATAATCAAGGTACAAATCATGTGACCTAATTTTGAATATTTTGACTTGAACCAAGGTATGAATAATGAGATAAGAGTATAAATAATGTGACTTATACATGTACAATGTGATCAAGATACAAAAAATGTTATTAAGGTATGATTAATGTGACATGGTACGAAAAATATGATAAAAGTATGAATAATGTAATCAAAGTACAAATAATCTGACCAAATTATGAATAAAGTTGTTCAGAATGCAAAAATATGACCATAGTACAAATAATGTGAGTAAGGTAAAATAAATGAGATCCAAGTATATCTAAATAATGTAACTTGGGACTAAGATACAAAGAGCATAACATAGGTATGAATAATATGATCAAAGTACAACAATATAATTTATGTACAAAAAAAATATCATTAAGATATAAATAATATGACTTATGGTACAAATAATGTGATTAAAGTATGAATAATGTGATTGAGGTATAAAAAACATATGATAAAGGTTCAACTAATGTGACCAAAAAATGATTCAAAAATACTATTAAGGTACAAATAATGACTAAAAATATATTAACAAAATGCATTCAATCCTCTTCATATAAATAATGAAATCTCATTCTACATTAACTAAAATAAATGTTACTTACATGCATTATTATGTCAAGCAAATTGAAATGAATATTGATAACATCATTTTGTACAAAAAAAAATGAATTAAAATTATTATTTTTACAAATTATTTACTAAATAATTTCTAAAAAATATATTTTTTAACATAATCTTTGACTTACCACTTTATATATTCATGAAATATCATCAAATAAATTAAAATTTTTATTTTTATAAACAAAATAAACTCTTTACTAATTTCCAAAAAAAAAAAAGTTTAACATAATTTCTAACTCTAAACTTTATATTTCATGAAAAAAAAATCCTCAATTTATAAGTATAAAATTTTCAACTCATTTATAATTTTTTCATCACTAAATAGTTCTTCATCCTCTCATTCCTCCACACAAAATGATTCAAAATATATAAAAATAAGATGTAAACATGTATTATATAAGAATGTGACACAAAGCTTGGAAGCTCTCAAGGAATTAATACCTTTGCTAAATGTACCATTTAAAATATGTGAAACCCTTGATTTTCTTACAATTGTAGAATATTCTTCATACAATCTATTTATAAGTTATAAAAATTTACAAAAATTTTCTAAAATATTCTACACAATCTCAAATTATACCTACCTATTTATGGAAATGTATAAATGCATTTCAGTTCTTTTAGGAGCTTTTTATCCTTTTATAAGCTTATTTAGTCATGATGTGACAATGGACAGGTTTTAAAATTATTTTGCAATGTTTCTAGTAACCAAACTAAATAATAATTGGTTCTTGAGAAATATGGAGAAAAAGTAATGTTTAATTTTTCTTTTTTTTTTCTTCCCAAAAAATTCTTAGCAATAAAAATTGGAAATACTCATTGATTTTTCTTGTTGATAAATAATGGAAAAAAAAAACTAAATAGATGATATTCTATACTTAGATTTTTTTTTTCCAACTTTTTCCTCACTTTCTCTCCACAAACATAGGAGGAAAGAAACTTGATATTACTACAACAAAATTACTATAATCAATAAGTGAGTAAAATGACTAATTTATTACTGTATTAATGCTTTGTTTTATTGATATAGATATGTACCTTTCATTTCCCTACTAAATTGTTCTTTTCATCTCCCTATTAAATTATCATTTTATCACTCACTTTTACTTTTGAAACTTCTTTTAGTGATTATGGGAATGATGTTGTTTTAAGCAATTAAGATGATGGGTGAGGATGGCGTGCAGTGAAAATTTACCTTATAATGAGTAATGTTGCTTTTTGAAAAGAGGAAGGAATCTCTTGAGGTTTTAAAGATTTTTTTAAAAAAAAAAAATTCTAGATTGGTCTATTATTCCAGGTCTTAGCCAAATGACATAATTACTTATGGGGTAATGTCTAGTTCAAAATAACTAATGTGAAATACATACTGTAGACTAATAAATAATAATAATTGTACTATTGTGTAAACAAAAAAATATATCTTTTAATGATTAAACTTTTAAGTGAAACTGGTATTTATCATTCTTTTAATTAAGATAGGTCCATTGGTAATGTTTGTCTATTTATAATTACCCCCTTTTATTTCCCTACTAAATTATTGTTTTCATCTCCTTGTTAAATTATCATTTTATCACATACCTTCACTTTTAAAACTTCTTTTAGTAATTATGGGAAGGATATTGTTTTAGGCAATTAAGATGATGGGTGAGGATAATGAGTAATATTACTTTTTGGAAAGAGGAAGGAATCTCTTGAGGCTACGAAGATTAGGTTTTCTTTTTTTTTTAATTATGAACTACTCTATAAAATCTTAACCAAATGGCATAGTTAATAGTGGGGAAATGTCTAGTTCAAAATAAATAATGTAAAATATGTAGTGTAGATGGATAAATAATAATAATTGTATTATTGTGTAAAAAAATGTATCCTTTTAATGATTAAACCTTTTAAGTAAAACTTGCATTTATTATTCTTTTAATTAAGTTGGGTCAATTTGTGATGCTTGTCCATTTATAATTAAGTCCCCCCTCCCCCCTTTCATTTCCATGCTAAATTATTATTCACATCTCTCTATTAAATTATCATTTTATCACTCACTTTCACTTTTAAAGCTTCTTTTAGTGATTATGGGAAGGATGTTGTTTTAGGCAATTAAGATGATGGATGAGGATGGTGTGCAGTGGAAATTTACCTTGTAATAAGTAATGTTGCTTTTTGGAAAGAGGAAGGAATCTCTTGAGGCTGCAAAGATTAGGTTTTTAAAAAATAAAAATAAAAATAAAAATTGAACTATTCTATTATTTAAGGTCTTAGCCAAATGGTATAATTACTAAGGGGGGGGTGTTAATATATAATTCAAAATAACTAATGTGAAATATGTAGTGTAGACGGATAAATAATAATAATTGTATGATGGTGTAAACAAAAAATTATATCCTTTTAATGGTTAAACTTTTTAAGTGAAACTTGCATTTACTATTCTTTTAATTAAGATGGGTCAATTGGTAATGTTTGTCTATTTATAATTAAGTCCCCTCCTCCCTTCATTTCCCTACTAAATTATTGTTTTCATCTCCTTGTTAAATATCATTTTATCACTTACTTTCACTTTTAAAGCTTCTTTTAGTGATTATGGGAAGGATGTTATTTTAAGCAATTAAGATGATGGGTGAGGATGATGTACATTTACCTTGTAATGAGTAATGTTACTTTTGGAAAGAGAAAGAAATCTCTTCAGACTACTCTATTATTTAAATTCTTAGTCAAATGGCATAGTTAATAGTGGAGTAATGTCTAGTTCAAAATAACTAATATGAAATATGTAGTGTAGATGGATAAATAATAATAATTGTATTCTTGTGTAAAAAAAAATGTATCCTTTTAATGATTAAACCTTTCCCTATTACTCTTACCTAATTTTTCAACTACTAAGTTGAATCCACTCGTCTCGTGGAACCAACGAAGCCACCCTCCACAAAAATAGGGAGGTCATCTTCCATAGAAACAAAGAGACCGCTTTCAATGAAAATAGTATGCCATATTTTTCTTTCTCTATAATGCCTTTATTAGTCGAAGACTACATGTAGCAGCAAAATCACATGAAACCCACTTCAAGAAAGGTGTTGTGTGCGTAGGATAAGTAGGGAAAAGTTAGGGTTGTTAGGGTGTTTTTTTATTAAAAAGAGAATATTTCATAGTTTTCAAAACTATATATGTATGTACAAATCAGAGTATGGCAGAAGAGTATAAAAGGCATGAAGTTTTTCTAGAAATTTCTCTCTTTTCATTCCCTTTCTTTACAATATTTATCATGATATCAAAGCATTATTAGTCCTAAAGACGCCACAGTTCTAGTTGGAATCTTGTATAATCCTTTTTTTTTCCCCCTTTTCCATTTTCCTAATAATCAAACAATATTGAAATTTCTCTTACCTTTGCTTTTCTTCTTCTTCTTCATTCCATTTTTACTTCTTGTTCAGATCAAGAAAACTTTAATATTGGAAACAATGTCACATTTCTCCATTACTTTTGGAACATTCACTCCTCCCCCAGCAGTGAAGTTGGACATAAATAATTTTTTGTTATGGTGTCAACAAGTAATGGCAACCATAAGAGATCACAATCTTTAATGTTTTGTCCTACAAGAAAACTACTCATTTCCTTTATAAATTCTAACTGAACTTGATTAGGAAGCCGGTCGAATCAATCTCGACTTTATAGCTTGGCAACAACAAGATCAACTTCTAGTCTACTGGCTTTTATCCTCCATGAGTGGAAGTATTCTACCACACATGGTTGGATCAAATACCTCGTTTGATATCTAAAAGAGATTAGAAAGACTCTTCACATCTCAATGCAAAACAAGGATTATGCAACATAAAATTCAACTTTAAACTATAAAAAATAAAGGCAAATCCACTATAGTTGAGTATCTTCTCAAATTCAAAGGCATTATATATAAACATCATAGCTTCCACTAGTCATATTGTTTCTGAAGAAGACCAAATATTACATGTTCTTGCTGGATTAAGCCTTGAATATGATTCATTTATTATTTCTATCATCACAAGAACTGAACCTTCTAAGTTTGAGGACATTGTAGCTCTGTTAATGATACATGAAACTAAACTAGAACAATATTTTCAAAACTCATTTGAAATCAATTCTCTAGATATTAACACACTTATGTCTAATCCCAACATAATAATGCATTTTAGACCAGGAAGAAGATATTTTCCAAATGCAATGCTTTGTGGAATTCCCCAACATACACAATTTTCTTATAATGCAAGAGGAAGATGATCAAACCTTCCACCACTACATGGAAGAAGAGAAAGTCATGGTAGGAATCATGAAACCACAATGTTAGATATGTTACAAAATAAGCCACATTGTTGTTCAGTGCTTCTATAAGTTTGATCAAGAATTTCAAGCCTCAACTTACACTACCAACAATCAGTCCATGATTGCCATGCTAGCCACTCTTGAAGTGGTAAGTGACCCTCATTGGTTTCTAGACTCTGGAGCTACAAACCACTACACACCAACAATTGACAACCTCACAAACAAATCTATCTATGATGGTCCTGATCAAGTCCACATGAGCAATGGAGAGAGTGAGCCAATCTCTCACATAGGAAAAGCTTTCTTGCACTTATCAAGCTCACCATGTGTTTTTCATCTTAAAAATCTCCTACACATATCTCATCTCACAAAGAATCTTATTAGTGTGTCCAAATTTTCTCAAGATAACAAAGTGTTTGAGTTTCACCTTGACATATGTTTTGTTAAGGACCAAGCCACTAGTGCAATCTGTTTTCAAGGCATACTTGAAGATGGTCTATATGCCTTTCATGTATAGCCTTCCACAACTAGCTCACAACATCCTAAACTTTCCACATGTTTCAATAAAATTTTTAATAAGTCCAACTATACAACAACTCTAAGTCGTTAATCAAGACAAGCTTTGTCTTTCACTACATCAGATATCTCCTCTCAACTGGATATTTAGCACCAATGGTCGAGTCATCTCCTATTCAAAAAATAAAATAACACCTTTGTGCATTGTATATCAATTAGGAAAACAAAATAAACTTCCATTTCAATCCTCAGACACTACATACAAACATTCTCTTGAATTAGTTCATGTAGATCTTTAGGGTCTTGCCCCTTATTTACCACTAGCAAGCTTCCACTACTACATTTGCTTTATAGATCATGCCACTAGATACTCTTGGATCTACCTACTTCATGCTAAATTAGAAGCACTACCTTGATTTATTAAGTTTAAAACAATGGTGGAACTGCAACTTGGGACATCTATCAAACGCTTAGAAACTAATGGTGGTGGTGAATTCAAAGCGTTCCACACCTTCCTTCAATCATGTGGCATTCTCCATCATGCCTCATGTCTTCATATTCATGAACAAAATGGTCTTTCTAAACGTAAGCATCGTCATATTATAGAAGTTGGACTCACTCTTCTAGTTCAACCACGTCTTCCTCTCAGTTTTTGGGATCATGCTTTCCTCACTATTGTCCATACTATTAATTGTTTACCCACTCCTATACTTCATTCCAAATCCTCATTCGAAACCTTCTTCCATAAAAAAACCATCTTATTCTCATCTTTAAGTATTTAGATCCAGATGTTATCCCATATTTGTCCTTATAACACTCACAAGTTTGCATTTCATTCCACTCCTTCCAATTTTTTTAGGTTACCTTGAAAATCAAAATGGTTTTAAGTGTCTTGCCTTGAATGGAAGAATTTACATCACCCCACATGTATCCTTTGATGAATCCTGTTTACCATCTCTTCTATTAACAACCTCTTCTCTCCCATCCATTCTCTCTTCCTTCAGCCCACTATCTCATATTCCTCTTCTTGTTTTTAATTCCAATCCTTCATCCTCCTTCTCCCATTTAACTTCTGACAATCCCTCAATTCAATGATCTATGCCTCAACCTTCCTCTCACAACACACATCCCATGCTCACCTGTTCTAAGCATGACATTTTCAAACCAAAAACATTGATGACCACATGTTTATCTTCTACTTCTCTATTAGAACCTCATTTTGTTTTTGAACTCTTGTCTATCCTAGAATAGTGTGTTGCTATGGAGCTAGAATTCCAAGCCTTCTGCTCTAATAACACTTGGTCCTTAGTTCCACCACCATTAAATAATCAAGTTGTAGGATGTAAATGGGTCTTCCAATTCAAACACAACTCTGATGGTTCTATGAACAAGTATAAGACTAGGCTAGTGGCCAAAGGATTCCACCAAGTTCTGGGTTTTGATTTCCATGATACCTATAGTCCTATCATCAAACCTACTACCATTTGGGTGGTGCTAGCTCTTACCATCTCTAATCACTAAACCATGAGACAACTTGATTTTAATAATGCATGTCTCAATGATATTCTCAAGGAAAATGTATATATGGCCCAACCTCCTAAGTTTATTGACACTACTCATCCTAACTAGGTGTATAAGCTTCATCATTATTTGTATGGCCTCAAGTAAGCCCTTATGGCCTAGTTTGAACGTCTCCACCCGCTACTGCATCAACTTGGTTTTCATTCTTCCAAAGAAAATAACTCTCTCTTCCTTAAGTTTTAGGATGGTCACTGATGCGACTCTTGGTAGCTTAGCTTTAAAGGCGTATCAACAAAATTTATACCTTAAATACTATTACTAAAGTAGCCAAGCTACTATAGCATAGTGGTTCTAGGATCGTTCACTGGGAAGGGTTTTCACAAACACTAGTGATATTCAAATTAGGAAAATAGGTGATTTTCTTATGGATGTTAGCTTTAAAAGAAGATGTAAATATTTTAGAAAGATTTAAACTAATTTAAGCTAACATTAAAGACTAAAATGAAAGGGTGTAAAAACAAGTTTCTCAAAGATAGGATAGCTATGCTCTGGCTCTTATGCAAATTGGAAATCTCAGGATAGGCTCCTCGCGTTGGGGTTGCAACTATGGTGATGCTTGCTTCGCGAACCGGTATGGATTTAGCAAATCAAGTTTTAATCCTTTAAAATGGAAAAACAGATGGTAGTGAATTTCATCAATGGTTATTCACCTTAGACTTCCTTTGAATGGCTTGTAAGAGATAACTAATAGTCTAAAGCTAAAAGCTTACCAAATATTGGCAACTCAAAGTCATTCCAGGTGATAAACTCACCTTTCAATGGCCATTGAAATTGGTTCTAACGGATTAATGCAAAACTTGGAATTGGAAACCTCACCTTCTAATAGCTCGTAGGAGATAACTAATGGATAGAAATCCAAAAGCTTATCAAGTATTGGCCGTTGGAAGTTGTCCAAAGGAAATAAAAACCAAACTTTGCATTAATGAACCATTAATGAAAAACGACTACCTTACCTTCTAGGTGCGAGAAATTTCCATGGGATTGCATCTAAGCCATCACATAACATCCATACTTTGAGAAACTTAAAAGTTTTAGCCAATCATCCTCTGAGGAAAAGTCCTCAGAGGCTGTTTGGCTACTAAGAAAATAGAAATGGGGAAAAGAGAAAAACAGAGTTTTATATATTTTAAGTTAATGTACAGAGGATCGATCTCCCAATTTTTCATCTTTCTAAATATCTTTTCTGGAGGCATTGTGCACCTCTATATATAGCAAAATTACAAGATAAAGCCTTATGTCGGCTAAATACAAGGTTACAAAAGGAATTTACACGAGAAAATATCAAGCTAAAAATATCTGGGAAGTCGGTGGTGTGTGCGTGGAGAAACAGAGGAAATTTGGCAAGGTAAAAGGTTACCTTACAAAATTTTCGCAAGGTAAAAAGCCACCTTGCGAAATTTCGCAAGGTGGTTCTTCATGGTGCGAAATGGCCAAATTTCGCACCATGAAGAAAATCTCCTTGTGAAATGGTGTTCCCATTTTGATGCAGTTGTCTTCCGAAGGCCATATCTTCCTCATTTCAGCTCCAAATCGTACACGGTTTGAAGCGTTAGATTTTTTACTTCCTGAGCTTTGAAATGGTATATGGCATGTAGAAAATGGACTTCGTGAAGTGCTCCAAAAGTGCAAAAAAAGACTGCAGCTGCTGTCCTCTATTTTCTTCACTCTGTTTTCCTCTTCGCCATTGTTCTTGTTTGTGCTCGTGTTTCCACTTGAAATTCAAGCCTGTAAACTTCCAAAATCCTTCCTTTAACTTGTCCAAGTAGCTCCTCCATCATTTGGCATGCTTGAATTGATTCATAAGCTGATAAAAACATGTAAACTTGTCACAAAATGGTTAAAACCAATTACTAAGGACCTTAATGAATTAATTGGGTTAAATGAATATGATTACTACACAAAGGTGCTTAAAACCATTATAATTAGGTCTAAAAAATAGCACTTTTTGGTAGTAATCAGTCACTCTCTCTATATCCTTATCTATGTGGATGATATTCTCATCACAAGAAGCTCTCTCACTCACGTGAAGCAATTTGTATATCAACTACAAGCTTCCTTTGCCTTGAAAGACCTCGGCAACCCATCCTATTTCCTTAGACTTGAACTAAATACCACTCCCCAAGGTGTTCTCTTATCACAACAAAAATACATCACTGAAATCCTTCACAAAGCTTGTATGGATGAAACTAATCCAACACCTACTCCCATGGTCAAAGGCATCTCTCTCTCTCAGCATATGTTGGAGCTCCCTTTGATGATCCTCACCTTTATCATTGCATTATTAGAAACCTTCAATATGCCACCATTACCCATCCAAAGATCACGTTTGCTTTCAATTGAGTTTCTCAATTCATGCAACACCTCGTGTAATTCCATTGGAAAGCCGTGAAGCACATCCTTTGTTACCTATGAGGCACCAGTGATCATGGAATCCTATTCAACTCATATTCATCTCTTAAATTAGTAGCATTCTTTGATGCAGATTGGGTCTCCAATCCTGATGATCACAAATCAACTAGTGGCTACTGCCTCTTCTTAAGGACCAACCTTATCACTTGGAGTGCTAAGAAGTAAGCCATAGTGTATACCCTCCATTTTGTCCTCTTAGCACATGTGACACTAGGTATCTTTTTGTGTTTCTCTCTCGTAGTCAACCCTTGGTGGACTATTGACATTCATACAGTTTACTCCTTCTGAGCCACTTTTTGGAACCTTTTGTTGAGGGTTTATCCATACCCTCACTATGACTTTGGCAACCCCGAGTTACATTTAAGTTTTTCTTTTTTTTCCTTTTAGGATAGCTCATTTAGGTACACTTTTAGGACATTTAGACACACCTAAGGTCACTTGACATATTTCTGATCACCCTACATCACTTAGGCACTTTTCTAAACTTTCTAGGTCAGTTAGCACATTTTTTTATCACTTAAGCCCATTTGGGTACACCTGATCCATTTAGGCTCATTTGGACTTTCACTGTGACCTTGGCCACCTTTCGAGCTTAGGTTAGGTTTCACTTAGTTGTGTTCCCACTTAGCTCACTTAGACACCTCCTTAGTTTAATTTCCACCTAGTTCACCTTGGCACTTTCCACTTAGGTCACTTAATCATTTTTCACCTAGGTCACTTAGATGCTTTTTTGGGCTTAATTCCCTTAGGTTTGATTTCTTGATTGCTTGATTTTTTGAGATTAGGTGAGTATTTGGTTTGATTTTGATTTTTGATTGCTTGAGATGAATTTTCGATATTTAATTGTGTTAGTTTGATATTTTGTTTTTCATTTTTTATTATGTCTTTGTTTAATATTTAGATTATTGATTATATGCATTTGATATTTATTTATTTTCTTGTTTTATTTATTTATTCATCTACTTATTTATTTTCAGAAAATTACATGAGATTGGTAACTTTATTTTTAATTTGCAATGAAATATTTTCTTTTTTTAAATTTGCATGATTTCTATTTATTTTATTTTATTATGTTACAAGTTTCTAACTCATATTTCTTGGATTTTTATATGAGATTTTTCAATAAGAAGATCTACACACACATGGGTGTCACATGGAAAGAAAACAAAGGAAAGGTGGACTGACAAGCAAAATATATATATATTTGGCAAAGAATGAGGGATCAACACGATTGCTTACATAGAAGGAAAGGATTTTACATTAGGTAGAGAGGATACGTTCTAAAGATAACACCCATACCATTTTGGAAGGAAGCAAGAAGGCTGCCAAGGAAAGAAGATGAAAGGAGGGTAACCACACCATGGGAACTTGAGTGGCATAACGGGAAATCGGGTTGCATGGGAAAGAGAAATTTCTGACTAGAAAGAAGTGAGGAGGGAGAGGATGGTTGAATGGGGAAGAGGCTTTTTAAGAGGAGAGGAAGAGGAGAGGTCTTCAGCGGAGGTTGCGAGAAAAAAATGTGAAAAAGAAAAACAGTGAGAGGAGGGCTAAGAGGAAAGCAGGGAAAAGAAAGAGCTAGGTGAAGAAAGAGGAAAAACGAGGAAAATGAGTTGGGAAGGGAAGAACACGGGTATGATTTCTATAAACTACTAGGTTCTTTCATTTTCATGAGTTCCATCAAGCTTTCTGTGTATGTTGGGATTCCATTTTGATGTCTAAATGCGAGTCTTGGGCACTATTTCATATTCTTATAGAATCCGAATTTGTTTGAATGTATTTAATGTTTGATTTCGCACCTATTTCCTTGGCTCTATTTCGGGATTTCGTATGATATGCTTATAATCATGTTTTGATTTCTATTTAAAATCCATTTGCTTTCATTCAAGTACACCTCAAGCCGTTGATAACTCATGAAACATGGCTTTGCTATGTATATCTTCAAATTTCCCACTAATGCTCTGTTTTTTTTAGTAACTTTTCTTCTTTGTATTCCTCTATTCCTATGTATCAAATTGTGGAATGTTTTGGCTAAAGTATCACCATTTGAGGGTACAATCCCAAATGGTGCAAGCACACTTTGAGCTTAGATTCTAAAGATGCATAATGGTTGTGATGTATTCGACTGTGTGGCCACCTATGTCTGTCAGGGGCAGCGGGGGATTGGTGTTCTAAGTGGGATTGGTGTTCTAAGTGGGAGTGGATTGGAGATGAAAGTGAGCCTCAGACAGTCGGCGCCCATTGGGGAGTTTCTTACGCTGCATGGAAGGTTGGAGATATTTTCGTTATCTGGATCTTTCTTGTCGCTGCTTGCGCCGCTTGGTGAAACTGGTTTAACCATTCTCTTGGTCGAAAGCATGGCCAAGTTGTCGGGGAATGTGATGGTGCAATATGATTTTGAAACATCAGGCATGCCAGATGTTTCTTTGTTTTAGATTAATCCCAATTACAGCTTGGTTGACACCCCTAACCAAAGCTCTCTTCTTCCACATCCCAGCAGCATGGTTCAGCCATACTCTGGAGCTGTCACAACTGCTCCGTTGACGCCGATCGGGACTACTGCCCCACTGGCTGATGCAACGGCTCCCCTTTCTACCACGGCATGGGCGGCACACCTTCGGCCACCTTGCCGAGACCACCCTAGGTTTGAGGTAGGTTTTTTATGATGTGAACCTCGCCGATGATGGCAATCCGGCCATCCTTCAGCACACCATGGAGTACCCACATTCTTTTTGTTTTTTTTATTCTTTTAATGTTAAATTTTATTTATTTATTTATCTATTTTATTTATTCTTTTTTTATTTCTCAAATAACTCTTTAAAATTCCTTTTTTTATAAAAAAAAAAAAAATTAATTTTTTTAAGATACCATTTCCAAATAATTTCCAAAATTCCAAAATTTTCAAAATAAAATTTCAAAATACTATTCTCAAATAGTTTTCCAAATTTTCCAAAATTCTAAAAATTTTAATTTAATTTTTTTTAAATACCATTTCCAAATAATTTCCAAAACTCCAAAAAAAAGTCAAAAAAAAAAAATTTAAATACCATTCTCAGATAATTTCCAAAATGCCAAAATTTCAAATTTATTTTTCTCAAGTAATTTTCTAAATAGTTTTCCAAAATTTAAATTTCAAAAAAAAAATCATTCTCAAATAAATTTTCCAAAATTCCAATTTTTAAAATACCATCTTCCCAAAATTCTTTTTTTTTTTTTTAAATACTATCTTCAAATAAATTTTCCAAATTTCCAAAATTCCAATTTTTAAAATACCATCTTCATATAAATTTTCCAAAATTCCATTTTTTAAAAAAAAAAAAATACTATCTTCAAATAAATTTTTCAAAATTCTAAAATTCCAATTTTTAAAATACCATCTTCAAATAAATTTTCCAAAATTCGAAATTTAATTTTTTAAAATACTATCTTCAAATAAATTTTCCAAATTTTCAAATTTAATTTTTTAAAATACTATCTTCAAATAAATTTTCCAAAATTCCGAAATTCCAAACTTAATTTTTTAAAATACCATTTTCAAATAAATTTTCCAAAATTCCAAACTTATTTTTTAAAATATCATTCTCAAATAAATTTTCAAGAATTCCAATTTCCAAATTTAATTTTTTTTTTAAATGTCATCTTCAAATAATTTTTTAAAATCCCAAATTTCAAATTTAACTTTCAAAACTTCCATTTTCAATTTTTTTTTAAATGAATAAGTTTTCATAATTCCAAAATAATGGAATTTATGAGAATTAATTCATAAAAAAATAAATTGGGCTTTGGTGGGGGCCCAATATTCATAACATTTCTTTCGAAAATAATTCAAGTGAATTGCATGATTGATTTTGTTTGATTTTGATTTGGTTTTGTGTGAGATTTTTTACACTTGTCATTGTATACTAACCTTGTTTTCATAACAACGCTTTATTACCTGCTACCAAGATACACTCTCACCCTCACTTTGTTTATTGTTTCGTTATCATAACTTGTTTTTTGAACTATGATCATTTTGATATCCATTGATCTCCTAGTTAATTGTCATGTCTGTTTCATCTTATTTAGTAGAAACCCATTTTTAGGGGCTTAGAGGGGTGTTACGGTCTTAACCATACCTTCCCAATAAGTAACCTGATCCCCGAACCCAGGTTTAGTTTTTCACAGACCGTTTTTTCCAAATAAGGAGTCACACTTAGGGTTTTCTTTTTTATTTTGTTCTCTCTTAAAAAAAAAATAAAACAAAAATAAATGGCGACTCCAAGTCTTTTCTAAAAATGATATATTTTCACCAAATAAATTAAAAGTGAGTCGCGACATCGGGTGGGAACGCATCAAGCTAAAAATGCAGGGTCCACACATAGTCTCCCATTCTTCTACAGAGGTAGAATACCAATGTCTTGCAACTACAACAGCAAAACTGACTCGGGTTCAATAATTTCTTCAAGAGTTACATGTTTTTCCTCCACACCATCCAATGTTCTGGTGTGATAACCAAGGTTCTATTGCCCTTGCCAACAATCCCATGTTCCATGCTCACACTAAACATATTAAGCTTGATGTCCATTTCATTTGTGAAAAGGTCCTAAACCATCAACTCTCCATCCAACATGTTCCCTCTCTTGAGCAAGTGACAGATATATTCACTAAACCACTCCTTGTCCCGTACTTCCAACATCTTCGTAGCAAGCTTCACATCACTTCTCTCTCACGTTTGAAATGGCATAAAATATCCATGCAAAAAAAAGTCAAAAGTGGTTCTTCAATAAACGCTCCAGAAAAGTCTACGTTCAACTTAAAGAGGCATGTTAAGGGGATGCCTTCAGCACTCTTAGCTGCAGACTACATGCAACAACAAAATCATGTGAAACCCACTTCAAGAAAGTTCAAGGAAGGTGTTGTATGTGTAGGATAAGTAAAGAACAATTAGAGTTGTTAAGGTGCTCTTTGTCTATTAGAAAGAGAACATTTTATAGTTGTTAAAACTATATATATATATATATATATATATATATATATGTACAAATCAAAGTACGTATAAAAGGCAAAAAAAAAATTTGGAAATCTCTCTCTCTCTCTCTCTTTGTTCTCTTTCTTTACAACATTTATCAAAAACAAGTTAACGAACATTTCAAATTCTTCAACAAACTTTTATTTTATAAAACATAAAAAAATCATTTTCAAAAAATGTTTTCGAAAACTCTAGATGTGATATAATCTCTTAGATTATACTAGAAAATGTTTCCCTTTATTACAATTTTAGAAAAATTAATTTTTCATATTCAAACTACTTGTGAGACAAGTGGCATGGGCATTCAATAGGAAGATGGGGTAGGGTTTGAACAATATTATGCTATTTGAGGACATGGCATCCATCCAAGGCAGTCATAGGAGTGTAATTATATTTTATTGATATTTGATATTATTAGAAAATAGTTCCAAAAAAAAAAAAACTAAAAGTTTAACACTATGTTAAAGGAATTCAATCAAAATGAAATAAAATAAATTCGACTTCATTAAAAAAAAAAAAAAATCATTTTTAGTAATTTTATTATTGTAATCCTACTTCAATAATTGGGAAAAAAAATATTAATGTCTTTAAATGTAGTTAGTTAGTGTCCGCTTGGGTGTGCACATCTTATTTTCTTTTTTCCTTTTTTAAATTAAAAGCTTTTATATAAAATGTAAAACATCTTGTATAAAATTATAAATTTGTCTTATTGTCTTTAAAAATCATTTTCAAAAATTTTAAAAATTAAGGTAGTAAATTTTTTCTTTTTCTATACCTCAAAATTTTTAATCCGTTACTTTTTCAATATAAACATATAAAAGTTTTTGTATATTATATCAAAGTTTATATATATATATAATACCCATTTCATACAAACTCTAAGTTATTGTTTGAAATTTTCTACTCTTAGAAAATATATTTAAAATATAGATTTTCATGTAAAAAGTTGAAAAGGGTTAGAAATTGGTGGATAAAAGTAGTATATGTATAAATAATAGATGATAATCAAAGAAATGACATGTTTACAGTATAAAAAAGGGGATGATATCAAACAGCATGGAGTTAACTTAGGGCCTTACTTTTTTATTTTCTTTTAATTGATTCTACAATCTTGAATAAATTAAAGTTTAGAAAATAAAACTTAGGTGGTCTTGTGCCTAAATTAGTGAGCATTGCCCTTAGTACTTGGGCCTTGACAAGGCCCAAGAATATGGCCTTCTGAGTTGTTTGTTGGGCCTTCACTATTGGGCTAATTTCATCTTAAAACTTTAATATCATCAATGAGGGCTCAAATTCTAATCATTCCTTGAATCATTCACAAAAACTTTTATTGTACAATTACCCGTATCATCTTTGGTCAAAAGAGTAATTCCCCAATTTTCTCTTCCCATTGTATCATTCCAACTTGTCCAGTCATTGTTCTTTAAACCAATAATCAAACCAAATTTTAACTAGTTTTTTTATACAAAATAAATATGTATCTAGAAAAATCAGGTATTAAGGGAGATTATTCATGAATGTAAATTTAGCTCATGAACTCAAAAAAAAAACTTCACCGATCTTTGAAATTTGAAATTAAGGCTTGCCTCCAGCCCGACTAGACTACCTGAAGCTTTCGCTTTTTCCAAAAGCATAATAAGTATTCTGATGTTGATGAAATTTGTGTAGTATTTGTCTCATTTTTTCTGTTTTTAAAAATAGAAAAAGATAATAATTTTCTATAATTCGTATTGATAATAAATGATATTCTTAAGTTTGGATCATAAATGTCCCCAATAATTTTTCTTATTAAAAACATACACAAATAATTTTAAAATCTATAATTTGAAAAAAAAAACATTTTAAAAAATAAGAATTTTTCTATCTTAAATTTATTTAATCAAACAAAACTATGAAAAGAAATATGATAAATTAAATAGAATTACAAAATTGAAATTCATCTAACCAATTTGGATTTAGTCGCTAAATAAAAAATTCTATACGTCGTCAATTTTTATTTTTGTTCGAAATCTAGTTGGAAATCCAAAACAAATTTTCATATTTAAAACAACTTCCATATCTTTTCATAATTATTCAAATAATTATTGAACATATTTCTTTTATTCACAATCATAAATTTCCAAATAAAATGGATGAGATATTATGATAAAATAATAATCTCATTCCATTTCATTCCCAAACATGTAAAGGCTTCAAAAGGAATAATCAAATTAATGACTCAGATTCCCTTTCTTCTATTCCCTATCCTTTTTTTTTTTTTTTTGTTCAATTGCCTTCCATTCCCAGTTTAGTCCCTACAATTGATGAAAACAAACTGAACACCCAGCTACTTATCAGAAATCAAGTAGTTGGTGGGACCAACTCATGTGAGAGCATCATTTATTTGAATAATATTTAGCTAATATTTTCACATTTTAGAATGACCAGCCATAGAAAAGGAAAGATACATTTAAGCAGAAGGAAATAATGGGGAACAAAGGATCCAGAATCAATCAGTAATGCCACTGCTCACTCCTGCCATATCTTGATGGTGGGGTCTTTTCCAACCCCACCAGGAGGAGGCTCATGAGCAACAAATGCATTTCATATTAACATGTAACCCATCCATTGCTCTCTAACCGTATCCTAGGGTTGGAGTTGGCTCCTCCAAGCTAAGCAGGTCATGGTCTGCAACCTAGCCAAGTGTGGTGTCACTATCATGGACGTCCACAGTCGTTGACATGAATAGATTGTAAAATGCTCTCTTTTTACCAAAAAAGAAAAAGAAAACAAAATCATGTAAAAAAAAGCCAATAACAGAACACAATGACCTCCTGTGGTCCTATAATCCCAACAGGATATTCATGGCTCCTTCACCCCACTGCAGTGGTCACAAAAGTTTGCAACGGTAGGTTCCTAACTCATATCATTCATACCATGTCAACTACCACAAATGAAATGTAATGTTTCAGACAAAAATTATGATCATGATCAAAGGAGTAGGCAAGCTGATTATACAAGCAATATCACAAACATCCAGCTTTTGATTTGCGCGTAAGACAATGAAGATATGAGGAATTTTCAGAAAAGGTTTACATTACAGTCATCGACATGATTTGACGAGCAAGACCTGGATCTTGCTGCAGCAGCTCCCTCAGGTTGTTCTCTACCTCTGCCATCTGCTTCTCTAAGTATTCCTTGGAAGTCTGTCCAACGTGCAACAAATCTTAGTTTCAATCAAATTTTCACCAGAGATACAAGTTTGTGGTTGTAGACTGTAGCTTGTGAGATCCAAACTCAAGCCCCAAAAGGTGTTCAATTAGAGTAACAAACTCGAGTAAGGTAGGGTTGCTTGCATGATTGTTGTATGTTACAAACTGTTAAGAGCTTGAGGCTTGAGGCTTAAGCCAAGCCCCGGACAACCAAACTTGTAGTGATTGGAGAAAAGCCTGAACACAAGCCTGATAAACAACAAGACGGGTAGAAGCCTGGGTTGAGGCCAAACTAAGTTAGAAAAGAAGGGGTTAGCTAGGCCTTTCTACAACCCTAATTGGAAATTTCATGGCGGTAACAATCTGCATTAGCAGAAAACAAACCCAATATTCGGCACATTCCTGGGAAGGAAAAGGGGACAAAAGCTGTTGAAATCTCCTCCTAAGCAATTAGGCAAATCCTCTCCTAAGTTTTTAAATTTTGCAATCTCCTCCATTAATTCGGTAAACCTTTTCTAAAGACACTCCTTAAGTAATACAATTTTGTGGAAAAAGCTGCTTCTAATTCATCAATAACCATGGTTAACAATTCAAAAACCTGTTAAGACTACTGCAACTTAAAACCGATTTGGCTCTTGTAATCTTCAATATTTCCAGTTCCATCACTATCTATTTTGGTCACAAGTAAAAGTGTTCTCCAAGCTCACCCACACTTTAAACAAATTTGAAGAAAACTAAAAAGGAATAAATAAATAAAAGGCAGGATTAATCTCATAACTTCTGCCTTCATGTGATCATGTGAAACACTACATAGAGAGGAAGAAAGCAGAAAAGCAGACCTGTAAACCAGCAATTGCAGCTTCACTATCCTTGAGCTTCTGTTCCTGTTCACTCATTAAGGCCGATTTTGGCTCTAAGACGAACCTGCTCACATTAGAAATAAAGTGAAAAGGAAGGGGGAAGAAATAAACAAGCAAGTTCATCAGCATATCATATATCATTGGGAGTCCACAAACTAAGATTCATTAACTGCAAGGAAAGAAAGATTATCCAGAACTCACGTTCTCCCTGCAAAACAAAAGAAGACATCATCTAAATGGGTAAAATGGCCTGTGTGGATTAAAATCAATAAAATGATGTGTCATTAATACCCTACCAAGACTATTCATGAATATATTGGGCAACTGATAAAATAAAACCATGAAGATGGATATTCATTTTCTTAGATAAAACAGATATATTAAACTAAACACACACTAATATGTGACAATAACATGAAAATTCTCTGTCAATATGAGATTATGGTTTCATTTACATACCTATAGACTTGTATGTGTTTGTATCATCAGACAATTGGCGCAGTTCTTCCAAGGTTAAGAAAGCACGCTTCTTTTCTCCTTCTTTGTTCCGCATCTGGTTCTGCACCTGAAATCCAGGGGATTCCCTATTTTATTTCCAAATACTGATAAATCTTAAAATATACTCCTTCACTGTTAGAAATAAATTTAGTGATCAAACCAACAAGCAAGGTAACCACACTCTAGAGCCCTAAACCAAAATCTTAAAGAAACACGATAAAATGGTTCTACATTTTTCCTCCTCTTTATTGACAAACTACATGGTTCTGGGTAAGGACAGGTCCAGGATGTGTCTAATAGTCAAATACATCTAATAAAAAAATTTAGGGCATAAGGAATAGCTAATTGTAGAAGTTTCCAATGAATCATCCTTAGGCAAAATGAGGTATCTATGAAATAGAATGTCCAATGTGAACTCCACTAATTTTTAAATAGAAAAAATTGGAAGCATTGCCCAAATATCCCAAGAAAGCTCAGAAAACAGAGAGAAAACACAGATATTTTGGAAAAGTTCAAACAAATAAAATTCCAAGCTTCGATTATATTTGTAATAACTGTTTACAACAACGTTAACAACTTAACTAATCTGTAGCTAATCAAAATCCTGTTAAACTAACTAAATAATTCTCTAACTATTAGTTAGTCTTCCACCTGACCTCAAGATGAACTGTCCTGGGAGAACAGTCAGCTTGCTGAGTTCTATAAACCAAAAAGAAGGAAGATGCTTTGTGAAAATATCCGCAAGCTGATCTAAAAAAGGAACATATTGTATCACCAAATCCTTACAAAGAACCATACTCTAAATAAAATGAAAATCCATCTCAACATGTTTCATTCTACTATGAAACACTGAGTTAGAAGCAAGTTGAGTACCACCAATATTATCACACCAGAACACTGGTATGGAAGGCCAAACAAGATGCAACCCACAAAAAGAAGACTGAAACCATGAAAGTTCAGCAGCAACATTAGCCAATGCTCAATATTCTGACTTCATACTACTTGAGATACAACACGTTGTTTAGATGAAGACCAAGAGACCAAACTATCTCCAAAAAAGACACAGAATCCTCCTATGCTACGTCGATCATCAGGCTAAGATTCCTAATCTGCATTTGTAAATGCAAACAGATAAAGAAATGAAGAAGCCCACAGAGTAAGACCATGAGTCATCAAGCCACAGAGATAGCGTAAAATTCTTTAGACATAGTGACAAAGCTCTATAGTCAGGTTCTACATAAATTGACAAGCCTTGTTGACAGCAAAAGCAAGCTTTGTTTGATTGATTGTAACATATTGAAGAGCACCCACTCTACCTCTATATAGAGTCGGATCATCCAAGAAAGCACCATCAAACTTGGACTGCAATTTACCAATAACACCGAGAGAGTAGCTACAGGTTTAGCATCAAGCATATCTGTCTTGAGTAAAAGATCCCGAATATACTAGATTTGACTCAAATGAAGTTGTCGAGATTGAAAACAAACCTCAACACCAAGTAACAAGACCAAGATCTTGTAAAGCAAGTTGAGAATTAAAGAGAGGCCCTTTGGAAGCAAGTCATCAGTCAAAAGTATGGTGAAGACGATGGGGGGTGGCATTCCCACAAGGTAAGTGAGAGGCTTGGTGTGGGGTTGTGGAAAGCTATTAGGAAAGAGTGGAATTTTTTGAGTGGTAGGTTGGCCTTCCAAGTGGGCAATGGGCAGAGAGTGAGATTTTGGATGGACAAGTAGTGTAGAGACAAGCCACTTTGTGAGTCCTTCCCTTCCTTATTTACCCTTTCTTCATCTAAGGAAGCTTGGGCGGCAAATGTTTGGAACCTTGAAGGTGAAAGGGGTGGATGGACCCCTCTTTTCTCTAAGGCCTTTAATGATTGGGAGTTAGATTTGTTGGAGCGTTTTCTACAAAATATTCAAGCAATTAGGGTTCACAGGGATGTAGATGATAAGAGTGATTTGGACGGCTTCGAGGTGTGGGACCTTTTCGGTCAAATCTCTCTATTCTATCTTGGAGCCCGAAGATTCTCCTTTGTTCCCTAGTGGTAGTATTTGCAGATCAAGCGTGCCTCCTAAGGTGGCTTTCTTTACTTGGAAGGCTTTTTGGGGGAAAGTCTTAGCTCTAGACCAACTCCAAAGGAGGGGTTTCTTTTTGGCAAATAGGTGTTTCCTTTGCCTCTCTAAAGCAGAGACGGTTGATTACTTTCTTCACTGTGCAAAGACTTGAGTTCTTTGGAATCTTCTTTTCTCCCTCTTTGGTGTGTCTTGGATTCTTTCTTGTTCAGTGGAGGAAACTCTTCTTAGGTGGCATGGGTCATTTGCGGGTAAAGCTCGTAAAAAGGCTTGGCAAGTAGCCCCTTTATGTATATTTTGGACAGTGTGGAAGGAAAAGAATTTGTTAGCATTTGACAATGAAAAGCTATCGATCTAAAGATTGAAAAATTCTTTTGCATGTGATCTATAAATATGAACATTATTTCTCTTGTAAGCTTCATTGATTGGTTAGACTCTAAGTAAGGGCAAGTGATGTTTTTTATTTCTTCCCCCCCCCCCCCCCCCCCCCCTCTCTCCCTCTGGTTTGAGTCTTTATGCTTCTTTTGTATAATTCATGTATATTGTGAGGGCATTGTTTTTTGTGTCTCCTCTACACATAAATATACGAATTTTATTTACCTATCAAAAATAAAAATAAAAAATAAAAAATAAAAAAATAAAAAAAATAAAAAAATAAAATTAAGAGATTGAATCAAACTAGTAATATGTGAGATGTAATCACCAATTACCAATATGTCATCAACATAAATTAAGATGATAAGCATGGCAGTAGAAGATTTGGAAATGAACAAAGAAGTATCAATTTTGGAACACTAAACCCCACTGCAGTAAGACATTACTCAGTTTAGTAAACCAGGAAAGCAAGACTTGCTTAAGAGCATAAAGTGCCTTACTTAGCTTGCACACAGGTGGCTGAGGCATAACTTGCTCCATTAAACACCATTCAAGAAAGCATTATGAATGTCTAATTGTTGAACCTCCCAATATCGCGACCAAGCAAGTGTCAAAACAACTCAACTGGTGATTGCCTTAACAATAGGCTAAAAGTCTCAAAATAATCCAAACCATGTGTTTGATTAAATCCTTAGTAACATGACGAGGCTTATAACACTCAATAGGCCCATTCGACTTGAACTTCAATTTAAACACCCACTTACAACCAATAAGATTAGCAACATATGGTGGAGGAACAAGCTGCTAGTATTATTGTTTTGGAAGTTCTACTAGCCTATAGTGGGTGGAGAAGTGATGCAGGTTTTTGAGGAATTCTATTTGCAGAATATTGTGCTTTGAAGTCATAACGCAACCTTTTTAGCTCTTATCCCGAAGAAAGGAGGGGCAAGTGATGTGTAGGATTTCAGGCCTATTAGTCTTGTAGGAAGCCTTTATAAAATTCTTGCAAAAGTCCGAGCTAAAAGGCTGAAAAGTGTGATTGGCAAAGTGGTATTGAACAGCCAGAACGTCTTTGTGGGTGGAAGACAAATTCTGGATACAGCCTTGGTAGCTAATGAGGCGATCAACTAGAGGAAACGAAGTTCAAATGTGAGTTTAGTTTGTAAATTGAACATTGAAAAAGCTTACAATCATGTAAATTAGAACTTCCTTCTTTCAGTTTTGGAGAAGATGGGTTTCAAGCCCAAGTGGCGTCAGTGGATTTTTTTTCTGCGTTTCTATTATAAGAATGGTAGTCTTAATCAATGGTACTCTTACTGATTTCTTCTCGACACATAAAGGCCTGAGGCAGGGGGACCCATTGTCACCTCATTTGTTTGTGCTGATTATGGAAGTTTACAGTGGTTTAATTGCTAAAGCTGAAGAGGGAGGCTTCATTACAGGTTTCAAAGTAGTGGGGAGAGATGGAGAAGGGGTTCATGTCTCTCACTTGTTGTTTGCAGATGACATTCTTCTTTTTTGTGAGGATAATGAGGATTAGTTGAAGTTTTGGAAGAGGATTGTTACTTGCTTCGAATTGGTATCAAGTCTGAAAATAAACTTGCAGAAAAGTGAAATTATTCCAATGGGGGGCACGGAGGATGTGGAAAGAGCAGTTGCTCTATTTGGATATAAAGTAGGGAAACTCCCTACTTTTTATCTAGGCTTACCTCTTGCAGTCCCTCATAAGTCGTATGGAGTTTGAGACGTAATAGAGGAGAGATTCAAGAGAAAATTGGCTACTTGGAAGAAACAATACTTGTCCAAAGGAGGAAGACTCACCCTTATTAAGTGCACTCTTTCGAACCTCCCGATCTACTTTATGTCGTTTTTTTAATTCCAAGGAAAGTAAGAATCACATTAGAAATAAAAAAAATGGAGTTTTTGCGGGGTGATATGGAGGAAAGGAGGAAGATACACTTGGTAAGTTGGTTGGTTATTTGTAAAGCTAAGAACCATGGAGGGCTCGGGTTAAGGCACTTGGAGGGGGGCTCAATCAAGCTTTGTTAGGCAAATGGTTGTGGAAATTTTCCCTTAAGAGGGAGAGCTTTTGGAGGAGAGTCATTAGAGGAAAATTTGGGGAGGTGGAGGGGGTTTGGACCACTAGAGAGGAGAGGGATTCTTTTTGGGCTGAGCCTTTGGAAAGACATTAGAAAAAAGTGTGAAGAGTTCATTCTTAGAACTAGTATCCGTATTGGAAATGGTAGACACATGAGTTTTTTGTGGGATAATTGGTTGGGGATTCTAAATTGAAGGATGTTTTTTCTTCTCTATTCAGGATTGCAGCCCACAAATTTGCTACAGTGGCAAACCTTTGGGGGAGGCAAGGGGATGGAGGCGGTCGTTGGGAGGTGCATTTTAGAAGATCTTTCCAAGATTAAGAATTGGAGGCAACTCATTTTTTAGAACATATTTTTGTGCTAAAGGTTCAAGAAGGGGAGGATTCATTAGCTTGGAAGAATGATGGAAGGGGAAAGTTTAGTGTCGAATCATATTATAAGTCGTTAAGGGCTGAAAGCAATTTTTTATTCCCTGCCAATGAGATCTGGGGTTTGTATGCTCCTCTTAGAAGTCGTTTTTTTTTTGCTTGGGAAGCAATTTGGGGAAAAATCTTAACAGTAGACATGTTAATGAAGAGGGAATGGTCCATGGCAATAGGTGCAGCCTTTGTAAAGACAATGAGGAGTCGGCTAACCACATTTTGATTCATTGTGACAAGACAAAAATGCTTTGAACTGTGTTGTTAACTTCTTTCGGACTGGTATGGGTGTTCCCGAATTCAATGAAAAAACTTCTTTTAGAATGGAAAGTTAAGGGGTTGAGGAAGAAGAAAAGAGCAGTGTGGAGATTGACTCCGATTTGTCTTTTTTGGTGTACTTGGGAAAAACAAAATTGAAGGACTTTCCAGGAAGAAGAGATGTTTGACCAAAGTCTGAGGAAGCTCTTTACCTGTTCACTATTAGAGTGATCTCAACAGGTCAAGGGTTAGACAATCCCTCTTTTTTTGAATTTTTTGGTGTCCTTAATGGAGATTGGCCTCCCTATTGTAGGTCTTGTTTCTCCTTTCCACAATCTGGTTGGGTTTTGTTTGTATACTGTCTGTATACATAGGGTGTGCCCCCTATTTTTAGGCATTTATTAATTTAATCTGCCTTTGCCTATCAAAAAAAAAAAAAAATTAGATCTTTTAAAGCTTCCTTATGAGTAGTTGGTTCAACTGAAATAGAATAGTCTGTAGCAATAAGCACTTTTGAGTTATAAATTCTGGCTTTTGAATGAATCACCATAGGATGGAAATTAGTTATGGTTGGAGTTGGAACAGCCAAATCAGTGGCAGGACTAGGTTGGTTTGCAAAAACAGATGATACAGAAGCAGGCAAAGAAGAAAAAGACACCAGAGTAAGAGAAGGAAGCAACTCAATAAAGGGAAGAGACAAGACAACAGGAGTAACAACAGAGACATCATGAGAAGAGGAAGAATGATGCAAAGTAGAAGAAATAGAAGAATGAGGAAATACACCTTCATCAAAGACAACATGACGAGACATGTATAAATGACCACTTGAACAATATAGGCAAAGATAGCCTTTGTGCTAAGTGCAATACCCCAGAAAAAGCATTTAATAAAACTGTAATTTGTCATGATTATATTGTTAAACGTAAGGAAAACAAAGGCACCCACAAGTTCCCTTCCCTAGTATAATCAAGATTTTTAGAACATAGAACCTGGAAAGGGGATTGAAGTTGATTAATACAGTATACTGCAGCACAAGAAGCTAACAACCAATATTTAAGAGGTAAGGAAGCATGAGCAAGCATAGTGAAGCCCATTTCCACAACATGATAACATTTTCTTTCAACTCATCCATTTTGTTGAGGCATATAAGGACAAGACTTACAAATTTGAATACCACAAGAATTGAGAAAACAAACAAAAGAATGAAATTCACCACCTCATCAGTGTGAAAAAATTTAATGGTAGAGGAAAACTGATTTTCAGCCATTGTTTTGAATTTTCAAAAGGCATTTAAGGCTTGTCTTTAGTTTGTAGAGGATAACCAAGAAAATCTAGAATAGTCATCAATGAAAAGAACAACATAACAAGAACCATATGTAGACAACATAGGGGCAGGTCCCCACAAATCAGCATGAATTAATTCAAGAGGTTGAATAGCATGAAAACATAAGAAAGAAAAAGGAAGGAGATGACTCTTGGCAAATTGACAGGAAGCACAAACATAATTTTTATCATAGAAAATGGAAACATTACAAAGTTTGAGAACATGATTTACAATAGTTGAATTAGCATGTCCTAAATAAGCATGCCATACATCCAAAAGATTAGAAATGATAGAAAAACTAATAGGTTTCAAGTTTAAAACAGAACAATCATTTGACTTAGAACTAGAAGCAGATAGCAAATCTGAATTAGTAGTAAAAGATGCAACACAACCAGTAACAAGAGAGATAAAATGCTTCTAAGACATAGCTTGAAACTTGTAGAGATCATGCTCAAGCTTGAGGACCTTCTTTAAGGACAAGTCCTTAACAGGAAAGAAACCAGAATAAAACTCAACAAAAATTTTATTGTCAGCACAGAATTTTGACACATTAACTAAATTAGAGGAAAAATCAAGGACATGAAAGACATTACAAAGAGAAAAGATTGAGGAAGACAAAGGAAGTGAAATAGAACTTATACAAAAGAGAAAGTGGTTTATTGTTCCCAACTGTCACTTTGTCATTGCAAAGAAAAGGACTTGAAGATTGAGATCTGTATTTGTATTCGGAGTAAGATGTTGGGTGGCACCCGAATCAAGTAACCAACCTTCATTAGTCATCATAGGAGTGGCCAGCATAGCAGTCATGGGATTGGTTTGTGAACCTTAAAAATTGATATCAAACCATTGATAGCAAGACATAGCAATATGACCAAAGTTACTGCAAATCTAAGTGTGGCTTCGGAAATGCAGTATTGCATCCCCTCTAAAACTAACCATGGCCTCCATTGAAACCACTGTGGCCATGATTGAATACAAGCCACTGCAGCTAATTATTTGGATAAAATTGATTCTACTGTGATGAGTTCAAATTCTTGAAAACTTTCTTGTTATTCTTGAATTGAAAATTAGCAACATTAGTAGATAGAGACATACTTTAATCATTTCATCAATTGTTTGTTGTTGTTCAAGACAACTCTCATGTACCGTTAAAATACTAACAACACCATCAAAAGTCACAAAATTTGTATTTGAAGTAACTAAGACCACAAAGAAGTTGTAATCAGATCCTAGGCCACCACAAAGATATAGAATTTGGTCCTTTTCTGAAATTGACTCAGAAATCACAGTGAATCAGTATAACCTTTCACTTTAAGAATATACTCTATCATTGACAAGGTACCTTTCTTCACAGTTTGAAGTTGCAATCACAATTGCATAATGCATGCCTTTGATGCTCCATCAAACACACGTTGAAGAGCTCCCCAAGTTGAAGCAGAAGAAGTATAACCAATAATTTGTCTAATAATTTTAGGATTCAAAGACAAAAAGATCCAACTAAGAATCAAGCAATCTTTGTGTCTCCATTGAACAAATTTTGGATTCACACGAACAACGCATCAAGAAATTTAGGAGGACACACATAGGTTCCGTCAAGAAAATCTTCAATTCCACACAATCGCATTTTCCATTTGTACTTTTGAAATGAAGAAATTTCCTTTATCAAGCTTCACCAGGAAAGCATGGTTCAAACCTTGACTGAGCGGAAAAAATGGAGGATTTGAAACAATTAAGGTTAGATTGGGACCAGCAGCATGCTCAGCGAAAGGACTTGAAGTTGCAAAAACCAACAAAGAAGCCATTGAAGAAAAAGAAAGAAAGAAAGAAAGATCAGGTAGAACAATGGAGAAGAAACAAAGAGAAATTAGGAGAGGAATAATGGCTCTAATACCATGAAAGTTAAGGAAAAAAAGATATTTTGGGAAAACTCAAAAGAATAAAATTTTGAGCTCCATAAAACTGATATTACAATAGTTAGTTACGACATAGTTAACAATGTAGCCAATTTGTAACTAATCAAAAAACTGTCAAATTAACTGACTAATTCTCTAACTATTAGTCATTCATCTCATATACATACCCAAGAGTGTAGAATGCCCAACAATAATATCATAGGATTGTGAAGCTTGACAACATATTGCATGTCTAGATGATGCAGACTTAGACATAAGTAACCTTCACACTTGTTGCACCTTCTCCAAGATGGACAGAGTTGGTTTTGGTTTACAATTCAGGCAACATGCAATCTCCTTGGAGGTCTCAAATGTTTTGCTCATTTTGGAAGGGGGAAAATCAGAATGATGTAGGTTTATAAAACATAGCACACCAAAATATGAATGGATATCAGTGTGCTGTACATATCATAGGAATGCAAATTAAAATACTTCAGAAGACAATTTTACCCACTGTTTTACAAATAAAATTCATAAATTTACCTATATTTCCTTTGCCTTTAAAAAATACAAGGTCATTTTAATCTTTGATTTTGTGCATTCCTTCTTTAATTAATCTATCATGTTTTCAATACTAATCTAATAAAGAACTAGCTTTAATACCTAGCTCACACAAGGGCTCAAAATAAGGGATTGGCTTAGAGAGAGCAAGCTCAAACCTAATGAGAAACAAGATGAAAAGTCTCAAAATAGAAAATTAAATTAAGGTCGGATTCCCACTGCCCAATACAGTCCCCGGATGGACAGAACAGAACCCAAAAAAATCTTTTCTCTATTCACTCGGCACCATTCAAAGTTAGATCCAGCCTCTTCAAGCTAGTACGACCTATCTCTCATTCATATACAACCAAACCACAAGATACAAGTGTATCCATTGAGTGCCAGTAGACTATATGCTCTGTCATTCTCTCTTATATTTTAATTTTGAAATGACAGTCACAATTTATTTTCCTATTTGCTTCACATTAAAGCGTTCAACAATATCCATCAAAGTTAACAGTCACTGAAAGACACTCGACTCTTTCCAAAAACGAATAATGTGAGTTTTGGCAAATTAATTGAAATAGTAACTCTATAACGAAATCCAAAGCACTCACCTGCTTCAATTTTCCAGTAGTTTCGATCATGTGACCTTGAATCTCCATAAATGCCTATGAATTTCCAAACCCCATCAACACAAAACAAACAGAAGTATATCAGATTTAACTCTCTCAGCTATTGTCTTAGCAATAAATCAAAAGCAAGAAACTCGCCCACATGAACCGATACTCACTTCAAACATCTAAATCTTAATTTGATCAATGACTAATTCTACAATTTCCCTCTTTTTGTATGCTAAGGAAGCAGAAGAGAATTTTGAAGAAAAAAAAAAACTTTGCCATTTCTTTAGTTTTCCCAAAAGGAGCATTTTGAAGCAAAAGGGGAGAATTTTTCTTACAGTTCTGTTAGCTTCATCGGCCATTTTCCTGAGAAACCTTAATAGCAAATTCAAGAGCCTGAAACCCTAACCGAAAGAATCGACCCATTTTATGTGTTCTAAAAAAATGGGCCGGGTTGGGGTAACGGGTTTGCTACTCTGTTTGCTCGTGCGTGGTACTCTAGATGAAGCGCGTTGAGCAACCGACCAGTGGTCAAACACAAAAAAAAAATTCCGATACAAACGGCTCAAAGAACAATTATTTTACGGAGCTCAGAAAATTTTTAAAAATTAAAAAGATAAGTGGAAAATAGTGAGGAAAAAAAAAGGCGGTGGTTGAAGAAAACAACAAAGAAGTGAAGCGACGCGGTTAAACGGGGTTGGCGCAATGCCGTAACTGCCCTTATGCATGTCCTCATTTACCAAAATACCCTCCTCCTTAGCCATGTTTTGGGAATTGGCCTTGGTATCAAATGGACTTAAAGATGATCGATGAATTTCTATATTAATTCATAGAAGGCATGATTTGTTTTCAAAGGGGTTCTAGATAAACTCATCATTTCGTCAAACATACATTTTTTTCTCAAAGAAAAAGGAGGAAAATAAAAAAAATAAAAAAAGGATAGGTGATGTGATTTGACCCACCTTCACTTCAAGCTTGGCCAATCCATTTTAAACTTAATCCTAATTATTTCTACTCCTTTTCTTCCATTTTTTTAATCCTCTCTAATATCATTTTATTTTGTTTCAAAGTCTAAGTTTCTCCGTGATGACTATTTTCGAAAATAGTAGTTTATTAAAAAAAAAAAAAAAAAGAAAGAAAAACAGGGAAACTCGTTTGATAATTTTAAAAAATATATATTTTTTATTTTTAATAATTCTAGGTTTAAAAAAATTACACAAATATTAAAAATAGTAAAAAAAATTGAAGCATTTAGATATAAAAATATTTTAAAACATAATTAAGAACATGAAAATAGACTAAAAATATTTCGAATTTTTAATTAAACTTTTATTTTACAAAAGATCATTTCAAATTTGCCTTTAATTTTTTTTTAGAATTAATTTTAAAAATGATTTTTTAAAACTATTATAAAAAAATAAAAATAAAAATCATCAAACATGGTTAAGCATTTCTTTTCTTTTTCTTTTTTTATTTCATTCTTCTCTTTTGAATTTAAAATAATAAAATGGGATTAAGTTTTGGATGGAAAAAAAATGAGAAATAAAAGAAAGTGAGAGAAACAAGAAAAAATAATGATGGCCTATTTGGTACTTGTTTTCAAAATGGTTATGATAAATAGTTTTAAAAAACTAATTTTGATATATAGTTGTAGACCTGTATTTCACTCGATGCGTTCCCACTCGATGGCGAAACTCGCTTCTTTTATTTATTTGGTGAAAATTTGATTTTTTTTTTTTTAAAGACTTGGAGTCACTACTTATTTTTGTTTTATTTTTTAAAAGGAAAACAAAATAAGAAAGAAAAACCATAAGTGTGACTCTTTAAGGAAAAGCAGCATGTGAAAAATAGAGTATGGGCTCGGGGGTCAAGTTACTCATTGAGAAAGTACGATAAAGACCATAGTACCCCTCTAAGCCCCTAAAAATGGGTTTCTACTAAATAAGGTGAAGTAAGTGTAGCAATTGATAATGAAATCAATGGATACCAATGAAATGATCAAGTAATAAAACAAATCACACGTAAGAGTAAGCAAAGTGGGAATGGGAGCGTACCTTGACAGCAAGTAATAGTGCACTATCATGGAAACAAGGTTAGCTCAAGTATAAAATCATCACATGCATATCAAAGAGCAAGACTAAGATCAAGCAACATTCATTACGTATAATAATCGACAATCAGAATAGAAACTCATATGTAGGGCTCTTACCAAAGCACAATTTCCCTTGCATGGATTAGTCTCACAAATTCCATTATTTTAGAATTATGAAAAATTAATTTTTACTCAAATTTTAATAAAAGTGCTTGCTTGAAAGGAAAGATAGCAAATTTATTAAAAACGGGATTTTTAGTGACTTAAAACCCTAATGGATGAAGAGTTGCATAATTGAAAAAAATATTTGACAATTGGTAGTGGAATTAAAACTATTCGGAAGAAAACTAGAGTTTTAAAATTTTTTTGAAGATTGAAGTCTCGAAAATTATTTGAAAATTGAAATTTTGAAAATTAAATTTAAGAATTGGAATTTTGGAAATTAAATTTGAAAATGGAATTTTTAAAAATAAATAAATAAATAAATAAAATGATAATAATAAGGAATTTGAAAATCGAAATTTTAAAGAATTATTTAAAGATGGAATTTAAAAAATAATAATAATAAATAGAATGATAATAATAATGAAAATAATAATGATTACATAAATAAATGTGAAAATTGGAAATCGGAATTTTGATTTAAAGATGGAATTTTAATAAATAAATAAATAGATTAATAATAATAACGAAAATAGTAATGACTACATAAATAAATGTGAAAATTATAATTTTGGAAATTGAGAATTAAATTTGGAAATCGGACTTTTGATTTAAAGATGGAATTTTAATAAATAAATAAATAGCATAATAATGATAACAAAAATAATAATGATTACATAAATAAATGTGAAAATTGGAATTTTGGAAATTGAGAATTAAATTTGGAAATCGGAATTTTGAAGAATTATTTAAAGATGGAATTTAAAAAAATAAATAAATAGAATAATAATAATAATAACGAAAATAACAATGATTAAATAAGTAAATGTGAAAATTGGAATTTTTGAAATTAAGAATTAAATTTGGAAATCGGAATTTTGAAGAATTATTTAAAGATGAAAATTTTTAAAAATAAATATATAAATAAATAGAATAATAATAATAATAATAATAATAATAATAATAACGAAAATAATAATGATTACATAAATAAATGTGAAAATTGAAATTTTGGAAATTGAGAATTAAATTTAGAAATCAGAATTTTGAAGAATTATTTAAAGATGGAATTTAAAAATAAATAAATAAATATAATAATAATAATAACGAAAATAATAATGATTACATAAATAAATATGAAAATTGGAATTTTGCAAATTAGGAATTAAATTTGGAAATCAGAATTTTGATTTAAAGATGAAATTTTAATAAATAAATAAATAGAATAATAATAATAATGAAAATAATAATGATTATATAAATAAATGTGAAAATTGAAATTTTGGAAATTGGGAATTAAATTTGGAATTTGGTTTGATTTAAATATGGAATTTTAATAAATAAATAAATAAAATAAAATAATAATAATAACGAAAATAATAATGATTACATAAATAAATATGAAAATTGGAATTTTGCAAATTAGGAATTAAATTTGGAAATCAGAATTTTAATTTAAAGATGAAATTTTAATAAATAAATAAATAGAATAATAATAATAATGAAAATAATAATGATTACATAAATAAATGTGAAAATTGAAATTTTGAAAATTGGGAATTAAATTTGGAAATTGGTTTGATTTAAATATGGAATTTTAATAAATAAATAAATAGAATAATAATAATAACGAAAATAATAATGATTACATAAATAAATAAATAAATAAATGTGAAAATTGGAATTTTGAAAATTGTGAATTAAATTTTGAAATCGGAATTTTGAAGAATTATTTAAAGATGGAATTTAAAAAATAATTAAATAGAATAATAATAATAATAATAATAATAATAACAACGAAAATAACAATGATTAAATAAGTAAATGTGAAAATTGAAATTTTGGAAATTGAGAATTAAATTTGGAAATCGGAATTTTGAAGAATTATTTAAAGATTGAATTTTTTTAAAATAAATAAATAGAATAATAATAATAATAACAAAAATAATAATGATTACATAAATAAATGTGAAAATTGGAATTTTGGAAATTTAGAATTTTGGAAATTAAGAATTAAATTTGGAAATCAGAATTTTGAAGAATTATTTAAAGATGATTTTTTTTAATAAATAAATAGAATAATAATAATAATGATTATATAAATAAATGTGAAAATTAGAATTTTGGAAATTGGGAATTAAATTTAGAAATCGGAATTTTGAAGAATTATTTAAAGATGGAATTTAAAAAAATAAAAATAAATAAATAGAATGATAATAATAACCAAAATAATAATGATTACATAAATAAATGTAAAAATTGGAATTTTGGAAATTGGGAATTAAATTTGGAGATAAAGAATTTTGATTTAAATATGAAATTTTAATAAATAAATAAATAGAATAATAATAATAACAAAAATAATAATGATTACATAAATAAATGTGAAAATTGGAATTTTGGAAATTGAGAATTAAATTTAGAAATCGGAATTTTGAAGAATTATTTAAAGATGAAATTTAAAAAAAAAATAAATAGAATAATAATAATAATAATAATAACGAAAATAACAATGATTAAATAAGTAAATGTGAAAATTAGAATTTTGAAAATTGAGAATTAAATTTGGAAATCGGAAAATTGAAAAATTACTTAAAGATGGAATTTTTTTAAAATAAATAAATAGAATAATAATAATAATGATTACATTAATAAATGTGAAAATTAGAATTTTGAAAATTATGAATTAAATTTAGAAATGAAATTTTGAAGAATTATTTAAAAATTAAAGTTTTAAAAATTGGGATTTTGAAAATGAAAATTAAACATATTCATTCAAAATTTGCTTGGGACTACCGTCTACATATTACAAATAATCATGCCAAGCATCCAAGTTTGAGCAAGTATCAACTCTCGGTTACAGATAAAGATGTTTCTTTTAAAAGTGCCCAAATAAAGATAATTACTAAGATAGTATCAAATCTTCCACATAAACAATGATAAAAAATAATGAGAATAATTATAATAATTTACAGAAAGGTTTATACAAAGAGAACAGGGATCAATTCCTATCACGACTAAATTCATGTTTTTTTTTTCATTCACTTAGTTCAAACTCCTAATGCAATCCTTCTGCTCACAAACCATTGCCCCCACAAAATTTGTAGCTTCTGAATTCGTTGCCTAGAAGTATGAATTTAATACTTTCCAACAGTAATAGAATCATAATGATCGAATTACATCAACAAGTAAACATCAAATGCAAACAGATCATCAAATCTCACACAAGTAGCCACAATAAGCTTAGTTGAGTGGAGGATTCTAGCTTTTCGGGTCCAAAATGACCTTCGCCAAGATCCGAAATTTCAAACAATCAAACGCAAAACCCCATTTCCTTTCTAAAGTTTTCCTCCATTTTCTCAACAACCAGACTGAACAGAGGGGAACAAAGAAAATTAAAGGAACCCAGTTTGGCTGCTAGGAAACGGAAAAGAAGTCGGAATTACAAGTGGGTTTTGAGGTGAAGAACAAGGATACGAAACCCAAGTCAGAATCCAAACAAAGCTTCAAAATTTATGGTGTTCTTACCTGAAAAAAAAAGAAAAAAAAAAAAGGAAGCCAAACAAACCCTGATGATTTCGGGGTCAATTTCTTCTTCTTCTTCTTCTCACCCTCTCTTTTTTTTTCATTCCTTCTAAAATTCCTCAGATGCCACAAAAACTTAGCACCCACTCTCCATATATTTTTTTTTTCAGAAAAAAAATCCCTCTCAGTCGCTGCCCGTTTTTCTCCCTCCCCTCTTCATAGCTGGTATCCCTAAAAAACAGCTCCCCTATGCCTTGTTTTTCTTTCTTCTTTTATCCCTCTCTTAGCTTCTCTTGCAAGCTTCTACCGGCTCCATTGTTCTAGGTTCAACGAAGACATCATCCTCAACCACCAACATGGCAAGATGGTGATGTCCGTCATGCGTCTCAACAACTCATTCCTGGCAGAAAGAGACCCCCCCACACTTCAAATGGAAATCTTCTCTCAGTGTTTTATTTTTAATCGACTTACATGTTTGTATTATTAATTTTTAAAATAATCATCAGAAAATAAATAAAAATAACTAAAAAAAAATTATCTTAAAACATATTATTTTTTATTCTTAAAAATAGAAAATAAAAAACAATTTTCTTTTATTATCAAATGTGTTTTTCTATTTTTTTTTTAAAAGTAGAAATTGTTCTTCAAAACAATTATAAAACGAAACTTTAAAATTTCAATTTTGGATGTACTAATTTAACGATAAAAAAAAAAGTCATGATAATTTATTTAGTAAAAATATAAGAAAAATATATTCTTCGTTTTTTTTTTTTACTTTTTTTAATAAATGTAAAAGTTTTTATAAACTTTATTAGATTAAAAATTATTATTAATTTTGAAGTTGAATGTTATAATATTTTTGGAAAAATTGAGCATTCAAGCCAAAGATTCTAAAATAGAAAGTTGATTCTTTGTTAGATAAACTATGTATAACACTACTTATGAAAATGTAATAAATTTTATAAGATATGTTTGATTGAAAGTTTATTTGAAATTAGGAAATTATTCTTGTTGTTATAACAATGAAGCTTAATTTTATAATGCCCGAAGGGTTCTTATGTAATAAATGAGGAAGTTTAAGGGTATTATGGTAAATTGAGATGCGGACCAACTGAAGGCGCTCTGGCTCATGGTTTGGCGTTTTCGGAGGCGGCTATCCCAAAACTTAAATCCCCACAAGCCCCTCTGCTCTCCTTCCCATTCTCTCTCTCTCTCTCACTGGTATTTTCTCGGGAAAATTCCACATTTTCCGGGATTATCCGGACAATTCCCCCTCTACCCATTACAGGCCCAGATCGGATCCGGCTCCAATTTACCAAACTGTGTGAACATTAGCATTTCTACGATTAGCAAGGGAAGCCCATAATGGGAGGATGAAATTTCGATTCGGGTTTCGAATTCGAATTTGGGCTCAACTTTAATGGGGATTTGTTTTAGTTCTCAAGAACACCGTTCGTCTATTAATTATAATCCAGGTATTTAAATTTCTTTCTTTTTGTGGAAAGATTTGTTTATTTTTGTTGAACCTTTCCATTGTCTTTAATATTCTAATTTGTTGACACCATTGTCTTTAATATTCTCATTTGTTGACAATGAAGTGGCTCGTGTTTGATCTCGACGGTCATAAATTGATTAAGAAAAATTAAACTTAATAGATTATATTTCTTCCTACAACTAGTATCTTAAATTTGACTGAATCAAAAGGAAATTCACGTGTTTATTGTGCCAAATTTTTTTGCTTGAATTGAATTATTGGATGAAGTTTCTTGAGGATAGGTTTCCTTGCATGAAGTTTGAATCCTGCTGTTTTACTGGCTACTTGCTTGCTTTATTTGCCTATGGATTTTGGTCTTGAGTTTTTGGATTCCATGGCCCTCAAATTCGTGGAAAAAAAAATGAAATTCCATGATACAAGATTGGGTTTTCAAGTGCCAGAATTGAAAATCAAAAATCAAAATAAAACCCAACTCCATGCAGCCAAACTTGTCCTAAACACTTCTTGGAGGTGTTAGTTCCATTGATATGGTGGTAGCATAGAACTAATAAATTGGTGGGATGGGGTTTATGGTCAGGTGGGATTTGGTTGATTTGTTTTTCAGTGATGTGTTGTGTATGCATGAGAGTAACTAACTAACTAACTTGAAACAAGCTCTAGCTAAATAAATTGGTTAAACAATATATATATTTTATTTTTCATTTTTGGCTCAATATTTCAGTTGAAGTAGGCCATGTTCCTGCTACATCACCCACCAAAGAAAACAAAGAGGCAGCTACTTCTCCAAGAAAACCAGCGTCAGATGGCAGGGAAACTGCAACCAGCATTCATGTGGTTCCCAAAAATGTAAAGGATCTGCGCCAGAATCCTGGATATTGGAATGTTGATGTCTTCACATATGAAGAGATGAGATTGGCCACAAAGCTTTTCCGACCAGATCAGATACTTGGGGAGGGTGGATTTGGAATTGTCTATAAAGGAGTGATAGATGAGAATGTAAAGCCAGGTTACAAGACAACACAAGTGGCCATTAAGGAGCTTAATCCAGAAGGTTTTCAAGGCGATAGAGAATGGCTGGTATTTTCAGGACTTATCCTTCTTATCTCTGTGTACACATTTTCTTCCTATATGCCGATTTATAGCCATCCTGCCTATAGATATGATAAGGAAGGCTTTTATTTATTTCCTCTGTTGTGGTTATAAAATGATATCTTTTTACTGAAAAGATAGTGAAATAGAGAGATATTCCAGTGATAAATGGGAAGAGTAGTGGATGCATGACATGGTTGACATAATTGGTGTGCAAGCAATGGCCTTTCAAAACTAGACATTCATTGAAAGGGCAAATTACATGTTTCCAACTATTATGGAAATCAACCCTTAATGAATTCTCAATAGACAATTGATTTCATCCTTGCAACTGTTCATCTTGCCCTAGAAATAGAGTGAAGCCTGTTTTCTGGATGATGTTTCTCTGTTGTAATATCAAGCAATGTTAAATTGTTTCTGAAAGAAGGTGTTACCTCCTGCTTCTTGTTTGAAGTTGAATGGTGACATTTTGAGTGGATTAGGAAAAATTGTCATCTAAGAGTGGCTTTTGAAATCCACTAGAATTACCTTTAGTAGCCTATCTAAGCTGTCATATTTGAAGGATCAAAATGGATACTCTAAATATTATGCAGTTATAAATGAACAGATTTTTCTTGACCTCCAAATGTCCACAGTCAGCTTAAAATGGTTGGTGCCTCGTTTCATACATTGGGCAATTCTGCAGATAAATTACTTGATATTGCAAAAGAGAAACAGAATATTGGAACTTGGAAAAAAAAAATTCTGATCTACATTCTTATTATAAGAGTTTAAGTAGAAGCATTTTTTCTTAAAAAGTGATAGTGAAGCTTATTTTTTTTGTGGATCCTAATGCTTAAAGTGCTTGTTTCACAACATTGTTGTGGATTTCTTTTGCAGGCAGAAGTCAACTACTTAGGGCAGCTCAGTCACCCAAATCTCGTGAAGCTCATTGGATTCTGCTGTGAAGATGAGCATAGGCTGTTGGTCTATGAATATATGGCATGCGGAAGCCTGGAAAAGCACCTATTTCGCAGTAAGTAGCTAATGGCATTTAAAAGCTGAGTGTTGATTATAAATGAGGTTTCATGACTCATGATAATCAAATCCAACAAGCCTTACACATTGACACATCAATTTTGTATTAATGTTTATAAGTAGTCTAATTACATAGAGAATATAGGATCAAACTGGTTGATGATGAGAGTTTCCAGCCCCCCACCTTTTTTTTTTTTTTTTGAGAAAATAGCTCCCTGCATGAAATAGCCCATAGGAGCACAAGAAACCCACACTATAAATGACTGAAAGGTGAAAGCAATCCTCAAACATGGCACTGTGTAAAATGATTTAATCAGTTCTAACATCCAAAGCATCCTTCCCATCAGTCCTGATAATATATTCATAGATACAAGACATGAAACTTTCCACTAGCACGGCATCTCAAATTGTGAGAACTTTTGATGAATTACTAGTTCCCATGGTCATTTCCTCCCTTCACACAAGTAATTGGCAGCCAGAACTTCTTGATCAGAATCAGATTGCAAGACAAGAAATCCAAGAAGCAATTCTTAAGAGCATTCTCTCCATGTCGTGCCAGAATATGTTTGTATGACCATTCTCTATAGAAATACCACTTTGATCAACAAAGAGAATGTCTCAGTCTTCCTAATAACTTTCTAGATTCTCTGTTCTTGAGGCCTTGCTAAAGCATCAAGTGATTGGGGTGCGGATAGGGAAGGTTCTAAGTTTATTCCATGTATAAAACAGTACTAGTAAAAATAAAAAGAATCTACTACCCCACACCCTTCTTGATTTCCCTAAACTTATCCACCATGCTTTCCTCTACAATTTATCTCAATCATTCACAAATCTCTCAAGCCACTTGCCTTGTAAGGCTTTGTCAAGAGTAACTCTTCTCTGCCATTTCATGCACACACGTTCCTGTGGACCCACCTGAAATGGATGGTGGTTGACTGGATTGAAAGTTGTAACAATTGGAGGAGGTTCTTTCCCTGCCATCTTAAGCTGCATGAAAGCTTTTCCTCTGGAATGACTGACCCATTTTCAAGATAGGATTAAGCTAAGGAATGCTTCTTATAACATGGTATAAACTGCAGAACACTTTTGAACGATGAGGATTAATGTGAAAAGCTAGGGAGTGTATGTATGTATTTACGTATTTATGTATGTATATATATATCACATATTCTATGCTTGTATGTATTTATGTATATATATATCACATATTCAAAGTCCTCCTAAACTAAGTCATTTCTGGTTGAACCTTTAAAAAAATATTAAATCAAAATGAGAAGTGGCTAAATTGTAAGCTCTCTTTGTGCTGTGACATGTGGTTGTACTACAATTACAGTTGATCTAACCTAAATTGGCTATAAATTGCTCAATTAATTAAACCATGACAAGTTACTATTTCACAAAAATGTCATCATGAGAGAACAAATTTTGCTCAAAATTAAGTGAAAATGATATATATTTTTAATCATTTACAATATTTAGAGAATAGAAGAATAATTAAAAGTTCAATGATAATAGGTAAAAGCTTTCCAAACTTTTGTAGGGTGAAAACTCTAGCAAGGGGTTGTCTATGAACATTTTTATCATTTGATGTAGACAAATTTATTTTTATGATGTAGATTTTACACACATATGTAATAACATTAAATAGTGTTCCAATGCATAATCTTTCATATCAAATACTATAGGTTTTTGCATTATAACATTGGTGCTTGGGTTAAAATATAAATGGTTGTCTGTGTTTTCTAGCATATTTTGAAGTCATTATAATAAACTAAAATAAAACTGAAAGAGGGAAAGTGTAATCTGATCTATTCTTTGCCAAGGTCCTTGCTAGAGGTCTCAAGTCATGTCTACCACTTTGCCTGCTTTAAGATTTTTACAAAAAGTCAAAGGGAAGCCTGACTCATCCAGGTTTCTCTGTGACTTCACCAGTTTGTATATGCAACAAAAAATCCAAGGCAGTCAAATTGGTCTTTGTGGGTTCAACCTTTATACAATCTAATAGGTTATTTAGACTGGTTAAGAGCCTATTCACCTGGTTCACTGGTCAGGTTAGGGTCTTTTTTTTGTTATTTATTTTTATCAGAAACAAGAAATATATTAGAAAAGGAAAAAGTACAAGAGGAGGATGGGAGGTCCTCCCCTTTTAATACAAAAAACCACACAAAAGACTTAACACCTCTTCTATACATGGAGGACTATACATATAGACAACCACAAATCTCCTCAAGACTCAAAATCTCTCATTGTTATCCCTCTTTTGGAACACCCCTAAAGGTGACTAAGCAAGAGGCCCACAAGGATGAATAAAAGTGAATTAGATCCTACAAGATCTCTTTTGTTCTCCACTTTTCCTCAAAGATCCTAGCATTTCTCTCTTGTGACACAATGCAAAGTATAGTGAGGCAAGTGATTCGCCACAAAGGTGTATGAACGAGTTTAAAGAAAAAGTAGGAAAAAAAAACCCCTCCAAGATATATCTTAAAATCATCTTATACTCTGTTTTTTTTCTTTCAAATTGGAAACCAGATAATTCATTATATTAAACTTGTAAACTACAATAAAGGTTGAAAAATCTTTCCAAGATTTATTATGAGGAGAAAGGGCTAATAAAAAAGAAAAAGCATGTCTATACCTCCAAAAGAAAGCAAAACAAATTGAACATCATCTTCTAAAGGAAACTATGTATAATCCAAGAGCACTACACATCTCAAGGGGGTTAAAAAGTCCCCAAGAAACCAAGTGTCTAGCCCCTCACTTGACCGAAAGATCTGTTTCTTGGCCAACATGTGAAGATTCCCTCATCCAAAAAATAAATAAAAATAAAAAACCACCATAACATCTCACATTGCTTGCAACATCAATTATTTTGTTAGATCTGCTCATCATACTTCCATGGACCTCTTTCTCTCTTGGATACACACACAAATGACAATAGTGGAGTCACCGTCAACCAATAAATCTTAAAATGTCAAAGCTTTGGCTCTCAACAAATATTGTTAATTATTTGTTCAATGAAATATTTTTCATGTCCTATTTGTTGTATTTATCTGCTGGTAGGGGTGTGTGCTACACTGACTTGGTCAACAAGAATGAAGATTGCTTTAGATGCAGCAAAAGGTCTTGCTTTTCTTCATGGTGCAGAAAGGTCTATCATATACCGAGATTTCAAGACATCAAATATCTTGCTAGATGCGGTTAGTCATCAGTTCTTTGTCATGGTTTTAAATAAGAGTTCTAAAGCGCATTGAGTGGAAGATAAAAAGCACATATGGAATGAGCTTAAAATATTGTGGAAAATAATAGTAAGTTTATTTTGAAAAGACAAAAGAACCATTCAAGTGAAATGATTGATTGATTGATTTTGTGACTTACAGTTTCTAAGAGTTGAAGTTATAACCTGCAGAATTTTAGAGCAAAACTTTCAGACTTTGGGCTTGCAAAGGATGGACCTATGGGAGACCAGACCCATGTGTCAACACGTGTGATGGGCACATATGGATATGCAGCTCCTGAGTATGTAATGACTGGTGAGTCTTTGAATTGCCAAAAATTGCACTTAATTGCCTTGTAAGGGTTTTTTTTTTTCCCCACAAAAACACTAGATCTTTCCCATTAAATAAAAGTATTTTAAGAAGGATGAGACGGCAAAATACAAAATCTGATCAAAACAACAGAAGAGAGCACATATCTAATGTGAACATCTGCTATAAACTATATAATTGGTTACTTTTTGAATGGTATGTTTAAAACATACTGGTATGACCTTCACATAGTTGTTTGTTGATGTGAACAACTGTTGCAAAGTATGTAGCTTTCATCCCATGCCTATCAAAAAAAGGGAAAAATATAGCTCATTTATTATATCAACAATTTGGTATGTTTTTTTTAGCTTGATACCCCTTTAGAAGGTAACAATAACTTGTTTATTATTGACAGCATCAACAACTGCATTGCAGACCAGTATTTGAACCATGATAGGTTATGACCTAAACAATTTCCTTGGTGTGGCCAGGGCATTTAACAGCTCGAAGTGATGTTTATGGTTTTGGAGTAGTGCTGCTTGAGCTGCTCATTGGAAGGAGGGCCATGGACAAGAGCAGGCCAAGTCGAGAGCACAACCTAGTTGAATGGGCACGCCCACTCTTGAACCATAATAAGAAGCTACTGAGGATCTTAGATCCAAGAATGGAGGGGCAATACTCAACCAAAATGGCACTGAAGGTTGCCAATTTGGCATATCAATGCCTCAGTCAAAACCCAAAAGGAAGGCCTGTCATGAGCCAGGTAGTTGAAATACTTGAAACTATTGCCACACAATCAGAAAATCAGGAAGAGGCCATGCTTCAAAGTGGAGGCAGCGGCTGTGTAACCCTTTATGAAGTTCCAAAGGACACCCATAGCAACCCAGATAAGAAGCAAAAGCCAACTAATATGGATGGTGAAAAAGAAGGTGAGACTCATCAAAAGAGAAAACCATCAAATGGAAGGAGCAAGAGTGAGCCTCCCAATGAAGGTGGTCTCTGCAGTCCATTTGTAGATTCTGAATCCGATGAGAAATCAGTTTCCCCCAGAAGTTGAAGTGAGGAACCCATCTGGAAGTTGAGCCTGTACAAGAGATGTATCAACATTTCTATCTGATTGGTATTTTTAAGTATTCTTTCTTATTACCATTTTCCTTGAGGATCTTGCGAGGTTTAAGGAGCCATAAGTTGTCCTGTATCCACCTGAACAATGATTTGTTTTCTTTAATGAGCAATTGTGGTATTGCAGTAACTGTGGCATTTTACCTAGCATGTTTGTATGGTTCCTTTTTCTATTTGTAATCTGCAAATGCTTAGGCATTACAAAGTTAGAAACCAAAGCTTTTAACTGATAATCAGCACACAAGAAGAAAGGGAATCTCATTGTTACTGACATTACTTTGAAAAGTAAAAGAGTTTTTAACACTAGTTCACCGCAACTTATATGTAGAACCATTCTCAAGATGATAAACATGAAGCCCATGATGTTTAACTACAATCCCCCTTCATATCATCAATGTAAGAGCAATGAGTTCCTATAAGCAATCTGCAAATCCTCACGTGTTGTGACCACCATGTTCATTTCATCTGATCATCTAGAGCATTTTCCTGCAAGAACACAAAATTCATGGTTTTTGTCATATTCCCTTGAAAGTAGGTTAAAAGGACAAAAGGGTTTATCTAATTGGAGGACTTTGTTTGGCCTACTAAAGAACCATTCCTGGTTTGTCTTATCAATTTCAGCTACATGCAGGTGTCATTAAATCAGTCTTCCAAATCAAAGAAATAAAAATAAATAAATAACAATGATCGCACATGAATGGAGGGCATTTCAGCCATTACAGAATGGAATGTAAATGAAACCATAAATTGCATTACATTCCTAATGACATTTTAATCGTCATATGATACCAATTCTTTAAACCATTCTTGGGGTGTTAGCACTTCATACCTTGCTCTTCATAACTGCACTATTTTCTCATTGGCACTTCCTCACATTTAATCTAATATTTTGATTGGAACAAATTATAAACTTTGATAGAGATAAAAGGAATGTGGAAGAACAAATGTCATAGAAAAATTTCCTAATTAAACAGCCATTGTTTTTCTTAACCAGCTAGAGGGTGTTTATGAATCCTAAATTGATAAGACCAGATTAATGACAACTAACAAAAACAAGGTGCCAAAATCCTAAATTAAGGTTCCTTTAGAGATCAAGTGGCTGTCCCCCTATCACTATTAGCATAAACAATGTGGTCTATTTTGAGGAGATAAGTATCCTCATTTTGTTGACAGGATGAAAAGGTCATGCTCATTATCAAAGGTTTTCCAACTCTCCAAGTCTGAAATTTCATGAACATGTATCCTACATTGTTAAAGGTCCAATAGCAGAATATTTTATGCAATCATAATATTAAAAAACTTTGAGATAACAGCAAACAAATATAATTTCATGTTCCCAACACAAAATCAGTGCAAGCAAATGTAACTGCAATCAGATTCTTTAAATAATTGAGAATTTCTTCACTTTAAGTAAGAATTAATCAGCATCTAAACAAAATCTAAAACCTTGGATTCATTTACCATGTTTGTGAACCTAAGACTCCAATATGTAGAAGTTATCTTACCCCAAAGTTGGTGCAGTTTCATAGCTAGCTGTGTGACAGATCTTCTCTCAGCAGGATTAGGAAATTCCATGTTAACAGCCTCCTCAACTGCAGACAGGAATTCTCGCCTTGCTTTTGCAGAGAGAACAAGGTAATTTGGCCCATGGATAGTACTTAGGTCCACCACCTAAAATGTGTAACAACAGCACACAAAATGAGAGTTTTGCTCCAGCGTACTCCATACATAATACAAATAAATGGTCAGATAAAAGAAGAAACAATTTCATTCAGTTCAAAGAGATAAGAAAATTCAAACCATTTCAAATATTTTGAAAGATAAATAGCAAAGAGAATTAAATGACTTCCATTCAACTCTATGACAAAAGGAATATCAGAAAAAACTGGATGGTTCTACAGTATGGTCTCATGCAAATTCATTGGCCTGCACCTGAAAATTTAAGTTAAGTCTGACCAGCTGCTTGGTTAAAGTGTCACAACCAATTTTCTAGGTTGAACTACTAAAAATCAATTACAATCTGAGTTAATATCCTTTTTTTAAATTTAGTCTAAGCAGGAAAATTGTCAATCAGCCTAAGTTAGTCAACCAAAGTCTGTATGCTACAATGCAATTTTAATGTACAAATTCATCATTGAAATTGAACGACTCCATATTCTTTCACATACATTAAATGCCCAAATTGATAATCACAAATGGGATCATATAAGAAAATGGGAGCCTCACCACAACTAATAGTCTTGGTTCAGTTTCAGGTTCTAGTTGAATTACTTCCAGCTTTTTACTAACATTTCACAGTGATGGTTGCCATTTCCTTTAATGGCATGACTCCTAATGATGTCATTTTCTTTATGAAGTATAAACAGACAAGAAAGGGGGAAAAGGGTAAAGTAGCTAAATGCCTAACCACCAAGTTCAAGCCCCACCCCCTAGGGCAACGGTGTGTTAATAATGATGATTGATTTGTGCAGAACTGTTCACAGAATATAAACACAACAATTCAGTTTTGATGTGCTTCCAAACATATCCTTAATAATGACAATCTCCTTTTGTTGTGCTATAAAAAATTGAAGCTCTTCTGTAATAAGGGATCAATTTTAGTATCTTACCATACAAGTAAACATGATGGTAGTCTAATAGAATAATTATTCATGTTATTGTTCACAACACAAAATTTAGAGAGAGAGTTGTGTAATTTATGTATTGTGACATTAACATTATGATTAAAAAGAGAAGACCAAGAACACTTAGCTAGGTGCATGGGTGAACCTAATCTCACACTGGCTATGTGTCCAATCGTGTAGGTGTCCACGTGCACCAGACACTTAAGAGGCAAGAAATATTACAACACAGCTATGCACCAACTCACTCCAAAATCTGGCAAACAGTTGTTATATTCAACGAAATACCTCCAGACACATGCAGATAATCCATAATAATGGAGGGAAGAGAAGCTGGGACATAGAAGAAAATTAAAAAGAGGAGACCAAGAACACTTAGCTAGATGCATGGGTAAACACCAAGAAGGCCCTTATCTCATACTGGCTATGTGTCCAATCGTGTAGGTGTCCATGTGCACCAGACACTTAGGAGGCAAGAAATATTACAATGCAGCTATGCACCAACTCACTCCAAAATCTAGCAAATAGTTGTTATATTCAACTAAATACCTCAAGACACATGCAGATAATCCATAATAATGGAGAGAAGAGAAGCTGGGACATAGAAGAAAACAATTTGAAATCTTAAAAAATAGTAAGAGTGAAGTAACTTGCCTGTTGCAACCAAGGGATTACAGAGTTCATAAATCTTTGTTCAAGGAAGTAAGATGCCAAAACACACAGAATATCATTGACAGTTTTGTGCGATAAACATTCCAGAACAGGGCCAGTTCTATCAAGAAGCTCAACCAGAACAAGTTCATCACCAGAACAGAGAGCTTCCACATATGCAGACTCTATGTCCCCTTCACATAGGAAACCTTTCACACAATGCCACAGGCTATTTTTGCATTCTGAACCATTTTGCTTGGTGTTACCAATAGAAGCTGGCAAAAAGACAGCATCAGTTTTTCTTGTTTGAATGCTTGCCATGTTCTGTGTTCCTTTCACAGAGTTATTCTGGATGCCCTTCCGAACAGAATTTCTGTTTATCTTTGCTGTAGTATCTGTCCATATCTCCATATCTTGTTTGGCAGAATTGCTTGATCTGCTCCTGGAAAATGTTCTTTCTTCCCAAATCTCTGTATTTTTCATAGATGTTAATGTAGCTTGTTTATTAGGCAAATCTATAGATGGTCTGGGAGTGCACGTAGAGAGCCTAGGAGAAGCAACATTTTGGCCCTTCCTCAAAAGCTTGGTGCCTGCCAGATCAGAATATTTCACCCCATGGACAAGGTCTTGTGCTAATCTGTCTACAACATGTTCTAGACCCAGCACTTTTGATTGTATCATAGACAAGCTATCCATCGTTCTGGTTGTAAACACCTGAACATTAGTTTGATTGCCAAAAAAGAAAAAGGATATTAAAGAGCATTCCATGGCTTTAAAATGCTTAAGAAAAAGGTTTTTGCATATCACTTTTTGCAATCTTATGACATATAATTATTTCACAATTTAAAATAAGGAATCCAAAAGCTAGACCTAGATAATGAGATATTGATTACTGGATGCACTTGTGCAGATGGCTTTCATGCTTATGACTGAGCTAATTAGGCCACATGCAAGATATTTTTACACCAAAAAAATATGAATTAAGGAAAATCACATTGTATACAGGAAACATCCAAAGATACAAAATGCTTTTGAATAGCAGAAACCAACTCGTACAAGGACTTGGAAACTCTGGAATTGAACTTTTTTTCTCAAAAAATTAACTGATGTGCCAGATCTTGGGTCTTGACAGAAAATGATTACGCACAAACAATTCAGGATTTCCTAATTCTAATCAGCAAATTGTTTGGATAGTGTTCTAATTTGGTCCCTTGGGTTGTCTATAGAAAGAAATAAAGCATATTTCGTTGAGTTTGAAAGAACAGTTTGTGAGACTATCTACATTATGTACCTGACAGTTGAGTTCAGGAGCAATTCCCATTCTGAAATTATGGACATATAAGAATGTCAAAAAGACCTAAAAAATTACCTGTAAAAGATCCATCAAGCTTGACTGCTTGTTTTCAATCTCCAAAAGCTGCTTTCGAATGGAAACCATTTCATTGGCTGTTTGCAAACAACATCCACGCACTGGTTGCGAACTCAGCTCAGTGACTGTAGAATCAAGACTCCTACGATCCTGCACCTTTGCCAAGAATATTTGTTCTTCACTGCTAATCTCTTCAGCTTTAAACCGCTGATTTGTTCCCATCAGGTTTCTACCACCCTCAAAGTCATCAGAAACTGTGACAAATTTTGTCTCAAAATTATCAACAACATTGGACGCAGAAGAACACTCTTGTTTGTCATTTATGGTCCCATATTCATACCCTATATCTTGCATACTTTTAACATCAGCACTTGTTCTTTCTAATGTCTTAGTAACAGAACTGCCCTCAGACTCTTCATTATGAACATCAGTTAAAGAAACATTATGGGGCTTTGAAACAGCAATTTCAATATTCCAATCATTTGCTTTGGAATGTTGTGGGTTTTCCACATAATTTTGACATGTTTTTCTGACAGACAGAGGAATCCTTCTCATCTTGATTGTGTCAGTAGCAACTTTCTTTAGCATGGCATCTTTCCATCCAGAGTCGCTGGCACTAGTGAGATCACTGTAGTCACCTCCACAGAAGTTTTCTGTAGGAAGTACACATATGATTAATAGATAAAGAGGTACAATATAGATATCAATGAGTATGGAGTAAACAGAACAATGGGAGCATGATGGAAAAATCTATGTCAACCTCATCATTCTACAAGACCTTTCCAACTTAATAAAACAAATTAACTTAAAAGATTTGGTGTCATAATGTAAGTATCTGCACCAAAAAAGAAAACCTTTAATTTCCCAACTATTTAGCTCAGAAACATGGCATGGCAGATATTGTTAAGAGCAGTGAAGTAGCTCAGAGCTACCATATACAGAAGCAAACCACATCATAATAGGTTAAGAATAGTAGCTTGTCCTTTCATAATTTTTATTATCAATTAAAACGAGTGATTAAATTGTTATGAACAGAACCATCATGAAAAAGCAAACAACAGATGACATAACAGTAGCATGCTGATGCTCAAATCAATATATCTGAATGTATGAACATGTGAGTTGACATATCCATATAACATATATAGCAATAGCCACAAAATTGTCATTCTGAGGAGAAAGCATATGCTTAAATAATTTATGTTAAAGGTAGACTAGACAAAAAAAATAAAGCCCTAAAATGGCAGATTTTGAGCATATGACCCTCTTCAATCTTGTTTTGAAAAAAAAGCATAATTCATGAAATTGAAAGCTCCATGCTCCATCCAATTTGGCCAACTGGAACTATAAAATCAATTTAAATTTAGGATATATTACATATGTTATTCCAAACTGGAAAATCATAGTCAAGTTTTTGTACCATCTTATTCATCTTGACTCACTCTAATTAACTTCAACTGCTCCTGTAATGTACCAAGTACTCAAGATTCATCATGGAATAAAATGACCTAATAAAACTGTATCAGATTTCTGGTTGTTTTCAGATAAAATAGTGAAATCCACAGCCTTGAAAAGCAATATAGTTCAAAGGTGCAAATCAAACCACATAGTTATGTTTGAAGGATGCACATAGATTCTGAAAGAAAACCATAATTTAGCAACACACAAGGTGAAATGAGTAATAAGTGGACAAATAGGTAAAGCCAATCTGAACAGTAATGGAGCTAGCCAACAAACCTTTGATAGAAGATCCAGCTTCTGAAGGTTCAGGAGTATCAGGCCCTGGAAGACTTCTCCAGTACTGTAGGGCATGCAGTACCGTGTCCCTAACTGGTTTCACCTATATAAAATACAAGGAGCATCTAAAGGATCCTGCAACGATCCTCAAGGGAAAAAAATCCTTCAGATATTCATCATTGAGTAACACTAACCTTGTCAAAACGACATGATTCAAGAGAACGAATGCAGGAAGTCTTGAAAGATCCCAAGAATGATCCACCACTTGAAACAATTTCCCCTAGTGCTACAGAAGCAGCTTTGCGTGTTGTCCAGTCACTGTTTTTTAAAGCCTCTTGGATGCTTGTAATTGCAGCAGATAAAACATTTTGTGTTGGAGCACCTCCAGCCTGAAACATTAAGGAAAAAAAAACTGAAAGAGGGCATAAATATAGAAGATGAAGAATTCAATTAAGCACAAGAAAAGAAATAAAAATAGTCAAAAAATAAATAACAAAATCGCATACAAAATGGTGACAAAAATTGAACCACAATGCATGAAACATCAAAATTGTTACCAGCTTATTCCAATTAGGGTTCTTGTTAAGAACAAAAATCATTGTCAAAATCCAGAAGAAGATTGTACACTTCCCTCATGCTTTTTATTTGTTGCATAACTAAAGCAATTGGCAAAACTCTTTTATGATGCATCAGATAGGTGTACAACTAATGCAGAATTGTCATTGGCATCTCATTTGCTAAGGAGTTCAGGATGCCAACATTTGCAGTCAAAAGCAATTTAGGATTGAGAGCTTAGGAGATCTGGCTCCTGTGACCAGGGCTTCAAATTGTTTATAAACTGTCCTAGTTTTTGAGCTAATTCTTGTCTCTGCTTTGTTTTATTTTACATGTACAACACTATGCACATTTCCTGAGAACCAGATGTGCCTCTCATCCATTTTAGTGGCAGGGCATAAATAAGAATGGGCCACATGGAGCATGTTGTTCTGTTGGCCAATTTGATATACATGGTTGACCTATTTTCCAATAACTTGAGCATTTGGCTCTAGTGGTAATATGACATGATATTAGCTCTAGTTCTTAGAGAATTTAAAATCAGGCCTATTTAACAATATTTGTCTAGCTCACATCAAATATTAGTTAGATATAGATTAATGGTACATAAATTATAAAACAATGGCCTAAACACCCTTGCATATTAAAAGAACTAGTAAGGTATAAGTATGTTCTCCAACTGAATCAAAATAAGCATAACCCACATGCACTACGGCATTGAGAAATCATGCAAGATGTCCTTGTCGCATATTACGACAATTAAATCCCCTCAAAACTCAGTGGCAAGACATTATGTGAATTGAATCTAATAAGGGTACACTTATCAACTAAATCTGAAAGATTCATTCTCCATTTGGATAACAATCATCATCAATAGCAAGCTAAAAGTGAAAAAGAAATCTTATTTGGGCTGCATTTCAAAAATGAGAATCCCATTAACTTCAAACTGACATCTAGCAGGTGATTAGAGATATAGCAACATAAAAACAGTCAAAAAGTAAACTGAGTATGTGCACAGCTACAATCTTACCTGAATAATACTTCTGTTTAACTCAATGACGGCTGGTTTTGCCATAAAATGTGGGTTTTTAAGCAACTTAATTATTCGAGTCAACATCCGCTGCAGGATTGAAATTGGAGGATCATTGGTATTGTCAATGATCCTAGCCAAACACAATGCTGAACCTGACTGCACCTGCTTGTTTTGTTCCCCCAGGGCCTCAAAAAGAGGCTTCACTAACGTCACAAAGACTGCATCACTTTCACCCTCACCATTGCTTAATTTTGAAGCCAACATGCCTACTGTTTCCACACAAGCATCCCTCACAACGGAGTCTGAGTCCTTGAGCCGCTTAACGATACTAGCCATCATTTTCCCAAGATGTGGCCCAATAATACCCCCATGGAAGCTTGCAAGCATACCCATCATTCGGATACATTCTTTTCGGACTGCACTCTTCAGCTCAGAATCAGTATCCAATATGCAAGACAGAAATGGGGCAACACCCTCAGGAGTTAAACACTCAACCATTTTTTCAAGCTCATCAACCCCAATTTGGTAAGTATCCCTGTCTGCAAGCTTATTTAAAGCTAGTACCACCCGATGTTTAAGCTCAAAAATAACCTGCTGGGTGCTTACCCTAGTCGTGCCTTTGGCTTTTAAATGTGTATGTGTCTTCATCTTAGCACGTATCTTGACACTGACTACAAACAAAAACTAAGCCAAAGATGGTGAACTCCTCATTGCCAAGGGCTTAAAAAGTAACAGAAGGTCACTTAAAGGTCTGGTATTTGATATCACCAGCAACGCTATAGCTCACATGAATGAAATGCCAGACTTCTGTATTTTGCATCATTAGAAGAGCCCTACAATAGGACAGCAACAAGTCAGACTAAATGAAGCCTGAGTTAAGATAGATATAAATGTAGAAAATTTTTTGAAAAGCGTCAAACTTTATAATTTGGGACCCATTTTTTTCAAACTTACTGGAAACGAAAACTAAAAGATTCACCATTTTTCTTTTGGTTTCCTTTCTACGGATCAATTTCTCAGTGACGAAACAGAATGATTAAACTAGAAACTGAAGCAAAGAAGCAGCAAATATGAGGTCCTAAATTAAGTGGGAACAAGAAGAGCATTTCATCTCAACATTCAAAAACTGCATTCCATTTTCAAATTTTTCTAAAGCAACTCCTTTCCTCAGACATCTACAACCGGCATTCTACATTTCCATTTCTACAAAACCATCACACTAACACGAGAAAAACAAGGACATAAAAACGAACCTTAATTTCAAACTCCCCAAACCGAAACAACACAAAAATAAGACACCCCACATTTTCCTTTGTTTTCTTAGCAACCAAACAGAGTGTAAATCAACATACACACATACACTCCCACTCCAAAGAACAAAAAAAGAAAAGAATAATAAACAATAATAGAAACCTTCCAAAAATCATCTTACATTGCGGAAGAACAACACCTCTTTGTAGGTTGTACGAAACATTTAGAGAGCAAAGTGAAAGTATAAAAAGCAGATCAGAAATTGATATTTGATAATTTTATTATTTTATTTTCAAAATGAATAAAGAACGAATCTCAAAAACTCCAAAAAAAAAAAAAAGAAAAAAAAAAAACAATTGAGGACAACTTTAAAGAAATCGTAGCCGTCAGTTGCCGGTTTTGTCGTCTCTGTTTTTCGCGCTTTGTTCTGTGTTTTCGAATTCAGAGGAGCGCCTTTCGAGTGGGTCCCACCCTCAACGCTTTGGCGTGCTCTGGGCCATTGGATTGGGCCCACGATCTGGATCGGCTCTCACTCTCTGACACTTCCCAACTTCAAATTCCGAATTTTTGGGTCAGAATTCAGATCGGTATTTCTTATATTTTTTAAACCCAATATATATAAGTTTTTTTCAAACTTTTGTCTTTAAAATATATATATATATATAAATAAAATGTATTACTTATTTACATTATATTTTTTAAAACTGTTTTTAATAAATTTAAATTTTGAAGTAAACTCATTCATAATCTATCGGTTCTATAGTTTGTCATGTCTTAAAAAAAGATAAAACATGAAAAACGTGTTTGATAATAGAAAAAAGTATTTTTAGGAGAATGTCTTATTAAACAAATAAAATTTCAACACCATAAATGATTTTTTAGATTTTTAAAATTATTTTCTAAATTTGATCAAATATTTAAAAAAATTTTAAAACATTTTAAAATTAATATCGCTAATTGGAATCATTGCCAAGAATAATGAGCAAATTTTAATACCTTAATTATTTTAAATAATTTTATATTATATTTTTAAGAATTAATCTTTTAAAATGATGAAATAATTCTCATATTTGTGAATTTAATATCTTTTATGTTTTTGCTTGAAAAGTAATATATTTTTGACATAAATATCCTTAACTATTTGAATTAATTATATGTAAGTTTTAAAAGAAATGGTTATTTTTACAAGAAAAGATTGAGGACATTTTTATCAAAAATGTGACAAGAAAAGAACCAAATGTTAGATTTCTAAAATTGAGTTTCCAATAGCTCTTTAATCAAATAACCCTCTTAGTCAAAGTTGCTACTATTTATTTACTTTTTTAATATAAACTTCTAAACATTTTTGTATGTCACAATCAGAGTTGTTATCATAATTTTATTTAAAAAAAAAAAATACATACAACCCTTCATGCCTTTTAGTTTTTGGTGGGATGTTTTTAGCACTATAGTTTACTTAATCAACAAGTTACCTACAGATACTGAATAATCAAGCTCCCCTAAGAAAATTATTTCATTAAGAACCTGATTACTCTTTCCTCCACTGCTTTGGATGTACTTGTTTTCCACACATCAGACCATATAATAAGAACAAGTTTGATTTCCATTTACTCAAATGTGTGTTCATGAGTTATAGTAGTCTACACAAAGAATACAAGTGCCTAAGTCCCTCATGAAAAATTTATATAGCATGCAATGTGGCATTTGATGAACAAACATTCCCTTTTCCCATGGGATTTTCAATTATCCTGATTCTTGGCCCTTATAAAAAAAAAAAAAAAAACTATTAGTACAACTCAAACTTCAAGACTTCTTGTGGTATTACCTTAGCTCGAAAAACCAAGACTATTTTGTTGTTAAAAAAGGTAGCCTGAATATTGAAAAAGATTATACACATAGTGCTTCAAAAAATCAGTTTGCATCTCAACCAATTCCTCCTAGTGATTTGCATACAAATTTGCCTATTCCTACCTTGAATACACATCCAATGACAACAAGGTCAAAGGTAGGAATATTTAAACCAAAGATATTCACAATTGAAAGCATAACAAAACAACTTACGAGTGAACCCAATAGTGTTACGGAAGCATCGAAATCTAACAAGTGGAAAAAGGCTATGAAAGTAGAGATTTAGGCATTATGTCATAATCAAACCTAGTCTTTAATACCTTGTTTTCCATACTATTATTTTGTTGGTCACAAATGGGTGTAATTTGACCTAGATGGCTCAATTCAACATCACAAGGCATGATTTGTAGCAAAGGGATTTCATCAAACAACGGGAGTTGAATTTTAAAAAACATTCAACCCTGTCACAAAGCCAACTATTGTACACATCATCTTAATTATAACAGTTACAATGGGTTGGAAGATTCAACAACTTGATGTTAATAATGCATTTTTAAATGGAAAGCTGCAAGAAACTGTTTCCATGTCTCGACTTGAAGGATTTGTAGATCTTGATAAGCCTGAATAAGTATGCAAACTACATAAAACATTATATGGACTCAAACAAGCACAACATGTTTGGTTTGAAGAATTACAAAGTACTCTCTTCAAATGAGGTTTCAAATACTCGAAAGATGACACATCCTTGTTTGTATATAATGAAGGATGTAACTCTATTTTTCTACTTGTGTATGTGGATGAAATTCTCATTACTAAGAAAAACCCCAACTTAACTTCTCATTTTCACTCAAGGACTTAGGAGTCACATTATTTTCTTGGAATTGAAGCATTTCAAGATTTCATAAGACTTTATCCAACTCAATCCAAATGTACCTTGATTTGTTAAAATGAACTAACATAGAACAAGCCAAAAGTTGCCCTACACTAGCAAGTATATGACTACAACTATCTAGTTTGAAAGGACATAAATTGAACAATGAGAAGTTGTATCACAACACTATTGGAGCATTACAATATCTCATGATCACTAAGCCAAAAATATCCTACATTGTAAACAAGTTGAGTTAGTTTCTACATTGTCCAACTGATATGCATTAGAAAGCTTGTAAACGAGTTTTCAGATACTTATGTGGGAGTATTGATCATGGTCTGCACATTCAACTTGCTTCCTAGTTCAGTCTCACTAGCTTCTCAAACGTCGATTGGGTCAGTTGTGTTGATGATCAAAGCTTTGCTAGTGGCTTTTGTGTTTTTCTTTGTCCTAACATTATCTTATGGAGTTCATGTAAACAAAAAGTTGTTGCAAGTTTGAGCACCAAATTAGAATACAGAGCATTGGCTCACATAGTAACAATGGTGACTTGGCTATAAGGCTTACTAAAAGAACTACAAGTACCTAGCTTTTCATGTCTTGTAATATGGTGTGATAACATTGGGGCAACTTGCATTGATGCAAATCCAGTTGCACATGTCCGCACAAAACACATTGAAGTAGATGTCCATTTTGTACGTGACAAAGTGCTATAAAAAGAATTGGACGTTCTGTATGTGCTTACAAAAGACCAGATAAATAATATACTAACAAAACCTTTGTCTATATCCCAATTTAATACTCTTAAGGTCAAGCTCAATGTAAAGGTATCCCCATTTCGATTAAGGGGGCGTGTTTGACAGAATATTCTAAATAAACAAAATTAGTTTCATGTTAGTTTTAGACTTAGCTGAAAAATAGAATTAGTTAGTCTTCAATCATTGCTTTGTAAACTCTTCTATATAAAGGAAAACAGAAATACAAAAAATAAGAAGGATATGTTATATTTCTCTTAAAGGATATGTTTTCTTTGTTCTGCTCTGTTTTTGCTCTCTTTACATTTTATCTCTCATCCAAACTCCTTAACAAAAGAGACTCACTATATGTAGATAAATAATGTGAAAGAGATTTGAGATTAAAAATATATTATTTATTTTATTTTGACTTAATACTAAAAGTTATTTCTTACTCTAAAATTGACTTTTAACATAAAGAAATAAGGTTTGAAAGATAAAGGATTTTACAAGATTTGATAAAATCTTGAAAATCCAAGGTTGTTGAAACCAAAAAGAGGTGAATAAAATTCAAGGGTGTTGAAACCAAAAAGAGGTGAAGTATCTTGTAGGCTATTAATTTATGATTTTTTGTTCAAAAAATGGAGCTTTGACCCAAAATAGTGCGTTTTAAAAAAAAATTCCAAAAAATAAAGTTGTTTTCAAAATAATGTCCGATCTAATGCGTTTGTACCACATAAGCTGTCATGTCATCAAACCGTAGTTGGTGACTACGGTTTTATTTTTCTAAAGTGGTTAGAAACCGTAGTTACCAACCATGGTTTTAACTTTAAGTTTAAAGCCGTAGTTGGTGACTACGACTTTGACTTTTTTTAAAATGGTCAAAGCCGTAGTCACCAACTGCGGTTTTAACTTTATATATATTTATATATAATTTTAATTTTTTAAATAAAAATATTATATTATTTTGATTTTAAATATACTTATTTCATTATTTTAAAAATAATAATATATGAAATTAAATAATTGATATTTTTAATTTGATATAAATATATTTTTAAATTTTATTAAAATAATATACTCTATATTTAATATAAATATATTTAGTTAATTATATTTAAATATAAATAAAATATAATAAATTATGAAAGCCTATTAAAAAACAAATAATATAAATTATTATATTAATTAATAATTTTTTATATACTATATGTAAGTGGTATATAATGTCACATGTATATAAGTTCAATTAAGTTTAAAATTTATCATATTTTAATTTAAGTTCATAATATTATATCGATATGATAATAATTTATTTATATATTTAAATAAATATGCTAAATTTTAAACTTAAATTAAACTTATATATATATATATATATATATATCTGTGTGTGATATTATATACTACTTACATATAATATATAAAAAATTATTAATTAATATAATAATTTATATTATTTTTTTCTCCAAATAGGCATTTATAATTTATTTATTTTAAATAAACATAATTTATTATATTTTATTTATATTTAATTTTAATTAAATAATTATATTTATATTAAATATAGTGTCAATTGTTTTAATAAAATTTATTTATATATTTAAATAAAAATGTGATAAATTTTAAACTTAAATTAAACTTTTATATATATATATATATATATGTGTGTGTGTGTGTGTGTGTGAGGTATTATATACCACTTATATATAATATATAAAAAATTATTAATTAATATAATAATTTATATTACTTTTTTATTTTTCTAAATAGGCATTTATAATTTATTTATTTTAAATAAATATAATTTATTATATTATATTTTAATTAATTAATTATATTTATATTAAATATAGTGCCTATTGTTTTAATAAAATTTTAAAATATATTTTTTATATCAAATTAAAAATATCAATTATTTAATTTCGTATATTATTATTTTTAAAATAATGAAATAAGTATATTTAAAATCAAAATAATATAATATTTTTATTAAAAAAATTAAAGTTATATATAAATATATATAAGTGAAAACCGGCAATTGGTGACTATGGCTTTGACCATTTTAAAAAAAAGTCAAAGTCGTAGTCACCAACTACGGCTTTAAACTTAAAGTTAAAACCGTGGTTGGTAACTACGGTTTCTAACCACTTTAGAAAAATGAAACCGTAGTTACCAACTATGGTTTTATGACATGGCAGCTTATGTGGCACAGAAGATCGGACATTATTTTGAAAACAACTTTATTTTTTGGAATTTTTTTTTTAAAACGCACTATTTTGGGTCAAAGCTCCAAAAAATGTGTAGTGATATTGATAGGTTTTTGAGGCATTTTGAGCTCTCAAGGACCTCAATTAAGCAATTGACTACTCTTCTTTGCTTGGTTGATTCTCCCTTCCAATCAACATTTATTGTTGGGTTTTGATAGTGTTTTTAGGCTAAGTCCATCAATCTCTTTGTATTTTACACTTTGTTTTTTTAAATTCAAAATCTAACTTTTTGTTCCCAAAAAAATATCAAAGAACAATATTTCAACATTATTTATAAACCCTCTATAAATTATAAAATTGATTTTTTTTTTTTTTATATTCTAACTCAAACTTTGAAAGAATAAACTTTATACTAATAGTTTTGAAGTGGAATTTCTCAAATATTTTCGAAATAAGATAGTTATTAGTTTTGATTTTTTATTTTAGAAATGTTTGCATAACTATTTGTGATATTCCCACTTAGCTTTAAAGTACAACAATTTTGAACTTAGATAATAAATATTTTTCTTTGCATTTCAATCTTTATCTCTTCACTTAACAAGCTCTTCTTGTAACGTAAAGTGTATTTAACATTTTTTTTTTCTTACTATTTTTGGATTAAAATCGAATAAAAATCAATACTCCCTTTTACATCCGACGGTGTGCCTCCTTTTTCAACCGGTTGTTTTTGCTACAAATATTAACTTTAATTTATTTGATTGTTTATTTTTAACATTGTACATAGCAGGTTTGTGTTAGCAACTTCTTCAGCAATTCTTTGGGCAATGCCCATTTTTTGTGCTATATTGTTTGTTGCTTTACTCTTATATAGACAAGTGGTTATTGAGAAATTGATGTGAATTTTAAAATATTATAATTATTTTTAAAATGTAATCTCCAAGCATAAATTCCATCTCTATAATTATTTTTTTCCTTAGTATTATCTAGAAACTAACAAAACCATTAGAGACATGTTGGTGCATACCGACCATACAATGTTTAATAAGTGTTGTTTGGATTTGTTTTTAAAATGGTAAAAAAAAAAATAATAAAAAAATTAATTATTACTAAAAGAAAATCATGTATTGGTGTAGGCAAATCCATTAAAAATAAAAGATAAAAAGATCTAAATGTTTCATGATCTCACTGACCTAATCAAGAAAAAGCTACCCTATCTTATTTATTTATGAAACCACTTAATTGAATTAAATACTAATAGATGTTGATTGATGTAGATACGGTTATTCGACCAATTTCATTCTATATCCTTAATTCCAGATATATAAATAGATTTTCAATCCAAATTAAGTCACCATTCTCACTAACAAATAAGGAGTTGGGATTTGGAATAAATAAATTGTTAAGGGTCACTTTTGAAATTAAAGGTTATTTTTATAATAAAATAATGAGGACTTTTTTTATCAAAAATAAGACAAAAAAGGACAAAAAGTTAATTTAAAAAATTGGATTGTTACCTACGCTCTCAATCAAATAGCCCAAAGTTCAGAGTGTATGCCGCCTAGATGGACCAAAATACAAAAATGGCAATGCAACCCATGAAATTCTCATTTGTTTGTGACATAACCCAATCCATTAACCTCTTTTATGCTGTTTTTATTATAAGGCAGCAGACATTGGATTTTGCACAAAAATTAGCTGCCTGTTGAGGGTAGAGCAATGGCATATATATTTATATAGTGACATCCTATGTAAAAATCAATCTTAAAAGAGTGCTAATGTTTTGCATTTTGTGACCTGTAATCTTACAACCCAACACCTTTTTGACCGTTAGAACCAACACATTTTCCCCTCTTTTTTTGCACTAACAATGACGGTTACTGTTACTGGGCCTCATCCATTGGCTCGTTGTCATTACAAGAAGTTTGAGATCTTGAATCCTTATCATCTTGTCCCGATTGTGATGCTTTGCAAACTGTATCTTCAAGTGCCTCTAGAAATGAGAGAACAGTGAACTTGTCTGCATGGAAAAAGGGAAAAATTATTTCTTTTAAAACAAAAAAATCTAGCCACCAAAAGTCTGTAAACTAATGAAACAATAACTAAATAAAAGAAGAAAATTTTCTCAGCGAGGTTAAATTCATTGCCAGGATTTAAGTTTTTAAAGCTATACGAACTACTTACATTTACTTGGATCGATTCCAAACTGAGACAAATCTATCTGCCCTGTTCGAAGTACCTATTTATTAACAAAGGGGAAACACTAAATCTCATAAGATCCAAAACAATCTTATGAACAGTAATGGAAGAAAATGGGAGGGATCAAATCACTCACATAAGTAAATGAATCTACTTGTTGGCGAAAAGGTGGGCTCTGCAGCAACTCCAATAAATCCTCTGGATTCCATTGACCCTGCCCCACACACAGAAGAAAAGAAAGGACAGGGAAAGGAAGAGAGAATTATCTCCAACAGTGACATAAGACTAAAGGATTTGAAACAAAAAACAATGAAAAAGCAAATTGCAATACCTCAGGTAAGTAAGAGGCTAAACGTTGTTCCATTGGTAATGTCTCAATCAATGGCAGTATCAAATCAGGCTTTAAAATATCTGCTAATCCCAAACCTAGAACAATAAAACAGAATCAGATAATTTTGTTTAACACATTATAAATGCATAGCTAGAATCAGATAATTTCATTGAATATGCTATGGAAAATCCAGAAGTGATCTGATAAAAAAAAAGTCAGAAATAAAGTAACCAACATGGTACACATAAATCCTTGTGTTCTTTGACAGGACCCTACTAAACTAAATGGCTGTACATATGATCTACATCCAAGTTTTTATGGACTCTTTGGCAGATCAAAATTGGTTTCCAGGAAATAATTGCTGGTCATATTTTCAGGGGTACTCTGAAAACCAGAGGATACAGGGAAATTTTGGCCAATATGCCATTTTGCAAAAGCCCACTAACATATTGCTAACAAGATCACACAGAGAGAAGATGAGGATTATACATGAATTTTACATCCAAACTCTTATGGATTCTTTGGCAGATCTAAATTGGTTTCCAGAAAATAATTGATCTGATTATCTTTTAATAAGGTCACAAAGAAAGAGAAGAAGAAGATAAAACTAGAATGAGAAGAGAATATGAAGCACCCAAGGTTTTATGGACTCTTTTGACTGCTCCAAATCAATATGAACTCTTTTACTACAAGGTTTCCCAACTATTTTGCATATCCAAATCAATTTCCAGGAAAAGACCACCAACATCTAATTTGAGATTTTTTTAAATGGGGGAAAAATTATGAAACTGATCAATAGAATTTTTTTTCTTTGATCATAAACAAACATATTCATTGCATTGAATGATAAACAAAAGGACATAGAAGCTTTCAAGATGTATGATAGTTGATCAAAAAGTAGAAGAATAATACCCTTCCACAAAAAGAACTATAAATCTGCATAGACTAAAGGCAGAAAAGCACTCTAAACTCTGGATAAAAAAACAAATACTCCATGCACTCAAGGAGGAAAAAAATTCTCCAAGAGAAGAAACTAAGTGAGTTGCTCCTTGCTTAGCTAATAGGTTTGCATCTTTGATTAACCAAGGGACCAAAGAGAAGAAGCATCCCACCTCACAACCAATTATATATAATTTTCCAACATCAAACTTCCATGAACCTCTCCTATTAGACATCAAGAAATAACAAGAACGATGAGATGTTGGATCAAAAGTTCTAATGTTTATTCCCGAGGATCCTCTTAGCATGAGTGGGGGGATGTACATAAAGGAAGGCTCAATGCCTTTGATTGATTTTGTTGATTGGTTAGGATCTTGTTGAGTGTTAGAAAGAGAGGGAGAGTCGATTTTGGTGTTCTCTCTTGCGTGGCTTTGCCTTTTTGTGCCTGTAATATGTCCTGTGTACTCTAATGTACTCCCTTTTACCATATATATATATCTTTTTTTGCTTATCAAAAAAACAAAAAGTTGGATAGATACGAAGCTTTGTCCTACACCAAGCCCTCCAATAATGCTAGTATTTTCATGCTAATGGCTGAACCCACTCCAGCATGTTTAATGTAAGCCTTCCCTTTTGTACCCAAATGATCTTTAATTGTACCTCCTAGCCTAAAGAACACCGATTAAAATTTTAACTCTATTGAACCTACTGGAGAAGGTAACCAATCAAGCATAATCTACACATGTATGAGTAACAAACATTTTTCCAATCTAACAATATTAGGTCCAAGGCAACCTACAAAAGCATAAACAGTGACGAAAGAGAATCGGTAAACCACATCCCAATTAGCCTCCACCAGTCTCCATCTTTCCTCAAAGATTTTAGCATTTCTCTCATATCTCAAAAACCATATCAAAGACAAGATAGCCATTAACCAAAGAACTCCACGGTTGAGCAAACTATCAAAGCCCCTAAAAGAAATTAACATATCTACTATGACCATAGGAGCACCAATCAATCTTGGCAAGACTAAACAATTCGTGCCAACATCTTAGTACTAAAGGGCAATGAAAAAAAAAAGATGATCAACCAACTAATTCAACACTCTACAAGCACATAACATGCAAACCCAGTTTGAGAGCTTTGTAAAGTCTTCACACCTGTAGCATATCACTGATATTAACCTTCTTATTAGCCACAAACCATGTAAAAACCTCAACCGTAGATGGAGCTTTTGAATTCTAAATGCACTTGGCACAACAAAAATGAGTCAAGGTTGGAGAAACTGTAAGAACTCTAAAAGAATGAGTCCTGAAGGTATCAGTGACCAAACTGTCGCATCTAGGAAGGTAGGTGAACTTACACATGTAATAAGGAGGAAAGGTCCTTAACTCCTCATTTTCTAAATTGAAAAGGTTTCGATGGATATTGAAATTCCATGATTAAGGGGTAGAGGAACTAGAACAGAAGAAATAGAAAAATCTTTAGTTATCTGAACCCTAAATAAATTTGGAAACTGAAGCTTAAAAAAGTCAATCACCTAACTATGCATCCTTCCAAAGACAAACTTTTGTACCATCGGGAGTAAAGGAAAAAAGTAGAATTAGATAAATCAAATAAAACGTGAGTAATATCCTTCCAAGGACAATGATGTGACCACCTAACCCCAATGTTAGAATCCCAACCATTAGAATGTGTCCTGAAAACGCTTAAGATGACCTTATGCTATAAAGTATAAAAATTCTTAGGAAAACTCCACAACAATTTTTCCCTAGAAGGACTTTATTCCTTGAGGAGATCATACCAAACCCCAAAACTCCATCTCTTTTCTGTTTACACATATTCTCTACCCACAAAGTGGTTTCTCCTACCCTCCCCAAATCCTACAATCTATCAATCCTAGAGGCAACTTTTACCCAAAAGGGAAATATTTGAATATAAAAGATAAATAAGATCGCCCAAGGGCATTCCACTTCCCAAGGACAATTAAATTGTAATGACCCACACCCAACCATATAGATATTGTCTGCTTTGGACCTGAAGGGACCCTCATGACTTTAAAACGCGTCTACATTGGATATGGGAGAAAGTTCTTGGTGCTATACAAGTATAGACCCCTCTTAACCCTATCGATGCGTTTTAAAGCCGTAAGAGCTCATTTAGGCTTAGAGTGGACAATATTTATACAGTTCAGTGCAGGTTGTTACAAATAGTATTAAAGTTGATCTTCAACCTTGGTGTGAGTGTTTGTTTGGCCCCGTATGAGGTGTTTGTTTGTTTTGTCTCGTTGGGGATGTTTGTCTGTTTGACCTCGTAATTCTGTGGGACACAACAAGGATGTTGTGTTTTTCAAGGGGATTTGTTTGTGACATCCCACATTGGATAGGGGGGAAGTTTCTGGTTGTAACAACCCACACTCAATTGTATAGATTTTGTCCGCTTTGAACCTAGAGTGGACAATATCAACAAGGTTAGGTGCATATTGTTACAAATGGTATCAAAGCCAATCTCGAACTCCGATATGGTGGTTTGTTTGAACCCTTCGGGTGTTTTTTTTTTGGGTCCACAATCCCATGGACACGACGAGGATGTTGTGTTTGCATGAGTGGGGGTTGTTTGTGATGTCTTACATCAGATAGGAGAGAAAGTTCCTGACGTTATATATGTATGGGTTCATCTTAACCTTATAGATGCGTTTTAAAGTCGTGAGGATCCCTTTAGGTTTAAAACAGACAATATCAATATGGTTGGGTGTGAGTCGCTACATAAGCTTTCTTCCAACCAACCAACAGGAAATTCTATATAACATTGAGTCCCAAACCCCACCCCAATCGCCACCTCCCAAATAGAGACCTAAGTCAAGGACATTAGAGACTACATTATATAAAAATTTGATCATCCTTTTATATGCCTCAATTAAGGGGGATTGAGCTTGAGGTCCCTCTCTTCCTAGGTGTGTTGAGGGCATGATGCCTTCTAAGTATTGTCCCACACTTTTTAGGTCTCATGACACATCTTTATGTTAATATAAGCTTGCAGCCTTATCAATTATTTGCTTCATGACATTTCTTCACTGCTTCATAACATGAATCACTAGGTGGGATAATGCTCTCTTCACACATGGAGCATATAAGTTGAAAATGTGCCTTCACTGGATTTATGATATGACGCCTAAAGTTGGAGATGAACATTAAATGATACGTTCCTAAGCAGTCTGATATACCAGAACAAGAGGCCACTGCTATTGATGAGGCATATAAAGCCCTATGCAGGATGCTCAAAGACTGAAGTTCCTACCCACCATGATTGAGCCACCTAACAAAAAGCCTCAATCCTTACACCCTAAACCCCTAACAATAAATCACAAACAATATTGCCCTAAACACAGGAACTATCCCAGTCCCATTTTCCATAATTAGGAAAAAAAAAGCCCAAAAAATGTAGTCCCAATCAAATTGAATTTTCAATTTGGACTGAAAAGGCAATACCTACATTGGCATTTTTAGGCATTTTCATAAAGTCCAAAAACATTGGCATTTTAGTAGCATTTCTAGTTTCTCTAAAAAGATACCCAGAATGCTACTCCAAGTAGTGATGGCCTATAACTTAAAAAAGGCACTCCTCTCAGTAATGCTTTTAGATTTTTTAAAGAATTCCAAAAATGCTACTGGGAGATACTTTAAAATTGAGAACAGTACTCCCCACTAGCATTTTGAACCACATCCAAAAAATTCGTAAAGGGTGATGTGGTGCCTGCCATGTCATCCCTTCTCTCCAAGGTACCACAGATGTAGTAGATAGGACTTTTAATTAGAGCATCCTGCATATGGCTTATTATGCACATTAATAGCAAAATGGGTCACAACTCCCAGACAGCCCTTGGAATATACAGTCCAAAAACATTGCATGTAAGGTGAATGTGTCAGCAACTGTACTGAAACGAGTGAAATCATTACCTTCATCTGGATCTCCAGCACCATCTGCAACATGAACAATCACATAACAGAAGAGTCAAAACTCAGAAATTCAGTTGTTATTATTATTCTTTTTTTTTTTTTTTGATAGGTACTCAGAAATTCAGTTATGAACATAATGTAAAAACTATTTCTTCTGAGAACAGAATCGAGAATTGATACCTGCAGGTTCAATGTTACTTAAAATTCTTTGCAGATCCGCCAATTTTACTGGTCCAGATAAAGAGGTTACATCACTTGTCACTTCTGCACCAAGGCTGGGGCCAACTAAATTTCCAGCTCTGGAAATCAAAGAATAAAGATCACATTAGAGTAACCTCCAGTAAACATCCAATGATATTTTAAAAGAATGAAATAATTTCATTCTCAACATATGAACATAGCAGTATGCCTGAGTCCAAACATAAAGATTACAGATATTAAATATAATACAAGCATACATCAACATGCAGAAAGATTGATCAGACAACCTAATGCATTTCATCAGTGAGTCTAGAGGTCTACCTTGATGAAATATCATCCTCAACCATGTCTTCAGAAATTTGTACTGGGCCTGACACATCCTGCTCTTCTTCACCGAGGAATTCTACTTGACAGAAAATAAACAGAGTTTCAAATTTGATGGAAAAATGTATGACCATTTAGCTTTTGGCTGTGCATCCAAAGAGGATAGAATTCATTGAGATATTTTGCAGTTAAAACCAAACCACAAAGTCTTGTAATAGAAAATAACACACCACAAATCAGGCTAAGCTTTGACCAGATTTTGCAGAGCACACTAGCAAGAAAGACAAGATTTTTATTTCTTTTTTATTCAGAGAAGTTAGGTTTATTTTGGATATTGAAATTATTGTACTGGGAGTATTTCACTTAATTTAATTAGCAATGAATGAGAAGTTAATATTTCAGTAATTATGTAGCAAGAAAGTTAGTTTCAGCTAATCAAAATAGCTATTTTGTCACACACAAAATCAGTGTCTTGGTTTTGTTTTCTCCTTTTCTCTTTTCCTGTGAAGTGTGATGCTAAGTCCCACTTAGTCAGCCTTCTCTGTGTGATTTGTCTAGGTAAAGCAATGAAAGATCAACAGCCAGAATTTTGCAGCAGCAAATGTCCCAATTTGTATTAACTCAAGTTGATACAAGATGCAAAATTGCTTACTGCACACCTTGCCTATCACAAGACAAGTCCCCTGTTGTATGCATATCAGGTTATTACATCAGCATATATATGCATCCCAGGTACAGCCCTATACCATTAATTGTCCATTTAAATTAGACAACCAGACTCTAACAATTGTCCTTGTCAGTTAAGGGAAGTTGGGCAGTTACTTAAACCACCTGAACTGCCCAACCATTAAACCACCATCCTTATGCCTCTTGTGTCTTGCATCCAAATGATTTCTGATGGTGTGTTGCCTACACATTTCTGGGTCTGCCTTCAGCCAACCAGCATATTGGTTCCCAACAGTTACCTTGCATGTGGCTACTTTCCACCTTGTATATGCACTACCAAAGATAACCTTCCCCTTCTTCAGCCCACTGCCTCAGTGTACCATCAACATGGTCTTAGTGTGCCACCAACATTGTTCTGCATGCCTTAGCAGTGGATGTCATGCCCAACCCCATGACTGATGCACCATGGAACTGTGCCCATGGTGCAAGCCTTTTGCAATGTTGCCACAACATTGTCTGATTTTTGAGGGCCATCTTGTGAGCCACCGACAAATCTCAACCAAATCAAGCCTCAACATGGGCTGTGCGCATGGCCTATGATAACTGATGCACATGGCATGGTGGGTATATGCATGCTCACCAAGTGTTAAACAAAGCTTGTAAAGGCCTTCAGATCATGCTAAGGGTGTTTTGAAGGCTTAGGGTACCACCATACATGCTTTTAACAGGTGCGCCTAGCTGAAATGCAGTGTGACACAAAGCTCCTGTGCATCACCTCACTCCAGGTGCAGCCAGTTAAAGGTGGTGCTGCCTAGGCATGAAAGGCATGCACCTTTGGCCAAGTGCAAGGCTCTTGAAGAGGCCAGCTTCTGCATTTTTTTTCCTCCCAGAACAGTCTAAATGACATTGTTTTGACCCCAGTTCTTTTTTCTTTTCTTTTTTTTTTAAACAAAAATCCCCAAACATTGCGTTTTGTTGGTTAACAAAAAAAAAATAAAAATAAAAAATAAAAATCAGATTAGGGCTGGAACTCGACTGAGAGAGTCAAAGGCCAAAGAGGAGGAGAATAAGAAGAGGAGACATGCCTTTCTCAGTTTCTTTGACAGCCCCTTGGTATTTTTCTCTATTTCTTGTTCCTTTTCTTTTCTAACCCCTTCTATTTGGTTCTCATTTGATTTTATTTTTTATTTTTTATAGAAATGAATATTGGTATGACGACTCTAATTGATAGAGAAAAAAAAAAAAAAGAATACTATGGTATAATATCTGTTCCCATCCTAGCAGTTTACTGCTCAACTAACAGTAACTTGAACCATTGGATGCTAGCCAAACTGGCAAATATTACATTCCCTGTTTCTACATTTTGTTGAGCCCTTTTTCACTCTTCAATGTTTAGATTTCAGAGCAACAAACAAAATAGTGAGGGGCCGTTGGATTTAAGTAGTGAAACTTATTTAGTTACTTTTTTATGCTATACTATGTAATATTCCTATAATCCTATCTTATGTAATATTAGATATACAACTTACTTTTCAATTTTTTTTTCTTAATTGTAATTATTTTATTCTAGTATAAATAATTCGTTTCTAAGGACAAATACTCAACGTCAAGTTCAAGTAGACTCAAGTGCAAGTGGAAGGATAAATCCCAAATGGAAATATGTCTGTTTGCCAAATGAAAAAGACTTGAAACTCTTATATGCAATTTATTGTGACAAATTAACAGAAGGTATACATACACACAAACATCTTATCAATGGATATAAATGCTAAAAAGTGTACAAAACGTCCAGAACATGTTAGAGAAGAAATAGAAGATTATATGAGTGCAAAAAAGAATAAAAAAGAACAAAATAACATGGAGAACCAAAATGTGAATGAAGATTTGTTTGGTTTTCAAGATGAAGATTTTGATGAGATTAAGAATAGAATGGCTTTCGTGTGTACTGTGCTACACCTTCCCTTCAGCGCTTTTGACATATATTCTCTATTGCTTATTAAAAAAAAACATAGTAGAATAGGTGTCACTAATATTTCTAGTGGAGGTAGTAACTAAAGGGGAAGTAGTGGTAGGACAATGAAATCTTCATTAAAAAGATCAAGACAAAAAGGTTCCATGGATTATTTTCTTCACTCTTAATATAGAGGTGGTTGTTCAAAATTGGAAGAGCGGAAAGAAGCAAGAGAAAGAGCTTGTATGCTTATCACAAGGTGGATGTGTAAGGCCGATAGCCTGGTATTCCATTTAATGCAATCACTCATCTGAGTTTTCAACTACTAATTGAGGCTATTGATCAATATCATGTGGGTATGAAGGGACTAAATCTTCATGAGGTAAGAGTTAATAACCTCTAGAAAAAATTGACTCTTACAAAGGATTTGATGAAGGATCATATGGTGGAATGGAAAAAAATGGATGTTCAATTATGTTGGATGGATGTTGGTGAACTTTTTGGCTAATTGTTCAAAGGGAACAATGTTTATGGAATCTATTGATGCTTCTTCAATGATTAAGACAAGAAAAAATGTTTGAATTACTTGACAAATGGATGGAACAATTTAGTGAAGAAAATATGATTCAAGTTATAACAGATAATGACTCAAGTTATAAGATGATAGGTAAGAAATACTACTTGAATTTTTTATCTTATTTTTTCAAATCTAAATTATTTATCTTAGAACTTATATGAATTCAAACCATCTCTTTTTTATTCTCTCAACCGCATTCTAAATACCTCAAATCCACATTTTTTTTACTCAACCTTCTCTTCCAATATCTTATGCTCACATTTTTTTGGGTCTTCCAAAGCAGTTAGAAGAGATTAGAAAGAAATTGAAAATAAAATTGTTTTCTTAAACTTGTAATATTTTGTGTTTGTTTAACTCGAGAAAAATGAACTCCTTACACTTAATTAATTCCTTCACTCAAGTTATGAAATTCATTCTTTCTTTTATAAAAGAATCTAGTGTGAGAGGAACACATGCATCTCCCTTTTTATAGAGAATAATGATTGACACTGTTATAGGGAATAATGTTTGATATTGAAAATAAGCATGAACTCATTGGATTACAATTGTAAATTAATTATGATTGATTTGAGTCTATCCCTCAAATTAAAAAAATAAATAAAAAGAAAGAAATTAGCTAATTTTATCTTTATGACATTTCAATTCTTAAACCATTGTAAAAATGGCCTAGCTCAAGTGGTAAAGGGTTGGGCGGGTTTATGGGAGGTTCTAGATTCAAGTCCCAATAGGGACAAAAAAGAAAAATTACCTATAAAAAATGCAATAGATAAAAGAAGTTTATCTAATTTTATTTGTATGACATTTTAATTCTTTTAAACCATTGTAAAAAAGGCAATGGATAAAAGAATCCAATCTTAAGAATATGCTTAAAAGCACATATGGATTGGTAAAAACAAATTGTAAGGAGAAAAAGAATACCAAGCAATAAGGGACTGAAATTTACAGTCTTATCAAATCAAAGAAATTGGTTACAATAAGAAAATAGCATTGAACTACTCTTCCCTTGGATTCAAGTTAGGGGTTGGCATGTATATATAAAAAAATATTCAATGCCCTTGATTGATTTTGTAGATTAGGCGGGAGCTGACTAAGAGGGAACAGTTTTTTGTGTTTTCTCTATGACATAGCCTTTTGATACCCATTGTGTACGTCCTGCGTATCTTAGTGTATAGTCTTTTTTTTTTTTTTTTAATCTTTAAAATTTATCGCTTACTTATAAAAAAAAATAGCAACTTTGGTAGAAATTTGTAAAACTGAATCAATTCCAAATACCTAAGGGTCGATTGATGTGGTAGTTCACTGAGTTGCATAACTGTGAATCGCCTTCAGCCTTTGGCTCCTGAAACCAAGTCAGAAAATAATATGTTAGAATCTCAAAAATGTATACCACATTATCTGCTAGAGAAATTAATGGAAAACATGATCAAAAAACCTAACCTGCATCCAAAAGAAAAACTTCCTATTGTCGGTGTTGAACTTTAAAATGTAAATCCTTCCAGATGCTTGATTGACCTAAATAAACCATGAAAAATCACAATGAAGATCTTATAAACATAAAAATACATACCAAATTTGAAAAGCTGAACAATTTAAAATGATCAGATACCTTCTCAAAAACTGCTTCATCAGGAAAAACAATCTGGTCCTATGGTACATTGAGTCAAGGAGCACTACAATTTTTTTGCCATAGAATGAACAGCTACAATAATAACTTGAACAGTTATGAAAATAATAGTAATAACAGATGATAAGGTGGAAGAAGTACATTGTGAAAGCAAGTGATCTTGGTCAAGGTCCAATCTAGATTGTGAAATTCGAGAAAAAAAAATGCAGTGACAATTTTAACTGCAACATGAGTCAATGAAGTTAATGTCAAGATAGTCAATGACTGTCCATGGGTGAAAAAGAACAAATTGCTTTCACCATCACATAGAAAACTGAACACCACCCAATAAATTTCTGACTCCTGCATTTTTAAACCCTTTTGCAAAACTACATTGAAAATGGTTGGAGCCCCATAATATAAAGAGTTTTACACAAGAAAAACTCATGCAACTTCAACTCTAAATGGGAAAATAATATCCCAAGCCACTATACTTCAACCCACCAACATCCAACAGTCCTAAACCACAGACAACCATTTAACACAAGACAAAAATCATTTGGAATCACCTACACACCACACAGATACAACTTCATGTGGAATCAACTACACATGGGAAAAAAAAAGTCCCATGCTGCAGTACCTTCACCCATCAACACTCCTACCCCACCTCCAACACAGGCACATACAAAATCATACGGAATCACTACACCTAGGGAAAAAAATATCCCAAGCCGCTGTACCTTCATTCATCAACCTTCCTAGCCACATACAAACAGAGCAGCCGAATCACAAAAACCACATTGTAACAGCCAAAAAATTGTGATAAAATTCAATCCAAAGTATCACATTCTCTTGGATTATCAAGCTAGAATGATGAAGAAAAAGGAGATGAAAAGGATCCTCTTTTTAATAGGAAATAAGATATTAGCTACCATTGAAAGAGGAGCAAAATTTCTCTCTTCTTAGTGTCCCATCTTTGTTTTATTTATTTATTTATTTATTTTTCCTCAACATGTGAACAACACAACTACTGCAGTCAAATCGCTGTCCCTTGTGTGGCTTCAAAAATAGCTCGCCCTCCATATGGAGGCCTAAGAGAGCCCTCAATGTGCTCAACCCACAATTTGATATGAGGATCATCAAAGGCAAATTAACATGGTCTACTATTGTTTAATTTGGGGTTAAATACCTACTGCAACCCTAGAGGAAATGCCCATATGCACACAATATTAAATCAAATACAGAAGTGCCAACAAGGAAATGGAACTTGAAGGAGGAAGTCCCCCTAACAAACTCCTTGAACAAAGAGGTTCCTCAAATAATAGACGCCAATAAGCCTCTAAAAGATCATTTTGCTCAAAACAGTTTTTTTTGATAAGTAAGAAATTGTATTAAAAAAAGCGCAAGAGTATACAAGGAGTATACAAGTAAAACAAGCAAAGAGTAGAAAAGAGGGTACAAAAAAAATACCCCCTCCCTATCCCAATGCCCAACCACTCTATGAAATCAATCAAATGTGTATATCCTCCACCTATATACACCCTAACCCACATAGAGAAATTGTTTAGGAATAAACTTTTTAGCCTTTGATCCAACAATTCCTCACTATCAAAAAATCTCCTATTTCTTTCATTCAAAAGTGTCCAGAAAATGCAAGTAGAGGCTACTCTCCAAGCCTTAATGCGCCTTTTCTCAATAAAAGTCACATTCCACCCTAGGAGGGTTTCCCTATCTGTCTTACAAATAACCCACCGAACACCAAAAATGGAAAACACTAGCTGCCATAATAATCTCGCCTTGACACAATGAAGAAGAAAATGATCTATGGTCTCCAACTTTACTTTGCATAAAGCATATCTATTGACCAAGGTCCACCCCCTTCTTTGAAGCCGATCCAAAGTCAAAACCTTTCCCCAACAAGCCTCCTAAGTGAAGAAACTCACCTTTGAAGGAATCCAAGGGTTCTATACTATTTTTAAAGGGAAAGGGATTGTACCACCAGCCTCTAACACAAAATAAAGCCCCTTAACAAAGAAGACCCCTTTGTTCCCACCCTTCCAAACCACTCTGTCCACTTGTTCCCTTTTCAATGAATGTCCTTGAAGTGAAGAAAGAAAGCTCCATGGCACTTAACTCCCAATCATTTAGGTTCCTAACAAAACGGAAATTCCAATTGCCACCTTCTCCTCTATACTCCCATAGATTAGCTACCCAAGCTTCTTTGGAATCAAATAAGGCAAACAAGGATGAAAAAATCTCACATAAAGGTTCCTCACTACACCACCTATCTTTCCAAAACTTTACCCTCCTCTTGTTATCCACCACAAAGGAAGTCATAGACTTAAAAAGCTCCCAATGCTTCTCAATCTCTTTCCATACCCTAACACCAAAGGAATCTCTCACCATTCCTGACCTCCATCCCCCTTTCCTCCTCCCCAAACTTTCCTTTTATGATTTTCTTCCATAGAGAATCCCCTTCACTTGCAAAACGCCAATACCATTTACAAAGGAGAGCCTTGTTGAACAACGAAAGAGACCGAACCCCAAGCCCTCCTTTTAACTTAACCTTACAAATAGTTGACAACTTGACTAGATGTACTTTCTTCTCTAAAGCCCCTCCTCTCCATAAAAAAATTCCTCTGAATCTTCTCCAATCTCAATTTTACCAATCTAGGTATAGTGAACAAGGACATAAAATAGATTTGCAAGCTAGCTAGAGTGCTTTGAAGTAAAGTGAGTCTTTCCCCTTTTGGAAGGTAGTGTTTCTTCCATAACGAAAGCCTCCTTTGAAAATGTTCTTCCACACCGTCCCATACTACCATAGAGTTATGAGAGGCCCCCAAGGGCAGCCCTAGGTAAGAAGAGGGTAGCTTTCCCACCTTACAACCAATTTCATAAGCCAACTCTTCCAACAGGTCCACCTTCCCTACTGGGATCACCTCATTCTTCTCTAAATTAATTTTCAGCCCTGACATGGCTTCGAACCACATAAGCAACCAACACAAGTGGGTAACTCGCTCTTGAGAGGCCTTACAAAAAATAATAGTATCATCCACAAAAAGGAGATGAGAGATTTCCTCTCCATCACCCCCTCTTCCCCCAATCATAAATCCTGAAATGAAACCACCCTCTTGAGCTTTCAAAAGCAAGTAGGGAGAAATTGGGTCCCCTTGTCTCAAACCCCTAGAGTTTTGAAAAAAACCAGAGAGGGTTCCATTTATTAGAATAGAAAAGCTTGAAGAAGAAATACACCACTTTATCCACTTTATCCATTTGTGCCCAAACTCCATTTTAGCAAGGATTGCTACTAAGAAATCCCAATTTACATGGTCCTAAACCTTTTCCATGTCAAGCTTGCATATTAAACCATTACCTTTCTTCTTTAGCACTGAATCAATTGCCTCATTTGTTATATACACTGCATCCAAAATTTGTCTTCCCTCCACAAAGGCATTTTGAAAGCTAGAAATCACCCTTCCCATTACTTTCTTTTGCCTATTGGCTAATACTTTTGTCATCCACTTATAAAGACTCCCCACCAAACTTATCGACCTAAAATCCTTGAGGCTAACAACCCCTTTCTTCTTCGGAAGCAGAACCAAAAAGGTCGTATTGAGGCTTCAAACAAATCTGCCATGTTCATGGAACTCATTAAAAAAATTCAGCACATCGAATTTCACAAATTCCCGACTAAAACGCCAAAAAGCCATCGAAAAGCCATCCAAGCCTAGAGCTTTGCTGCCATTCAATTCCAACAGTGCTCCTAGCACCTCTTCCTCTAAGAAAATCCCCTCTAAACTCCTCACCTCCTCTTCTTCCAATGCCTTAAATGATAACCCTTCAATACTAGGCCTCTACCCCCTTCCTCAAAGAAAAGAGATTTAAAAGGCCCCACTCCTCCCTCTTTCAGCTCCCTGTCACTTGTAAGCCATTCCCCATTCACTTTAACCTTGACAATGAAATTTTTCCTTCTGTGAGCATTAACCATCTTATGAAAAAACTTAAGAGTTTCTATCCCCTTCCTTTAGCCATATTTCTCTTGATTTTTGTCTCCAAGAAACTTCTTCCATTAGAGCACATTTTTTAAATTCCTCCCTTGCAAAATTTCTTGCTTCTGCCTCAATTGAAGATAAAACTCCTTCCCTTTCCTTCACATCCGAGAAACCTATCTGCTTAAAAGCCTCCTTCCTTACCAAGACATCACCAAACACCTCAATTGAGATGTATCATTAACTCAACCATTAAGTTTTGACTAAAAATACCTTTGGATTAGTGCATCAATAGTGAAATGGACCTTCTCCCATCTACGCTCAGCATAATCAATATCACCATCCTTGATAGCACTACAATTCATAGCACTTAGAGACACTGCCAAATAGATACGTGCTGACCTTTTCAGCTCATTAGGATCCATTTCATTGCCTTTCTATTTCCCTAGACACCCCAATACATCTGCTACCAATAGTAATCATCCATAATATGTCATTATGTTAAAAAATCTTCATCTATACAATGGTCTCAATGACAAATTAGGAGCACTTGATAAATATTCTCTGTTCATGCATTTATGGTGTTAAGGCCATCAGAACCTAAACCAGGAATCAAGACAAGCTTTTACAGGCTTTTGACCAGTTATTCGAAAAAGATGAGAACTATGAAGATGCAATTTCCCCCCTGTGGGTCTCTATCCATAAATATTGAAAACACCCAAGAAATTCAAGAACACAACACATTATAGCAAGGCCTTCAAAATAAAAGGTTCCACATGATTCTGGCATAGCATCAACCCCATATGAAGATCTCAACCTGTTGACATCATTACCTTCAGCATCATGGCACAAAAAAAAAAAAAAAAAAGAGCTTTAATCAATGAGTGTGTGTGTGTGTGTGTCAAACACCTTGGCTAACACATCAGGACCTGGCATTCAAAACTAGTCTCAATATAATAGCTCTAACTACAGGTTGAAAAATATAATTATAACCACAAAAATACTAACATAAGTATGTCTTCCACAGATACATAATGCTGGAGATGAAAAGACAAATTGCCAATTAATAAACCAAAGGAATACCAAAAAACCCAATATAATATCTCAAAATATAATAATGATATTAAGCTCTATAATATCCTATGTAGGCATGGATCCTATAGAAACAATACATTAGATAAGCCTCAAAAGAAAAAGAGTTGCATCATGGCAACCATACATCACATGCAAGCAGACTAGAAATTAACAATACCAAAGCTTCGTTCTTTCTAGATTGCAAAAAAAAAAAAAAAAAAAATGCACAAATAACATAACCACCTGGCGTACTAGAGAAGTTCTCCAGACTGATGTTGGCATAACCAGACTCATCTCAGACCTGAGACAGAAATGAGTCCGAATGACATGCAAGCTTATTATTAATCAATTGACAAAGTTCCGACCTAGAAATCAAGCATCTTCAAATTGCTCAGAACCATCACTATGAAACATAATCTAACAGAAAATTATTCTTTCCATAGAGTAGGTAGGGTGGTAACAAGGTGTCCATACCAAGGAAAGAAAATAGTATTACTACAGGTTTAGGTCTTTATGCTCATCCTTGAACTGTCAATGTTCGAGTAAGGATGTACATTTTACAAGCCTCAAGGACCATCAGATACAACTGTGTCTTGATCCAAAAGGTGTACAGTCATTACACAAGATGGCTAATTTACTAGGGCTTTGTCATCCTAGGCCCTCAAACTTATCATGGTGTGTTGTCAAAATTGTTCTTAAAAGGTTAAGCATTCTGTGAGGGATTCATTCCAACATCATTGCAGACCTTGCCATCTTCTCTTTCGGCATCTCATGCAAACCTTGAAGGATCAGCAGATTCTGAAATACCAAGTCCTGTATGCAAGCCTTCACAGAAATCATGAGATCTAAACCTCGCCCTCATCATACCATTTTATTGCATTGAAAATGTTATATATATCAACAAAAATATCTATACCAAAAATAAATTAATATATTGTATCAAACATAACTAGCTTCACCCGAAAGCCAAAAAATCGACCAAATAGATGTTAGCTGACCACCATATGAAGATCACATGGTACATTATGTCAATCCCAACATGGAATCTGAACAACTTTGAACACACCAAGAAATCCAATCTATTCGCAGTCAAATCGAAACTCAACCATAATATGTTTTGCACAAAAAAAAAAATGAAACACATTTTTGCATGTGTGAAGGATAAGAAAATGGATTAAAGTTGAGTAATACCATAGTAAAAATGGAAAATTTAAAAACTAGGATACATCTTCAAGGACATTGTTGGTTCTATCAAGCCACTGAAAATGGACCAAACCCTCCTCACCCTAAAAGAAACAAGAAGAGGAAATTCACTTAAAAGGTCAGTGAAAAACATTGATTCAAAAAAATGAATTAAAGCAATACCAACATTAAATGTTCATATTGTACTTAAAAATTATCAGAAAAATTGTAACCAAATAGTAACAATAAACTGCCTGTAATTTATTATACCCTTGCAATACGAACAAGTCCTTTACGTGTATCTGGGGTGACTCTTGTTCCCTCAAAAACCATTTTACCTGCACGAAACTCGAGCATAATTTCCTGTTCATAAACATTTGTGAGATAGCAACCATGCAACAACAAAAATAAAAAACAAAAGGCATATGTGTGTATGCATGCATTCGCTATACAGCCAAATAATATTTTTTTAGCACTGGGGCATTTATAATTTGAGAGGGAGACAAAAAGCTGTCAATGATGCAAATAAGCCATGTGTTCATTGTTGTTATAATAATACAAAATAGAGCAATATTTCAAGAGGAGCCAATATGATTCCAATTCTGGTAAGACAGAGTGCCTCATAGCATTCTGCTTGAAACCAGACTTCCATTCATTCAACATGAGGGATAGGGGCTTGGATTGTCATGATACCATAAGGGTAAAGGAATAATGGCAGTTAGGCTTCTAATTTATACTCACAACAGGAAATTGATCAACAAGCATAATTGTGAACCTTAGCTAAGAAGTACTTCAAGCAAATTTTAAATAGGAAACAAGTGAACATATATAATTTGATCATAACCATATACTTGAATACAAATTACAAACAGGATAATGTTAAGACAGAAATCATTACACCATAAGAATCATCAATAAGCATGAAGTAAAAGGAAAGCAAAGTGTTTCCTGTGCAACGATACAAAGCAGCCTAATCATACCTGCATGACTGGAAAAGTGTCAGCTGATGACGAACCCATGACTTTGCTGTGTATTGCCTTTTGAAATCTCAAAACTACAAAAGGTAGATGCCCGGATGTCATAACTGATAGAAAACAAGAGACGGCCATAAAATACAAATAAGTTGGTGACTCATGCTTGTTATTTGGAGAGAAGAATGGAAGTTCCCACAAAATGTAGGATGTTTCAAGTTGATTGGAAGGGCTTTTACTCCTTCAATAAGGTCAGAATTTACAAGTTGGGCTGAGTACGCAAGAAGGCAGGGGAATCTTGCACTATGGATAGTGTAGAGGGGAGTATGGGAAAGAGAACTGAGTATAAAGTTCAATGAATTGTGTTCCTAAGGGAGATATAGAGGGCCTAAATGAATTTTCTATGTCAGAGGAATGCAGAAAGATGACTTGTTGATCCGAGTCAAGCTGGAGCAAGTGGTGCTACTTAGAACAATTCCTGTGATTATAGGAATGAAAGTTAGCAATGTGTTGCACTGGGTGCTAAAGAGGAATTTAAAGGGTTCAGAAAACTTGTCAGTGCATCTTGCAACAAATTCAAGGATGAAAGTTCATGGTTAGTGGGTATTAGAGATAATTGACACGAGGTGGGGAGCAAAGGGACATAGAAGTCCCAGGAAAGTGAGTGCTGATTCCAGCTCAAGAAAGGCGAGAAAATAGAAGAAATTTTCAGCCTCCATTTGAATATGATTACAGACCAGGAAAGAGTGGGATGAGCTTTGAGGTAATATTGTGTTTTTTTTGGGAGGGGTGGCAATTTAGTGGTTACTTGATGAAGCATAGAAATCTTTTTTTGAATTTAGTGCTTAAATGGGATGTCAGAAAAATGATGGTAAAAACAATTTTAAGCGAACTCTGATAAAATTAAATTAAATTAATTTTTTTTTAGAAAAAAAAAAACTGTTTTAGGAGAATAGAAAAGGTGGTGGTCAGAAGTGCATTGATCTATGTGTGGAGAATGTTTGAGGATCATTTTCTTGGTAGTAATTGGGACTGGGTGGTGGCTCTGGTCATATGTAGTGAATGCCCAACCACAACACTGTTGGACAAAAAATGTTGCAGGAGATTATACTTGGGTTTATACATACAGATGGACTCAGAATGGACATACATATAGTTTTGAAAAGAGGCAGCAGAAGTACAGTGTACATGGGATAATTCTTTGTGTGTGTGTGTGTGTGTATGGCCATCAAAAGAACAGCTTTGAAGAACAGAAGGTTGCAAAGGCCTCCAGGTGGTAGAACAGAGAATATATGAAGACAATGGCCATCTCACAAAAATGCTGAGGCTTGAGTAGGTGGGTGTTTACCAAAATGTTCAATTTTACAAAAATGCTCAATTCATTTTTTTCCAAATGGAAAGTCCAACCAGAGTTTCAATTTCACTTTGCTGCTATGTTTTCTAAAGGGAGGGGCAGACAACATATAAAGACTTCCCTTTTCATCAATCTTTGTATACTTCTTGCTACTAGGTCTGTGCTCTTTTTGTTTTTTGGTTGGATGCCTTTCTCATAAAGTCTTTATTTGCCTATGGAAACCAAGACCACATAAAAGATTCTGATCTATTGGCCTAATCGAGAGTGCTTATGAAGTCTCCATAAATACTGACTAAAAGCCAAAGAAGTGTTGCAGGGATGATGATCTCTAGTAGCAGAGTCCCTTGTAGAGAGAAGGCAAGTGTTAGATGCAGGTTTCATTACCTACAAGTGTGCAAACTCTAGGTTGAAGAATTGATCATCAAGAGTAGTTTATATCTTAAAGAATTAGTGAGCAAAAAAGGCAAACAATCAGAATGTAGTTGATGGCAAAGGCAACAAAATGAGACAATAGCATGAGCTAAAAATCTACCTAATTCAAACAATATAAACACCTTCATTTTCCTAATTATCATTCAACACAAGTAATTCCATTCCATAAATCATCTAATGTATTCAATAACACAATAACAATCATAATCACTTTTCAAAGGCATCAAATATCATATCCCAATTCTCAGATCATCCAACATGGTTCAAAGTCACGGTCTCGGTCATTGACTTGAGAGGTCTTGAGGCACATTGGTCTCAATGTCTCAAATTGGTATTGGATGATACGCAAGATATATACAATTAAATATACTAAAAAAGTAATAAAATAAAATTTTAAGTTTAGTTGTATTTAATATTATTTAAATAATTAAAAAAGTATGTTTGGTTCATTTTAATATTAAAATGATTTTATTTAATAACCTCATGTTAAATTAAATTAATTATAAAATTTTTAAAATTGTTTATTACCATTACATTTGTTTTTGACACAAGTAATTGTCAATTTTTTTCAGTAATATGCTAGCTAACAAAGATTAATTTATGACCTTTATATAATTGTATTAAAAAAGTTATAAGTAGCTTATATAAAACATAATTAAATTTAATTCTTATAAACTATACCTGGATTCTCATATTTCTATTTATCTCTTTATATTTATTACCCATTGTATAAATTCCACTACATTCTTTACCCATTGTATAAATACCCAAATACCCATTGGGTAATCCATAAGAACCCATTAATCCATCATCCAATACTCTTCTTCCTCCCCCATCTCTAACCATAAGAACCCATTACCCAATACCCATTTCTTCTTCCTCCCTGTTCTCTTCTTCTCTTTCAAACCCATTTTTTCTTCCTTTGCAATTGAGTGAATATTGAATAAAACCATCTGCAACCCAGTGGAAACCACCTTTCTAGCTCTAATAATCCAGATTCCACTTCAAAATCAAACATTTTCCCTTTCTCCTCGAGTTCCAGGCTGGATCTCCCTTTCTAGTCGACCTAGACCATCTCCGAGTCAAACTCAAATATCAGTTTTGTATCGGGCTTAGCCTAGATAGATACGACCTGGCCGAGTCATACCGGTCTTGGTCGATACTTTAAACCTTGTCATCCAACCACCAAATTTGTTCACACCAAACATAAATTAAAAAGAAAAAAAAAAGAGAATTAAAAAACATATATATATATATATTAGAAAAATAAGAAGAGTCTGGACTTTTTTCTTCCAAAAATTTTCAGCAATAACTTTGACAAGTTAAAAGCATTCAAAGAGAAACCCTAGCCCAAGCCCTCTGCTTGGTTTCCAAGAAAATAGAATAATAAAAGAAAACACAATTTTCATTACTGCGTTATCTCCCATCTTTTGCCTTCCCGAAAAAAGGAGGAAAAAAAAAACCGCCAATTAACTAAGCCAAACAATCAGCGCAAGTTTTAATTAAAGTGGAATTTTCTATATTCCCGACCGGTCCCTGGTGAAAACCTTAAAATTCAAAATTTTAATTACCCTCTTTTTTTTCATATTTTCTTGGCATCTAAACTAAATCTATTTTTATAGAAGAAAACATTCTCAAATAGCAAAGACAGCTAATCAAACAAAAATTTCAGTCTGAGCTATAATCAAAACAGCTCTTCAAATAGAAACCCTGGAATTCGAAACTTCGAGCAATAGCACTTCCAAGTTATAAAGCAGAGTGAAATGCGATCCTCGATTGAAAAATAAAAGAAAACCACATTTTGACTCCTATGTTTTCTCTCACTTCCTTTGCTGCCAAAAATCCAAAAAGAAAAAAACAAGAAAAGAGAAAGAGAAAACTCCGTTCATCTAAGCCAAACAGTCATATGAGTTTGAGATAAAGTGCAATCCCTCGATGATGAAAAATTTATGATGGTATCTAACCTAAAGCATTTTCTCAGCATCCAAACGATTGTATCTAAACTCGAAATGGATCGATGGAATTGAGAATAGAGATTAGAGCAGAACCTTGAACTGAGAAATCGACCGAAACGCAGCGTTTGGAGAAGCAATGATCAAATGCTTTTGGCAAACAAACCCTAAAGCGGTGTAGAACGTAGGTTCAATACTGGGCCGGCCCAATTATTCACCTGTACAACCCCGCCCCTTACCTTTTGGAATCGAAGCAGAAAAATGAGTCTCTCTCTAATTTTGGTTTTCTTAAAACTCTTCAGTATTTAATTAGACTAGGAAAACACTTTTTATTTTTTATTTTATTTTTTATTTTTAATGTAGAAATCTGCTTGGATCGTATAGAAATATTTAATGTTTGATGTCACTAATTCTACATTTTATATATACTAGGTTGGTTTAACAGTCAGGTAATAAAATTAATATTATATAATAAAACTCTACATAAAAAAATATAATAAAATTAATATTATAACATTTAATTTTTCTATTCTTTAATAAAAATGTAATGTCGCAAATAGTTAATAATAATTTTTTTTTTTTATCTTCGTTTAAGTAACTAATATATATATTTTTTATATTTATGTGGTTTTATTTTAATTTTAAAATTTTTTATTCATTAATAAAAATGTTAACTTTTTTTAGATTTTTTTTTAGCTTAAGGCTAATTGTTTTGATAACATTATTATTTATTTAATATCACGATAAAAATATAATTTTTTTTTTAATTTCATTTTTAAAACACATTATTTACTGTATAAAGATAAAATAGTGGGGATGAAGTTGTGCAACTCACCAAAGACAGAAGAGAGTTAAAAAAAATAATAGTAGAGAGAGGACATTGTTTTGAAAGAAAATGGAGCAATTTTCGAGAGAGCAAAAAGTAGTTTTTGTTCACTCTCATGCAAACAAATAGATTTTCAGAGTTACAACGGAAACCTTTTTGATTGATTTTGTTCTTCAATTGATAACACCACATGATCCGACCCTTATCTTCCCAAACCCTATCAGGTAATTTTGGATTAACCCTTTTATTTTTTCTGTTTGATTCCCTAGAAAATGTAGGGAGAAAAGCTGTTGAAATTTTTAACTCTAAACCTGATTCCCAATCATGTTTTTCACATGAAAAACCTCTATTTTTTTCCTCTCAATTTTTGATTTCTTTTCTTTTGTATTTTCTATTTGGTTCCCTATAAAATGTAGAAGAAAAAAGTTGTTGAAATTTGTAACCCTAAATCTAATACTGGGTTATCTATTCAAATTCTTATTATACCAAATAAAATAACATCTAATGTGCATCCACAAAATGAGAAAAATGTAGAAAAAAATGATATGGAATAGAGGAGAAGATTAAAGAAGATGAAGGTGAGAGAGAGTAGAGAGATGGACGTAATAGAGTATAAAAAAGGTTGATTTGTTAAATATGAATGAATGGCAGTGTTCAGAAATCAAGGTGGTGGGACGGTTGGTAAGAAGGGACAATTGTGTTTTGGGTCTGGCCCAAAAATTAACATTTGATCCATATAACTTACATAAATAATAGAAATGATATAAGATATTAACAGACCAATATACCCTTTAAATTTCTATATATTACCTTTTAGGGATATAAAATAATGATGGACTAAAATACCCAATGACTTTTCATATAAGCTTTTTTAAAATTTGGATTTTAACAATTTTCACACCACTATTCACGCAACCATAATAATTCTATTTTAACAATTTGGTTTTTTCATTGTTTTTAATTTTTTATTTATAAATAATTGAAAATCAACATTATTTTCTATTTTAAATTATAAATAAAGAAAAATTATGTTCAAAAACTATTTAAAAAAATACTTTCTAAAAAAAATGGTAATATGATTTATATTTTTTATATTTTCTTTTTGAAAAAACATTTAATTAAAAAATGAAAACTATTTTTAAATATAAAAATTGAAAACATTGTTTAGTACTATTTTTTATATGAAAATAATAAAAAGAATTAAATTTTATTTATTGATTATCCATTTTTATTTTTTTCCATTAGTTATTTTAATAATAAAATAAAAAATATAGTATGTTTACGATTAAACAAAGGAATTGGTCAATTATGTGTTTTTTGTGTGATTATCTTTTACATGAAAAATAATTAAATAACTAAATTATATATATATATATATATATATATTTATTACTCTTTTTAATTTTATTTTATTTATTTATTTTTTGTCTAATAGAAAATTTTAATATATCCATAATTAACAATGTAATAAATTAATTGTGCACATTTTGATCTATTAAAATAAATTAATTTTTAATTTAAATAAATAAAATGAAATAAGTAAATAAATTTGGGGTTATTTATATTTTTTAACATATCTTATATTAATATTTTTTACGGTTAAATAAATTTTTTATTATTTTTTTCTTTAATTCCAACAATAAAATAAAATAAATAAATAAATTTGAAATTTCTAACCGATCTTATATTCATATTTCTTATGGTTAAATAAATTGTTTATTCTTTTTTTCTTTATTTCCAAAAATAAAAGGAAATTAATAAATAAATTTGGCTTAAATAATAGTTTTTAAGTAATTTCTTTGTCTTATTTTTAATTACATTTTGCATTGAAAATAAAATAAAATAAAATAACATTTTATTTGTTTTAATTATTTTAAATGTCAAACTATTGCGAGCAAAGTTTACACACTCATGTGGATATAATTTATGCATATATATATATATATATTAAATTTATACCATTATACAAGGTTATTACACTAATTGTACAAGGGGTATACAAAACTGTATATTTTGAACAATTTTTTTTTTTCTTGTCATCTAAGGATTATACGCTCTCCTACTACAAATTCTTTTATTTCATATACTTTATTTAACTTGCATATAACAATTCAAATACTTACCTTAATAATTATGTTTAGGAAAAAACGTTATTTTTACGTTTTATATCATTTTTTTAATCAAACCATTGGAAACATGGTTCACACATCATATGTGGCACATAATGTATGCATATGGATGAAATTTGCACCATTGTACAAGGGTGTTATACTAACTATACAAGGTAAATGTTCAATTGGATAAGGCAAATGTTCTAACTGTACAAAACAAATGTTCTGATTATACAAGGGGTATACAAGGCTATCATTTGTGAAAGATTTCAATCAATTTTAAACAATTTTTTTTTTGTCTTGTCATCTAAGGATTGCACACTCTCAAGGTACACATTCCTCTATCACACACACTCATCTTATGCACTTTATTTAACTTGCATATGACAATTCGAATACTTATTCCACTAATGATGTTTGAGAGAAAATTTTGTTTTTCCATCTTCCACTATTTTTTTGACCAAACCAATGAAAACGTGGTTAATCTACCTATGGTTAGACATTGAGTAGGGGGTATATGGAATTTGAGTCAATGTACAAGGTATTTACACTAAGTGTACATGATAAATATACTAACTATACAAGGGTGTACAAGACTATTATTTGTGAAGGATTTTAAGTGATTATGAAAAACTTGTTTGTTTATTTCCCCGAATCGAGGATAGATGACATTCCTTACACACATTGGTTAAACATATATTCATCTCATGCACTTTATCTAACTTGTATATGGTCATTTGAATAGCTACCTCACTTATGATGATTGTAAAACAAAATTATACAACATTTTTTTTTTAAAACAAAACCAATGCAAACATGGTTAACCGACTTATTGTCGAATATTCATGAGATGATGTATGAAATTTGAGTTATTGTATAAGGGTATTACACTAGCTGTACAAGACAAATTTACTAATTGTACAAGGGTGTACAAGACTACTTTTTGTTAAGGATTTCAAGTGATTTTGAAAAACTTTCCAATTTTTTCTACTCAAGGATTTTTCCGCACTCAAATTCTCTCACTCAAGAATTGTTTTGAATTTTATTTTTAGATTTCATCATCAAAATTTTGTAATTGCATATTTTGTTTTTGTAGTTTTAGCAATGTTCTTTCTTTCCACTATTTTTTTTTTTTTTTTTTTTGTGAAATTTTATCCAAATGAATCTATATTTAAAATTATAATCATATTTATTAAAGTTTTTACTAAAATTATCTTTAATTCTTTTAATATATTTATACTCATTTATTTAAAAAATGAAAAACTAATTTTTTTTTTGTAAACATGTTCTATTACCTTTCAAGTAAAAAATTAGATAAGTTTGAAAGTCAATAAAAAAAAATTAAACACCACTTTCAATAATTTTTAGATAAAATTTTATATAATATATTTTATTTGAAATTTAATTTCTAAAGTTTCACTAAAAAATTGTATTGACAATTTTCTTGTTGTGAGTCAAAATACTTTGCATTAGTCTATCTAGATAAGAAAAATTATTAATATAATATTAGAACTTCATATCTTAGTTATTTTTTTCAATAAATTTATTTTAAAAAAAATTTAAAATAAAAATATTAAAAATTAAAAAGCTAAAACGATATATTTATATAATAAGAGTGAAGTGATAGTCAATTTTTAATTTTTTTAAAATATGGTTAATGTAGAAAATATAAAAAATAATTAAAAGTATAAATGAAAGGGTAATATAAATTTAAAATAAAAAAATAAAAAAATAAACTAAAAGATAAATACAAAAAGATAAAAAATATTTGGATGAAAAATCCCAAAATTTTTATCCTTGCTTATAATAAAAATAAAAAGATTCAATATCTTTAAAAATGAAAAAAAGAAAAAGAAAAAGAAAAACATTATTGTTTTTTATTTGACATAAAATAGAAATATAGATTGGAAGAAAAAGAAAAAAAAAGTTAGAAATAAGTAATACTTAATAGGGAATAGAAAAGGGAAAAAAACATAAAAAAAAAAATTGAAATTCACACTCACTATGTGTCTATGTAAGGGTTAAGGGTATTTTAGGGATTAATGAAGGACAATATCCTTCCTCTCAATTTTCAGACTTTCTTTGGGTGTTGGGCTTAATTATGTAAGATATATGGAACAGATCTTAAATTTTGGGCCCAACTAGGCCCAAAACACAATTCTCCCTGGTAAGAATCCAACTTGCTAGCAAATGAGGAATGATAGTTGGTTAAATATTCAGAAAAAAGGATAAAAAAGGAATAAAAGTTACAACAAAACTCAACATTCTGACTTTTACGGTATAAAAAGATACATGAAGTTGATAAAACATTTTTAGCTCAAATTTCTTTCTTTTCCCTTTGTTTTTCCATAGTAAACTAATTGTGTCACTCATTTCTTTGAATTCACTATTACAAGTTATTTTGTTATTTTTTTCTTTTGCTCTTCTTATGAGTGTTCCCAATATGAATTAATTTCTTAATACTTTTGGACCCCACATTTTAGCATGATGCGTTTCCACTTGATTGGCGAGACTCGCTTTTTGTTTATTTGGTGAAAAATATGATTTTTAGAAAAGACTTGGAGTTGCCACTTAAATTTATTTATTTTTTAAAGGGAAAACAAGTAAGAATAAAACCCCTAAAAGGACTCCTGATTTTTGTGAAAAAGTTATATGCGAAAAACCTGAGTCTAGGTTCGGGGATTAGGTTACTTATTAGGAAGGTACGATAAAGACCGTAGCACTCCTCTAAGCCCTTAAAAAAATGAGTTTCTATTAAATAAGGTGAAGCAAACATGACAATTAATTAGGATATCAATGGATACCAAAATGATTAAAGTTAAAAAACAAGTCATGATAACAAAATAATAAACAAAGTGAGAACGAGAGTGTATCTTGGTAGCAGATAATAAAACGTTGTCATGAAAACAAGGTGTACAATGACAAATGTAAAAAAATCTCACACAAAACCAAATCAAAATTAAACAAAATCGATAATACGGTTTACTTGAATTATTTTTGAAAGAAATGTTATGAATGTCGGGCCCCACCAAAGCCCAATTTATCTTGTTATGAATTAATTCTCATAAATTTCATCATTTTTGAATTTTGAAAACTTATTTATTTTTTATTAAAAAAAATGAGAGTTTTGAAAATTAAATTTGAAAGTTTGGGAATGGAAATTTTAAAAAATAAGTTTGGAATTTTAGAAAATTTATTTGAAAATGGGATTTTAAAAATTAAATTTGGGATTTTGGAAATTTGATTAAAGATAGGATTTTAAAAATTAAATTTAGGATTTTGGAAATTTGGAAAATTTGATTGAAGATGTGATTTTTTAAAATTGGAATTTTGGAATTTTGGAAAGTTTATTTGAAAATGGGATTTAAAAATTAAATTTGGGATTTTGGAATTTTGGAAAATTTGATTGAAGATGGTATTTTAAAAATTGGAATTTCAGAAAATTTATTTGAAAATGGGATTTTAAACATTAAATTTGGGATTTTGGAATTTTGGAAAATTTGATTGAAAATGGGATGTTAAAAATTAAATTTGGGATTTTGGAATTTTTGAAAATTATTTGAGAATGATATTTTAAAGATTAAATTTGGAAAATTTAGAAAACTATTTGAAAATTGTATTTTAAATATTAGATTTGGAAAATTTAGAAAAATATTTGAAAATTGTATTTTATAGTTTAAATTTGGAAAATTTAGAAAACTATTTGAAAATTATATTTTGAAGATTAGATTTTTAAAAAATGGGATTTTAAATAGTTATTTGAGAATAATAAAAAGAATACATAACATAAGTAAATAATTAAATTTTTAACATTAAAATAATAAAAAAATGGAATGTGGCCACTTCATGGGGCGTTGAAGGGTGGTTGGATTGAGATCTTGAGCTGCAAATGAGCTATGGGGAGGAGATTGGTGTATGTGGGCTGCGTGTGATGGGGTGCGATTGCATGGTGGAGGTGTGAGGCCATGGGTGAGCTGAATGTGAGCATGTGGGTTGCATGGTGGTGAAGGATGGATGTGGGTGAGCTGAATATGAGCATGTGGGCTACATGGTGGTGATGGATGGATGTGGGCGAGTTGAAGATGAGCATGTGGGCTGCATGGTGGTGTGTGGAGGCTGTGTGGGTGAGTTTTGAGAGAGGTGTGGCTGAATGGTAAGCTGTGTGGGTGAGTTTTGATGAGATGTGACCGCATGGGTGAGCTGTGTGGGTTGTGTGAGTGAGTTGTGATGAGGTGCGACTACATGGTAGAGGTGTGGGCTGTGTGGGTGAGTTTTGAGAGAGGTGTGGCTGCATGGTAAGCTGTGTGGGCTGTGTGAGTGAATATATAGGTTGTATGGGTGAGCTATGGTGAGTATGGTAGCCATGGGGTGCATGCGGACTGTATGTGGGTTGCATGGGTGAGCCATGGTGACCATGGGGTGCATGCGGACTGCATATGGGCTGCATGGGTGAGCCGTGGTGAGCATGGCGACCATGGAGTATATGCGGACTACATGGGTGAGACGTGGTGAGGTGTGCAAGGGTGAGCCGTAGTGAAGTGGTGAGGGGTGTGTTGGGGTATGAAGATTAGAAGGATTGTGAGATGATGGTGACCATGTGCATGGGACTTCATGTACGTGGGAAGATGAAAAATAAACAAGTGGGGAATGAATGGTGGAATGGGTGATGGAAGGTAGTGAGAAAAGTGGTTTTAGTGGATATTGAAATAATGAAGATGTGAGTATGGTGATGGGTTTCAGCTGCTGGCAGTGGGTATGATAAATGGGAGTATCAATGATGGACGAAGGTGCAAGAACATAGGCATATCCGTTTTTGGCTTGACCAGGGGGAACATGATGATGGGTTAGGAGAATGGGTTTAAATGAAAGAGATGGTGAAAGAAGTGTGTTTACAAAGTTAAGTGGTGAGTGGAGTTTTGGGTGGTGAGAGAAATGGGTATGATGGATACATGAACTATGGGTATAAAGAGAAGTTGGTTGATAGGTGAAAAGAATATGGATCTTCTTGCATACAGTCCCAAAACTTGGAGACAAAATGGATCAGTTCATTATCCAGCCATTTGATGACATCTTAAGCATAACACGTCTCCGCTGAATAGATGGAAAGTCTGGCCATGACTGAAGCTGTTGCTTCTCGATCAGGGAAGAATAGAAATAGGGGCAAAGCATAATCGAACAAATAACCAAATATAAAAGAATCTTAGCTCTGTTTCATAGACTGATAAAGAGCTAAGAGCAAATGGAATCCATAAGAAACAAAAACATGATTTTTATCTATCAAACTTAGGGAGGGATCAATGCATTAGGTATTTACTAGAAAAAAAAAAACAAAGATACCAAAATTCAAAGCCAAAACAAAGCATGTACATAAGGGTAGATCTAGTAAAGCAAGTGAGTGGCCCCTGATGTCCACACCAATTAACAAATCAATACTCAGAAAAATAGTTGAAAAATGAGAGTAAAGCATTGTAAAAATGAGAAACAAGATGCTACAGTCGTCATACCTGGAAAGCTCCTCTCAAATATGAATGTTCTCCCATTTCTCCTCAAATTTGAATGCTCTCCCCTCTCTCCTATCTCTACTGACCTTTCATCTTTCTTATTTTATATCAGAATCATTTCTTCTACCTCCTCCTCTTCCTTCTCAAAATCCTCACTTTTCTTTTTAAAAAAAATTGTTGTTCCCTACCTCTGCAAACTCCCCTTCCCGATGGCCTCTCTGCACCTTCCCACCAAACTCTTTAAATTAATTTTTTTTAAAGTCCAAATTGCGTCTTTCTTCTTCACTTTCCCACCAAAAAATTGTTTCTTTTCTTATTTATTTATTTATTTATTTATTATTATTATTATATTTAAATAAATGAGTAAATAAAATAAAAAGATAATAAAAAGATATTTTGGAAATGGAGATGAAAATAAAAAATAAAAATATAATATAATATAATAGTAAGAATAATATTAATAATATCAATAAAATAATAATAATTTTAATAATAATAATAATGATTTTAATAATAATAATAATGATATTAGAAACAATGGTAAGAAAAACAATTCTAATAATGATAATTAAAAAAAAATGACAATAATAATAATAAAAATGTACAATGACTATATACATATATAGGTAGATATGAAAATGAACAAATAAATAAATAAATGAGTAGATATAAGTACACAACATGTATTTATAAAGAAAACATGCAAACTACGTAAGCCATGTAGGCCACGTAAGCCATGCGGGCCATGCAAGTCATACGGATGACTTAGGGGTGCTGAGGTAAGCCTTAAAAGGACTAGGAGTACCTAAATGGGCTAGGTGTGCCTAATGGGCCAAGTGTGCCTAATGGGCCAAGTGTGCCTAATGGGCCAGGTGTGTCTAATAGGCTAGGTGTGTCTAAGTGAGCCTAAATTAAGCTCAAAAGGCAATCAATAGATGACTACGAGTCAAAAGAGAAGTATGAGAAGACACCTAGCGTCACATCTGTTAAGAGGACAAAATGGAGGGTCTACAATATTATCATCAAATATATAAAAAAAATTAAAAGAAAAAGAAAAAGTTTGAAAGATTGAGTACATTTCCTTAGGCTTAGGGTTTATGACCACTTTGTGTTTAAACTTTGATGCCCATTAGTTAGGAGTCGTCAACATCTACTTACTACATAAGCTAGAAAACTAATTATCACTTTATAAAAATGAATAAATAAAAAAATATAAAGTTGGGAAATTGAGATTTCTTTTAAAGAGCTTAGGGTGACACCTTGAAGGGTAAGTGACCTATTAAAGTCCTTAATACTTGGTAACTTGGGATGAATCATAGGAGTTGCTAGTTTAAGACATATAGAAGGATATTTTTCTAGCTAAAAAGAGACCAAGTGGAAATAAAAGAAGAGCATAGGTGAGTGAAAATTTTCTTGATTAAAGAATTTGATTCTTCAGAAAGTTACAAAGTATGAATACTTTGAAATTTTCAAATGAAATTTCTTAGAAAAAAACTTGCTAAAAAAATGTTTTGGTTAAGGTGACCAATGATTAAACGAATGAACTATTTGCCTACAAATGTCTTGAATGATGAACTTGTTGGGAATCTAAATTGCTCCATTCACTAGTCTTAGATATTTAGGTGCATGCAAAACTCCCAAGGTTATTAGATCCTAGCAATGGAAACATTCAAAACAAAAAAAAAATAGTATCATAGGTTAGATGTGCTTTACCAAGGATCTGGATGTTCTAAGACCATTTCCTATTGATGCAGACATATGTTGAATCCACGGTAGTCTTCGTAGATCTCATCAATCCATTGATCTTTCATTTGATAACCTCCTTGAATCTTGACACTCAAATGGTGAAGATTTGGGAGGGTGGAGGCTATGACTCTTTTTGGAACATATAAGAGAAAGAATGAATGACAAAAGTAAAGCCTTAACCCCTAAAAGGGTATTTATAGGCTTCTCATAGGCTTAAGTGACTTGAGCTTACCTAGGGCTCGGTTACTTAATTTAGCCCAAAAAATGGTCCTAATTGATTAATTAACCAAACATGATTCTAATTAATTAATTAGCCTAATCCAAAGATATCATTCACTAACCCCTTTACAACATTATGTATTTACTAAAATGATTTTACACGCATGAAGTGAACCAAGAACTAATCCAACCCTCATAAATCATGTCATAAAGGAATATGAGTTGAGTGGAGACCATTGAGACTCATAGGATAGTACTAACTCCCTTAGAATCTAATTATGAATTTGACTCAATATCTCACTACAAAAAGTTAACTGCATTCCAGTACCTTATGTAAAGAATAATAAGACACAAAATGCCTAAGTCTATTACTTGTTATTCCACTGTATACAATCTCCTTATGAACTAACATTCATAATCTAACAATTTGAATGTTGTTAGCCTCTCAAGATTATTATTGTCATTCTTGAATTACAAATTCTCCTATTTTGTGATCAACTGACATATCGTAACTTATAAGAGCATATGGCAAATTCCACTTAAGAAATTACTATCGCCATAGATTTCCTTATTACATATCCCTAGGATCACCTAAGGGGACACATTGCCTCAAAGTCCATGAGATCTCATGATGACTCTATTGAGAATACATGTTACTACTGACTTCCATCAATAGTGACCCAATCCATGGGAAATACATGACCACCTTAGGATCTCACTTATAGATCAAAGCAATTGCTAATTTTGGCATAAACTTAGTATTCTCTTAAGGTTGAGAGATAATACAATATAACAACTTAGTGAATTCATGATTACTTGATAACCTTACTTCATTACTCACCATAGTCGAATGTGTAATCATATACACTAGTGCGCTCACCATGTGAATCTCATCTTAATGGTTAATACCAAACATCTCTCCAGTTATGAGTTAGTGCACTATAGCCTCAAATGGATTGCTTAAATCTATGAATCAATTATGAACAAATTATCTACTTGAGATAGAGTTCAACTAAGCCAAACAATCATATGAGTTTGAGATAAAGTGCAATCCCTCGATGATGAAATATTTATGATGGTATCTAACCTAAAGCATTTTCTTAGCATCCAAACGATTGTATCTAAACTCGAAATGGATCGATGGAATTGAGAATAGAGATTAGAGCAGTACCTTGAACTGAGAAATTGACTGAAATGTAGCGTTTGGAGAAGCAATGATCAAATGCTTTTGGCAAACAAACCCTAAAGCAGTGTAGAACGTAGGTTCAATACTGGGTCGGCCCAATTATTCACCTGTATAACCCCGTTCCTTACCTTTTGGAATCGAAGCAGAAAAATGAGTATCTCTCCAATTTTGGTTTTCTTTAATTAGAGGTTTCGAAACAACTGTATGTGGGTTGGATGGGTGAGCCGTGGTGAGCATGGTGACCATGGGGTGCATGCGGACTGCATATGGGCTGCATGGGTGAGTCGTGGTGAGCATGGCGACCATGGGGTGCATGCGGACTACATGGGTGAGCCGTAATGAAGTGGTGAGGGGTGTGTTGGGGTATGAAGATTAGAAGGATGGTGAGATGATGGTGACCATGTGCATGGGACTTCATGTACGTGGGAAGATGAAAAATAAACAAATGGGGAATGAATGGTGGAATGGGTGATGAAAGGTAGTGAGAAAAGTGGCTTTAGTGGATATTGAAATAATGGAGATGTGAGTATGGTGATGGGTTTCAACTGCTGGAAATGGGTATGATAAATGGGAGTATCAGTGATGGACGAAGGTGCAAGAACACAAGCATATCCGTTTTTGGCCTGACTAGGGGGAGCATGATGATGGGTTAGGAGAATGGGTTTAAATGAAAGAGGTGGTGAAAGAAGTGTGTTTATAGAGTTAGGTGGTGAGTGGAGTTATGGGTAGTGAGAGAAATGAGTATGATGGATACGTGAACTGTGGGTATAAAGAGAAGTTGGTTGATAGGCGAAAAGAATATGTATTTTCTTGCATACAGTCCCAAAACTTGGAGACAAAATGGATCAGTTCATTATCTAGCCATTTGATGAAATCTCAAGCATAACACGTCTCCGCTGAATGGATGGCAAGTCTAGACATGACTGAAGCTGTTGCTTCTTGATCAAGGAAGAACAGAAACAGAGGCAAAACATAAACTGATAAAGAGCTAGGAGCAGGTGGAATCCACAGGAAACAAAAACATGACTTTTATCTATCAAACTTAGGGAGAGATCAATGCATCAGGTATTTACCAGAAAAAAAACAAAGATACCAAAATTCAAAGCCAAAACAAAGCATGTACATAAGGGTAGATCTAGTAAAGCAAGCGAGTGGCCCCTAATGTCCACACCAATCAGCAAATCAATACTCAGAAAAACAGTTGAAAATGAGAGTAAAACAGTGTAAAAATGAGAAACAAGATGCTTTAGTCATCATACCTGGAAAGCTCCTCTCAAATGTGAATGTTCTCCCCTCTCTTCTCAAATTTGAATGCTCTCCCCTGGTTTTCTCCCCTCAAATCTCTCTCCTCTCTCCTCTCTCCTCTCTCCTACCTCTACCGACTTCTCATATTTCTTGTTTTATACCAGAATCCTTTCTTCTACCTCCTCCTCTTCCTTATAAAAATCCTCACTTTTTTTTTTTTTTTAAAAAAAATTGTTGTTCCCTACCTCTACAAACTCCCCTTCTCGATGGCCCCTTTGCACCTTCCCACCAAACTTTTTAAATTAATTTTTTTTAAAGTCCAAACTGAGTCTTCCTTCTTTACTTTCCCACCAAAAAATCGTTTCTTTTCTTATTTATTTATTTATTATTATTATTATATTTAAATAAACGAGTAAATAAAATAAAAAGATCATAAAAGATATTTTCGAAATGGAGATGAAAATAAAAAATAAAAAATATAATATAATATACTAGTAAGAATAATATTAATAATATCAATAAAATAATAATAATTTTAATAATAATAATAATGATTTTAATAATAATAATAATAATATTAGAAACAATGGTAAGAAAAACAATTCTAATAATGATAATTAAAAAAACAAAATGACAATAATAATTGATTCCGTGTAAATCCAGTCGGGTCTTTTAATAAAAAACATTTATAAATCCTATGACCTCATACTAGCGTAGCAAAGCTACTATAGCATAGTGACTCTAGGGTCGAACTCTGGGATGGGTTTTCATTCTACCAGTGGTATACTTAAGATTAGAAATTGAGTCTGATGAGTTCCTTTGTAAAAAACTTAAAGTTTAAAAGAAAATAAAATTTGTTTTGAAAGTGGTGTTTGAAACTAAACTAATATAGAACTAGATAAAAATGGAAGAAAGAAAGTCTCCCGGAGCTAAGGGTTGCTAGGATCAAGTTCAGAATGCAAAGTGGAAAATTCTGGATTTTTCTCCTCGCATTGGGGATTTAACCTATAGTTATTTCCCGAACCGGCATAGGTTTAACAATGAAGATTTAATCCATAAAAAGTCAATAGAAATGGTAGTCAAGGTCCATTAATGGCTTTAGACACTATGGGTCTTCACTTTGAGCCACTTTCCAATGGCTCGTACATGATAACTAATGGACTGATATGGATCTAGCAATAAGCATCCACAGAGACCTGAAGCTTACCATGTATTGGCCATTCAAAGTGATTCAAAGGGATTTAAAGCGATTCAAAGGGATTTAAAGCAAAACTTTAGATTTAAAAGCCATTTATGAACTCCAACTACCTGTATTTAATGCACGAGAGTTTTCCACCTTTGCATCTGGACTTTTCACCTAGCTTCCTTCACTCCAAGAAACCAAAAGTTTAGCCTCTCATCCTCTGGGAAAACATCCTCAGAGGTTGTTTGGCTTCCAAGAAAAAGAAAATAGTAGAGAGAAAAGGAAAACACGAGAGCCCTGTATTTCACTGAGTGTAAAACATAACATCTGTTTCGAGAGATGATTTCCACCCCTCTTATAGTCTTTACAAAAGCAAAGCTTGTGATTGGCTAGTTACAAGGATAAGAAAGGAATTTACATAAAAAAAATACAAAAGAAAAGATCTAAAGTGGAGTCGGCAGAACAGAGGAGAATTCGCACCACGCATGGGCTGGTGCGAATTTTCAAGGAAGGTGTTGTGCGAATTTCAAAGTGTTGTACGAATTTCACATAAGCCTGGAGCAGTTGTCTTCTGAAGGCCATATCTTCCTCATTTCAGCTCCAAATCGTACATGGTTTGAAGCGTTGGACTCTTGACTTCTTGATATTTGAAATGGTATATAGCATGTAAAAAATGAACTTCAGGAAGTGCTCCAAAAGTGCGAAGGAATACTGCAACTGCTGTCCTCTGTTTTCTTCACTTTGCTTGTTTTTCCTCTTTGCTTCTCTCCTTTACTTGGCTTGTCTTAATGATCCAAAAAGCTGTCAAAACACTAAAACTAGCCACAAATATGATTAGAAGTCATTGCTAGGTCCTTAACATGCCAATTGGAATAAAGATGGAGAACTACTACACAAAAGTGCTTAAAACATAATGACTTAAAGGTGTAAAATAGCACTTTTTGGGTAGTAATCAATAATAATAAAAATGTACAATAACTATATACATATATAGGTAGATATGAAAATGAATAAATAAATAAATAAATGAGTAGATATAAGTACACAACATGTATTTATAAAGAAAACATGCAAACTACGTAAGCCATGCGGGCCATGAAAGTCACGTAAGCCATACGAATGACTTAGGGGTGCTGGGGTAAGCCCCAAAAGGACTAGGCGTACCTAAATGGGCTAGGTGTGCCTAATGGGCCAGGTGTGCCTAATGGGCCAAGTGTGTCTAATGGGCAAGGTGTGCCTAATAGGCCAAGTGTGTCTAAATGAGCTTAAATTAAGCTCGAAAGGCAGCCAAGAGATGACTACGAGTCAAAAAAGAAGTATGGGAAGACACTTAGTGTCACATCTATTAAGATGACAAAATGGAGGGTCTACAATATTGTCATCAAATATATATAAAAATTAAAAGAAAAAGAAAAAGTTTGAAAGATTGAGTACATGTCCTTAGGGTTTATGACCACTTTGTGTTTAAACTCTGATGCCCATTAGTTAGGAGTCGTCAACATCTTCTTACTACATAAGCTGGAAAACTACTTATCACTTTATAAAAATGAATAATTAAATAAAATATAAAGTTGGGAAATTGAGATTTCTTTTAAAGAGCTTAGGGTGACACCTTGAAGGGTAAGTGACCTTTTAAAGTCCTTAATACCTGGTAACTTGGGATGAATCATAGGAGTTGCTAGTTTAAGCCACATAGAAGGAGATTTTTCTAGCTAAAAAAAGAGCAAATGGATATAAAAGAAGAACATAGATGAGTGATAATTTTCTTGATTAAAGAATTTGATTCTTTAGAAAGTTACAAAGTATGAATACTTTGAAATTTTCAAATGAAATTTCTTAGAAAAAAACTTGCTAAAAAAATGTTTTGGTTAAGGTGACCAGTGATTAAACTAATGAACTATTTGCTTACAAATGTCTTGAATGATGAACTTGTCGGGGATCCAAATTACTCCATTCACTAGTCTTAGATATTTAGGTGCATGCAAAACTCCTAGGGTTATTAGATACTAGCAATGGAAACATTCAAAACAAAAAATAAATAGTATCATAGGTTAGGCGTGCTTCACCAAGGATCTGGATGTTCTAAGACCATTTCCTATTGATGCAGACATATGTTGAATCCACGGTAGTCTTCGTAGATCTCATCAATCCATTGATCTTCCATTTGATAACTCCTCCTTGAATCTTGACACTCAAATGGTGAAGATTTGGGAGAGTGGAGGCTATGACTCTTTTTGGAACATATAAGAGAAATAATGAATGACAAAAGTAAAGCCTTAACCCCTAAAAAGGGTATTTATAGGCTTCTCATAGGCTTAAGTGACTTGAACCTACCTAGGCCTCGGTTACTTAATTTAGCCCAAAAAATGGTCCTAATTGATTAATTAATCTAACATGATTCCAATTAATTAATTAGCTTAATCCAGAGATATCATTCACTAACCCCTTTCCAACATTACATATTTACTAAAATGCTTTTATGCACATAAAGTGAACCAAGAACTAATTCAACCCTCATAAATCATGTCATAAAGGAATATGAGTTGAGTGGGGACCATTGAGACTCATAGGATAGTACTAACTCCCTTAGAATCTAATTATGAAGTTGACTCAATATCCTACTACAAAAAGTTAACTGCACTCCAATACCTTATGTAAAGAATAATAAGACACAAAATGCCCAAGTCTGTGACTTGCTATTCCACTGTATACAATCTCCTTATGAACTAACATTCATAATATAACAATTTGAATGTTGTTAGCCTCTCAAGATTATTGTTGTCATTCTTGAATTACAAAGTCTCCTATTTTGTGATCAACTGACATATCTTAGCTTATAAGAGCATATGGAAAATTCCACTTAAGAAATTACTATAACCATAGATTTCCTTATTACATATCCCTAGGATCACCCAAGGGGTCACATTGCCTCAAAGTCCATGAGACCTCACGATGACTCTATTGAGAATATATGTTACTATTGACTTCCATCAATAGTGACCCAATCCATGGGAAATACATGACCACCTTAGGATCTCACTTATAGATCAAAGCAATTGCTAACTTTGGCATAAACTTAGTATACTCTTAAGGTTGAGAGATAATACAATATAACAATTTAGTGAAGTCATGATTACTTGATAACCTACTTCATGACTCACCATAGTCGAATGTGTAATCGTATACACTAGTGCGCTCACCATGGGAATCTCATCTTAATGGTCAAGACCAAACATCTCTCCAGTTATGAGGTAGTGTACTATAGCCTCAAATGGATTACTTAAATCTATGAATCGATTGTGAACAAATTGTCTACTTGTAAGGAACCCATGACTTGGATCATCCGTACAACTCCTAATATAGACAAAACATGTACAATGCAAGAGATGTTAAGTCAAAATGCTTATAAAGTATAATGTATGGAAAAAGGATATATAAAGTTAAACTTGAATCTCATTAAATAAATAATAAATTCCAAATTTATTACATCATATCATGCTTTTAAGGTTTTATCCTAACAATCTCCTACTAACTCTCAAAATATAATGTTATCAAAGCAAACTAGACACATATTTAACACCTATGCTATCCTAATGACCATCAAAGACTCTCCTCATTAATGTCTTGGTGAAGGGATCTTCCAGGTTCTTCAAAAATGGTATTTTCTCAATTACTATATCACTCTTCTAAACTATCTTATATTTCAAATGATACTTCCTTTTAATGTGCTTACTCTTTATATGGTTTTTGGGTTTTCTATATTGTGCCACTTCCCCCCTTCCATTGTTGTCACAAAACAATGTCATGGGTTATACATCCAAAGTATTACCCTAAGTTTTATGAGGAACTTCCTAAGCCAAACGAATTCCTTTACTATTTCAAAAGCTATAATGTATTTGAATTCCATAGTAGAGTCAACAGTGTTGACTATGGTACTTCTACTCGAAATACAAGGGACATGGGAAACAGTATTGACTATGGTATGATGAATGGGATTTGAAATCTAAAGTCAGTGAAGCTTGACTGTTACTGTTGTGGTTTTGGTTGAGAAAATAGGGTGGAGAAGAGAAATGTTTTGTATTTGGAGAGATATGGACAACATGAATAGAGTGCCAAAGGTGGGAATGAAGGATGAAATAACAATAAAAAAGAATTGAGCTTCGAACAACATGGTATTAAAAAAAATGAAGGATTAGGTAGCCAAAGGATCAATGGTAACCATGGGTCGTGGTGTGCAAGTGAGAGAAGAATGAAAATGAAGCTTCGATGAAGCTGTTAGTGGTGCACAAGTTAGAGAAGAATGAAAACGAGGCTTTGGTGGAGATGCTGGTGGTACACAGGTTGGAAAATGAAGAAGCTTCGATGGAGTTGTTGGTGATGTGGGTTGTATTAGAGAAGAAAGAGTAGGTTTCAGTGACCATGGGTAGTGAAAACGACCGGTGCATGGATCTTTGGAGGGTGATGAAATTAGTGAAGATGGAGTAATGAATGAGTGGATAAGTAGGCTTGCTTGTAGCAAGGGTAGCTTAAAAGAAAGAGTGGTTATGGTAGGGATTGAAATAAAGTGAGAGTAATAGAGATAGGTCTTGGGTAGCCCAAAGAATGGATTGTTGCAAGAATGAGGCAGTTTGATAGGGGTTGTATTGAGGTATCTTAGGCAACTAAAAGGTATGGGTACAACATAAGGAATAAACCGACTAATGGAGGTTGAGTTTAGGCAGCTAAAATTGAGTTGTAGTGGAGAGTGGGACAACTAGTTGCAGTTGAGTTGGAGTTCTATGAGGTCATGAACATGGGGCTATGATGGATGAGAGGATTATAGCTAGTGAGGTTAATGTGTTAAGGTTGTAGAGAGATAAAATGGGCTGTTATGAGAAGTGTTTGGTGTATTTTAAATTATATGAATGTTGAAAAATATAATGTTTTATGAAAGCATATAAATTGTTTACTTGTTATTAATTGAAAAAAAAATAATTCATTTCATATTTAAGGTGCGTGCTTTAATAGTTGTGATATCCTAAATATTCTATTTTTATTTGTGGTCCATGAGGTATTGGAAGGAAAATTGTTTTGGTATATTGATAAACTCAAATTTTTATTTTGATTTATGGACTGTTGTAGGGGATGTGGCGGTTTGATAGGGGTTGTACTAAGGTGTCTTAGGCAACTAAAAGGTATGGATACAACATGAGGAATAGAATGGCTAATGGGGCCTGAGTTAGGGTGTCTTGGACAACTAAAACTGAGTTGTAGTAGAGAGTAAGACAACTAGTTGCAATTAAGTTGGTGGTCTATTAGGTCATGAGCATGGGGCTATGATGGGTAAAGGGTTTACAATTAGTGACATTAATGTGTTAAGGTTGCAAAGAGATAAAATGGGTTGTGATGATGAGTGTTTGGCATATTTTAAATTATGTGAATGTTGAAAAATAAAATATTTTTAGAATTATATAAATTGTATACTTGTTATTGATTGAAAAAAAATTCATTTCATATTTAAGATGAGTGTTTTAATAGTTGTAATATCCTAAATATTTTTTTTTTTTTTTTGTGGTTCATGAGGTATTAGAAGGAAAATTGTTTTGGAATATTAATAAACTCAAAATTTTATTTCGATTTATGGTTCATGAAATATTATAAAGGAAAATTATTTTAGCATTAAAGAAATCTTAAAGTATATTTTAGTAACCCTAACATATTATTTCTCAACTTACTCATTTAACAATCATGATTGATACCTAGATTTCTATAATTTTTGAAATGATGTTAACAAAAAGAAATTGAATCATATTAAATCATTCTTATTAGAAAACTTATCCTAATTCATCACTAAACCCTTATTGTGTTTCATATTTTTAAAGAAAATGAAACCAATTATTATTTAATTTAAATCATGAATTTATATGTAAGGATTAAGGTTTTAAAATTCTAAACAAACCTAAATATACTAGAAATCAATCAAAAAAAAAAAAAATCATAAACTAAATCAAGGGTCACTATAATAAAAGTTGGGATCCACTTAATCTCTCCAAATGCCTCTCATGGAAAATCCAAAGAAATAATGACCTTAATAGTCACAGTAGACCAATAATGAGAGATAAAAAATAGCTTAAAAACCACCATAAGTGAAAAATAAGACATCAAAGGATGTAGGAAGACAATCTTATATGGAATATGCTAAGATGATAAAATAAAGGGTCTACAAAAACATTGTCATATTTTTTAATTGACAAATCCCGACCATTGTCTTGTGCAAATTGGATACAAATACACAAAAACAACTCCTGAGCTCTATAATGCATCATTCGATTATTTTCTCGTTGTATCTCAAATAATGCATCTTCCCAGACATACATTACTTTATGATGCATTTGAACTGCATAAAAGAGGCTAACCTAGGCATGTAGTTATTCTAAGTTCATGACTAATTCATTTTGTTTACACACCTTATAAGCCTACTCTCTACGATTATATACACTTAGTGAGTGAAGTTTGCACCATTTGAAATTCATAAGTGGCCATTAACAAGGATTGAATTCCTTTTGGAATCCATCTCTTATCAATGACTATATATCATGATGGAAAATGAAACTCCTATAGAACAACAAACCCTTGTTATAAACATATATTATACAAGCCAAGATTATATGTATAGATATACAACTCATAAAGCAAGAGATGGTTGGCAAATCTTGATAATTTAGTACTTTGATTTCATTCAAGCTCCAAATAAATGCCAACAAAGAATTAGCTTAGGAGATTCCTTTGTTAGATGTGCTAATTTGAAAGTGAAAAAAGAATACTACTTTTTCATAGTGACGAGATAACACTTTTGTCCATATCCCACTAAGATTCACAACTATTAACAATTCATTGATGACACTTCTATACACATCTTGCTATGAAATGACAACACAAAAATACCTCACGAGATTTCATTAATACATATGCCAATTTGAAAGCGAGAAGACAACACTAATTTTTTCAGAGTGACAAGACAACACTAAAGTCCATTTACTGACAACTCGCCGTTGAGAGTTGTTTGCGTACTTTTTGAAAGTAAACATGAAATTTACTCAACATTAATTGATTTTTGTGTGTACACAACTCACAAATGAGACGTCAAATCACTTTTTCAAAAGGAAAATATATAGAGTCAATAGTAGGAATAGTGAAAGAAATAAGAATAAGGTTTAGAGGGACACAATATTAGAAAATATTATCATGTATTGTGCCATGTAAACATAACATAAATAAGTGATGGTACTTTCAACCTTAGAACATAGGAAATTAGATTATTCATTTTTACACCAATCACAACTCTCATCTAATATGTTTTAATTTTGGTAGAAAAGATCTTATTCATATAGTTTGGTTCAATATTTTAATAATTTTCCCTAGACACTTATTGTAGGTTGTATATATTTTACATTAAGACAAACATTATCATTATTATTTATGTTTCTACGCTCATTATATGTTGGTGATTTACACACTTGTTTCTCAAGTTCAATAATTTGTGAATGACATGGACTCGCAATGACATAGACATCTGCACTTGGGTAAGCACTACTGGTCAAGAGATATATTTGAGTTGTCAGGGTGCTATTGAGTATTAGGAGATGATGAATTCATGTACTTGCTAGGGTCATTGGATAGGTATTCTGATGTGACCTTGTGTACAATGGAAAATAAGTGGAAACATCGAGTCGAGGAATTAAATAATCTCATCCAAGAGCTATGTTCATTGAGTGTATGGGTATGTCGTAGAAAATCATTGTCCATTCATAAATACGATCACATTGGTTTAGGCAAAAAAACTAAACAAGATTAGAGAGAAAAATAATAAAATGAATATCCAAAAAAATAGGGTCCTAATGCTACAAGAAACGTGCAATGAGGGAGTTGCAAATGGTCAAGAACTAAGTGTAGAAAATAAAGAAGAAATCCTTTCTTTGCTATAATGCACATTGGACTTTGAAATATTTGATGAGAAGCAGTAACATGTTCATTGATGGCAATATGAAACGAATTCTTCAATTTCAAATGTATTTGAATAACCTTAGAAGATTTGCCCTTGGGTTACCTATCTAATATTGTACTTTGAAATTTGGGATCAATGTGGTAACTAATTAACTAAATGGCTTCAAAATAATGCTAAACTTTGTTTTTTTTCCTCAAATTGTAAACAAGATTTTCATAGTGTTGTATGTGGATGTGAGATTGTTTTCAATCTTACCACCAACTTTGATAAGGTTCACATATTGCATGTGTTAGGGAATAAAATATATTATTTTGAAAACCTTGCAGGTTAGTACAATAAGATGACATATATTAGGTGAAATAGACTTTGGTGTGAACAAAAATAAAAACCATATTTTACAATTGACTGAAAATGATGGTTTAGTGTAGCATGATTTTTCATTACAAATCTGACTTCACAATTACACTTTTATTAGCCACATGTATTTTAATTCTAACTTATGTCTTGTACTTTTTTGTATTGCAAGTAGGCCTTAAGGCCAATCTTGCAAGAAGACCCTCAAGTCAATCTTGAAAGTTTATAAATTATATAACCTTTCAACATCATTGCTATGTTCTATGCACCTCTAAACAACCTCTCTTTGCAACGTAGGTCAAACATATTTTTTGGTATTTTTATGTGAGGAAGTCGGTGTTTGATATTTTCATTTAAATTTTGTTTCAATTTTTTTAACAAATATGGAAGAAAGACTCATGCATAAATGTTGCTTTGTTTTCATCATTATTAACAAATACAACTACAATTATGCTTATGAGAAGCCGAATATGGGAAATAAAGACAAGTTCTATGTTGTTTTTGTTAGGTGGAAACTAGGTGTGTACACATCTTAGCTAAATGCCAAGCTCAAGTTGTTGATTATAAGGGTAACATTTATAAATCATTTAAAACCCATCATAAGGCTATATCGACTTGGGCCATGTATGAGCCTTTGTGGAGAAAACTTGAAACACTAACTTAATCATCCTTAGATGAAGATGTTAAAAAACTCATTGGACAACCAGACGGTGAAGAAGTTATCAGGAGGACCAAAGATCCCATAACAAATTTATGTGCTCATTTTCTACTTGGATGTGTTGTAATATTCACAATTATGTTTGTTGTTTAAAAGTTGTTTTAGGTATGTTCAAGTGTGGTATGAGTACACTATGCTTTGCATGTATTATTATTTTTCACAAAAATTAGGACCTAAATATTTCCATTCATAAGTTGCATTACGTCTCTTTCAAGCAATGATACTAGTGTGCTATGGATTTTCATCATTTTTATTTCACAAAAAAAAATAATGAAAAACTTAAATAGCATGGTTAATCCTCCACAAGGGATGGAAATATGCCAAAAAAAAAAAAATGCTAAAACTACAAAAATAAAATATGAAGTTAACAAATTTTGGATGATAAAATTTAAAAATAAGAGTCAAAAGAGTTTTTCAAAATCACTTAAAATCCTTTAGAATTGGCAACCTTGTACACCCATTGTATAGTTAGTACATTTTCTTTGTACACTTAGTGCAAATACCTTGAACAGTAGCACGAATTCCATAGACCTAGTGAATGTATGCATATGGATGAGTTAACCATGTTTCCATTCATTTGGTTTAGAAAAAAAATGAAAAATTGAATCCAAATTTTGTTCCCTAATCATCATTAGTGGGGTAGATAATCAAATGATCATGTATGAGTTAAATAGAGTGCATGAGATGAGTGTTTGATCAATCAATGTGTGCGAGAAATATCCCTCATTCTTGGCAGGGGGAAATGAGCAAGTGAGTTTTTCAAAATCCCTTGAAATTCTTTAAAAAATGCAGACTTATATACTCATTCTACGGTTAGTACATTTACCTTGTATATTTAGTGTAAATACCTTGTATAATGGTATAAATTCCACAGAACAACTAGTGAATGTGTCCATATGGGTGGGTTAACTAGGTTTTCATTTGTTTACTTCCAAAAAATGGATAATTGAATACAAATTTTGTTTCCCATCTATCATTAGTGGGGTAGGTAATCAAATGGCCATGTAAGAGGTCAATAAAGTGCATGAGATGAGTGTGTGATTGAGCAATGTATGTGAGCAATGTTCTTCATCCCTGGTTGAAGGAAATAAACGAGTAAGTTTTTTTATAATCCTTTTAAATACTTCAAAAAATGTAGTTTTGTATACCCCTTGTACAGTTCATACATTTTCCTTGTACACTTAATGTAAATACCTTGTACAGTGACACAAATTCTATAGAACTACTAGTGAATGTGTACATATGGGGGATGGGGGGTTAACCATATTTCCATTTGTGTGGTATTGAAATCCAAAATTTGTTCCTCATTCATCATTAGTGGGGTAGGTAATTGAATGGCCATGTACGATTTTAATAATGTGCATGAGATGAGTGTGTGATCAACCACTATGTGTGAGAGGAATGTCCCCTATCCTTGGTTGAGAAAAATAGGCAAGTGAGTTTTTTAGAATTCCCTTCAAATGCTTCAAAAAATGCAGTTTTTTACACTCCTTGTATAGTTAGTACATTAACCTAGTAAACTTAATGTATATACCTTGCATAATGGCACAAATTCCATAGAACTACTAATGAATGTGGTATGGGTGGGTTAACCATATTTTCATTCGTGTGGTTCTAAAACCCAAATATTTTTTCTCATTCATCATTAGTAGGGTAGGTAATCAGATGGCCGTGTATGTGTTCAATATCATGCATGGGATGAGGTATGATCAACCAATATGTGTAAGGAATGTCCCCTATCCTTAGCCAAGGGAAATAAGCAAGCAATTTTTTTAGAATCCCTTTAAATGTTTCAAAAAAGGCAACTTTGTATACCCCTTGTACATTTAGTACATTTACCTTGTACACTTAGTATAAATACCTTGTACAGTGGCACAAATTTCATAGACCTACTAGTAAATGTGTGCATCTGAGTGAGTTAACCATGTTTCCATTCCTTTGGTTTAGAAAAAGGCAAAAAATTGAGTCAAAATTTTATTCCTCAATCATCATTAGTGGGGTAGGTATTCGAATGACTATGTACGAGTTAAAAAAATGCATAAGATGAGTGTGTAATCAAACAATATATGTGAGGAATGTCTTTCATCCTTGGTCGAGAAAAATAAGTAAGCAAGTTTTTCAAAATCCCTTGAATTCCTTTAAAAAATGTAGTCTTGTATACTCCTTATATAATTAGTACATTTACCTTGTACACTTAGTGTAAATACCTTGTATGGTGGCTCAAATTCCATACACTTCCTATTGAATGTGTGCTCGTAGGTAGGTTAACCATGTTTTCAATGTTTTGGTTCAAAAGAAAGGGAAAAGTTTAATCCAAATTTGATTTCCCAATGATCATTGGGGGATAGGTGTTCAAATATCAATGTACAAGTGTAATAAAGTGCATGAGATAAGTGTGTTGTTAGGATAGAACCCTTAAAAGTATAACATGATGTAATAAATTTAGAATTCGTTATTTATTTAATGATGTTCTAATTTCACTTTTACCTATCCTTATTTCATGTATTATACTTTATGAGCATTCTTGCTTGCATCTTTTGCATTGTATGTGACTTAGGTGCATTAGGAGTTGCACAAAAGATCTAAATCATGGGTTTTTTTTTTTGCAAATAAATGACTTGTTCAAAACTAGTTCATGGGTCTAGGCAATCCATTAGAGGTTGTAGTGCACCACCTCCTAATTGGAGGGATGGTTGGTCTTGGTTATTGGGATGGTTTTCTCATGATGAGTGTACTAGTGTGTATGGTTACAGATTGAACATGACCTACAGTGAGTCATGACTGAAGACTGTCAAGTAGTCATGACCTTACCAAGCTGCTTCATTGTGTTGTCTCTCAATCTTGAGAGAATATTGAGTTTGTGCTAAAGTTAGCAGTGGCTCTAACCTACGAGTAAGATTGTAAGTTGATTATTTATTCCCTATGAATTGAGTTACCATTGATGAAAGTCGGTAGCAATAGGTATTCTTAAAAGAGGCACCATGATATCTCATGAGATTGAGACAATGTGCCTTCTTGGGTGATTCTAAGGAGGTGTGTTCATGGAAACTATGGTCATAGTAGTTCCTTAAGTGGAACTTGACATAGGTTCTTTGAGAGCTAAGACATGCAAGTTAAATACACAATAGGAGGTTCTGTAACTCAAGGATAGTAGAGGTAGTCTTGAAAGACTGATAGCTTTCACCTTATTAGACTCTAGACACCAATTCATAGGGAAACTGAACACAATGAATAGCAAGTCACAGACCCAAGCACATAGTGTCTCGTTGTTATTTAAGTAGGATACTAGAGTTCAATTGATTTTCTGTAGTGAGATGTTGAATCAACTTCAGAATTAGATTATGATGGAGCCAATACTCTTATGGGTCCTAGTAGTCTCTGCTCTAAGCTCATTTACCTTGTTGGCATGGATTATGAGAGAAAGATTGACTCTAGGTTCACTTTTGTGCATAAGGGTGTTTTGCTAATTACGCCAGGTTACACAAGGGTGGGTGAATAAGGTCTTTAGATTGGGCTAATTGATTAATTAGTAGACCTTATTGGGTTAATTCATCAATTAGGACCCATTTTGGGTTAGATCAAGTGACCCAAGCCCATGTGGGTTCAAGTCACTTAAGCCCAATTAGGAACCCTATAAATACTCCATAGGGGTTAGGGTTTCCATAACTTTTGTTTTCCACCATCCAAAGAGAAAGAGAGCCATAGTCTTAACCCACATTTCCCCTCGCGTGCCAAGAACAAGATTGAGTCATCGGGTGGAAGATCATGGATTTATGAGACTTCCAACAATTTGAAAGTCGTCTTCAACACTTGGAATTTAAGGTTTGGGAACATCCAAACCTAAAGGTTAGATATTTAACCCTAAAAAAAAAAATCATTTTTAAAAAAAAATGTTATTACTTCCATTGCTTTGATCTAAGATGCCAACATGCATGGTATGAGAGAGTGCAAGCCTTAGGTTATAAGAAAAAAAAAACGTGATTAACAATTTATTAAAATATTACACAAAGGGCAACCTTGTGCACCCCTTCTACAAATAATATATTGACCTTGTGTAGTTAGTATAACACCTTTGTACAGTGGTGCAAATTCCATACACATGCATAAATTATATGTCCATATAGGTGTGTGAACCATGTTTTCAATTGTATGATTTAGAAAAGGGTGGAAAACTTAAGAATAAAGGGCATGAACCATATTTCCAATGGTTTGGTATGGTGAATCCAAACTACACTCCCTAATCATTATTAGTGTGGTAGGTAGTCTAATTGCCATGTTCGAGTGTATAGATTTGCACGAGATGAGAAACTCATGAAAGAATGTGTAAGACGAGTGTGTAATCCTTAAGTGAGGGAAATAAGCTAGGGAGTGGTTTAGAATCATTTGAAATCCTTTACAAAAGGGCCCCCTTTTACACTCCTTGTACAGTTAGTGTATTGTCATGTATAGTTAGTGTAACACATTTATACAATGACAAATTTCATATACCCCCTACTAAAACGTTGTCCAAAATTGTGTTAACTATGCTCCACTTGTTTCTTTGATAAAAGGGTAGAAAACCATCAATCATGGGGAAATAAAAGTTTTGAACATTGATTCTTCATGGAACCATTCAACAATAGTGTTTCACCAACACTACTATGCAACTCATCATTGATTTTAAAATTTAAATAATAAATTTGAACTGTAATTTTATAAAAGCCATAAAAAAATATAAATGAAACCATAAATGCAAAGATTTTTTTTTCATAAATTTCCAATTATCTAGGAAATTGAACTATCAAACAAACAAATCAAATATACAAATGGGCTAATTATAACTTCTGGAGGCTATTCTAATGGTAGTGAGTGGGGGCTTCAACATCTATCACAATATTGTTAGGAAGGCCAAGTCTTATAAGTAGGCCAAAGGACACGGAGAATGAGTGATTGTTGTTATTTCTTGCTCCTTATGATCTGCGAACTTATGGATTGCAATAATGATATTCGTTAACTTCATTGTTTAAAAAATTCAATGCTAGTATCTACATTATCTTAGGCATGCTTGATTCTCATCCTCTTTATTTACTTGCAAACGTATAAGCTCCTTGACTTGCTCCTTCAAGGATAGGGAAATTGCATAACATAGCAAGACAAGCTAGGGCACCATGTATTCCAAGTAACAACATCTTATATAGGGCCTACTTATTCAAATTAATGGAATAGAGAAGCATGATGCACCTTATATTCCCCATTCATAAATAGAACTCATACATAACAATTAGTTAGTCATACCAACCTGATTAATCATGCATCACAATTAGTTAGTCATAATAACCTGATTACTCATACATAACAATTAGTTTAGCATACCAACCTAATTATATGATGTGATCTTGAGCTTTTTTCATTCAAAGTAGTTTCTCCTGCTTGCATAAATGGATCTTGGTAAATACCAGACAATAAGGAGCATGGCACAAGAGCAGAATTTTCTTTTCTATTTTTCCTTATTTTTATTAATAAAATACAACATAGCTTTTATCAAGACAAACAAAATGTATTTGAAGAACACATAGTGCTTTATAATATATTTTCCTCCTTCAATTTATCAATGATAAAATATATATATATATATATATGTAGGCGGGAAACAAAATGGTTGTCACAACCTTATAGCAAACTTCCAGCTCAATAAAAGAAACAAAAAAAAAAAAAAAACCTAAGAAATAAATAATAATAAAATGATAGTCTTTGAAAAAAAATTTAACAAAATTGATTATGCCCAAAAAAAATTTCTTTTTGAATTCATGTTATCTTTGAAACTCAATTCTCCCTTAATCTTATTCTCGCTAAATGCAATATCAAGAGAAAGTTTGCTTTGTTAACAGTAACAAAATAAATAAGGCTTTCCAAAATATTGGAGAATCTGCCACAGTGCACAAAACTTTGAAAAAAATTGCACATTATGACAAGAAATATTAACAAATGAGATGAATACGGAGTTGGCTCTTCATGTAAAAGAGCTCAAAATAATTGAGCAATGTTAAACCCAAGGTGTAGCCCATTTGTTTCAACATCTTGAACAGAGCCTTCATTTTTGCTAGGGTTAATGGATCATCTTCTCATTGTTGTCACTTTCTAAAGACTCTTTCTTTGTTCTTGCCTATTTAGAGTTTACAGAGGGAACCTTTTTCAATTTATCTTTTAGGGGTTGAGAGGAGTAAATTGAGAGAGATCTCCCATGTCGTCTTCATCCTCATCATCATCATCTTGTGTGGTTTTGCTATTAAAATAGTCTACCATTAATGAAAGTTTGGGAAGAAAAACGGAGGATTTCTTCTATTTAATCAAAGTTATTGGGGTATCTGATGTGAATAGGAATGACGATAGGATAGGTTTTTTCGGATACCCCCCCTACCCCCCCCCCCCCCCCCCCCCGCCCTTAATCAGACAAGTTTGAAATTTAAATAAACGAGTTTGGGATGAATTTGAAAGTTTTTTAAAAACCTGAACTGAGTTCAGGACGATTTGGGTATTATCTTATCCTACCCCGTCCTAATTAGATATAAAATTTAATTTCAAAAATTAATTTAATTTAATCTTTATTTTCCTATTTTATATAGATATATATATATATATACAATAATAAAATACTTTTAAAATAAGTTATAAAAAATTATAATATTTTAAGTATTTATAAAAATATATTTATTCTAATGTAGTTAAAAAAATTTAAAATAATTTTTTAAAAAAGGTAAAAGTTTTTTTTTTTTAAAGTTAAACTGGGTGGGGCGAGGCAAGTATGAGAATTTCTCATACCCTCTCCGCCTCGCCCTATCTCATTTAATTTTTTTTTTTAATGGGATGTGCATGGAAAATATTTTAAATAAATGGGTGGGGTTGGGATGAGGGCAACTCATCCTGAACTTGCTCAGTTGCCACCCCTAGATGTGAACAAACAACTTTTTTTTCTTTTTTTTTTTTTAATATCCGACGTGACAACTTAAATGGGTATTTTTGTCTCTTATTATTTTATATCATTCCAATCAATTATGGGTAATACAAGGATGTTGGACTACTTTTTAGACCCATCTAACCCGAAAGCATAATTAGATGACATTATATGAAACTTCTTTTTCTCCTCTTTGTGGTAGCACTCTAGTGTAAAACAAGTACTTATTACATTAAAAAATTTCAAGATATATATCAAAATTTAATTAATTTTTTTGGCTTATTTTTTATTGGTTGTAATAAAATAATTTGATATGACTTGGGGTTATATATTTATTTATTCTTTTTTCATTTTAATTTAATTTCTTGTGAAACTATGCTTATATGATATCTTTTTTTTTTAATAATTTTAATTTTAGTGAAATTTAATAGTAGCACATGTGATACTAAGTAATTGTTACAAAAAATTAATTCTATCCCATATTTGAAATTAATTATTAGTCAAAAGGCATTCTACAAAATTTTGCTTTTATGCTCCTCTTTATGGTTGTGTTATACTAGAAAACAAACAGCAACCATCGTGTAAAAACATTTGAATATGCCAAAATTTATTTTATTTATTATTCTCTCTCTCTCTCTCTCTCTACTATTATTATTTTTACATTTGATTTCCAATGATAGTATGCTTATTTTTTATTTATTTATAAAAAATAGTTAAATTTGAGTGTAATCTTAATAATTTAGTAAATATGATGCCAATTAATTTGGGTTAAAAAGTTTAATTTGATTCCATCTCTTAAACTATATAATTTTGATGAAAAAGAAATTATAAAAGTTAAATATACTACTTGTGATCTTTGTGATTATTGGAACTTAGGGATAACAATGGGGCGAGTTTGTGACGGGTGACTGCTATCCCAACCTTGTCTCGTTAGTTATATCTATTTTCATCCTTACTATAAAAAAAAAAGAAAAAAAAAAGAAAAAATTAAATGGGATGGAACAAGATAGGGTAGATATAGGAAATTTTCATATCCACCTAGTCCCGTTTAATTTTTATTCAATTTTTTGCTTTTAAAATTTTAATTTTATTAAAAATAAATATGGTTTATAAATAAAAAATATTATAAATATTTATAATTTATTTTGTGAAAAATAATATTTTATTTATGTTAAAAGTTTAAAAAATGACAAAAAAAATAATAAAAATAATTTTTTATTTAAAATTATATATAATCAAGGCATGGTGGAACAAGTCATACTTGAGCCTGTTATGAAGTTGTTTCGAGTTTTTGAAAACTTCTCAAATCCGCTTCGAACCCATTTATCTTTATCTCAAGCCTTTCTCATTTGAGATGGAATATACCCGAAAAAACCCGTTTCATTGTCATCCTTATCATAACTTTCTCATTTTAGATTTTTAATATTAGAAAAGTTGTTTTTATTAAAGCAATCATTATTTGTAAGTGCATTGAGAGTGTAGAAATAGAAGAAAAGGAAGACTTAGTCAATCCCAAATCACCCTTCATCCATTTTGTCCTTTGCTTCCCCCACCTAATCCTCCTATTCTTAGCGCATGCAGCTGCGGTGTCTCCCTTCCTAATTTCTGTGCCATCAAAACTGCTCTCCCCCCTCAAACCTCTTCTTTCTCTATCCCCACAAACCGCCATTCATCAATTGCAGCACCCCCACTGGAGGCTGGAGGGCATGCACGTCGCCCCACAAGCGCGTGCACCAACCGACCTGAATCATGTCCCATAATTATTCACCTTGGCCTCTAATCTTCCTCGTCATCATCTCAGTGGTGCACATTAATGTTGCCTCTGGTGCCAAACCATCCCAGTCTGAAATTCTTCTCGAGTTTAAGAATTCTCTACGTAATGCTACTGCATTAGGCAGTTGGAACACATCCACTACGCCATGCGGTGGTTCGCCGGGAGGTTGGGTCGGTGTTATTTGCATAAATGGAGACGTCTGGGGATTACAACTGGAGGGTATGGGACTCATGGGCACCATTGAAATGGACACCCTTGCGAAGTTGCCTCATCTGAGGGGTATAAGCTTCATGAACAATCATTTTGATGGGGCCATTCCAAAAATAAAGAAACTCAGTGCACTAAAGTCAGTTTTCTTATCCAACAACCAGTTTTCTGGGGAGATAGAGGATGATGCCTTTTCGGGTATGGTTTCGTTGAAGAAGGTGCATTTGGCACATAATAAGTTTTCAGGTGGGGTTCCTGAGTCCTTGGCTTTATTGCCTAGGATTTTGGAGTTGAGATTGGAGGGGAACCATTTTAAAGGCCAGATACCTGAATTTAGAGCAACTCAATTGCAATCCTTCAACATATCCAACAATAACTTGGAAGGTCCGATCCCGGCAAGCCTTAGGAAGATGGAGTTGACCTCATTTTCAGGTGAGTAACTATGATGTCTGCATATAGCCAATTACTAATCATCAATTTCCACGTTGAAGATGATGTTTTTAGGATTTTTAACACTTTCTTACTCTTTCCATAATAACACTTCAATGGATCCTCATCTATAGCAAACTTTGCAACTGTAGTTTAAAACCGAAAATTGAAAGATACACAGGAACAAAACTTGGAACAATTAATCCCTTAATTACTTGAATAAAAGAAGCCCACTATAGATCCCATACTGTTATCCCTTCTCATAATCAATGAAACTGAGAAAATGAATGGACAAGTACACATTGCATTCAAAACATGGCACCAAACGAATTTGATTGGATGAGGTATTGTGATCTAATGGCATGTTGACCTTGAGGCCATGTTTGTTAGGGTAAGGAGAAGTGGGAATGAAAATCTTGCTCCCTTTCTCATTCATTGTTATGGTTGGATAATTCAAGTGATGATGGGAATGAAATAAAAAATAATTTTTATGAAAGTAAAATCATACTTATAAGTGAGATTTTAATTCATCTTTTAAGAGCTTGTATTTTGGTTTACTAGTCTAGTTATTTTTAAAAACATGGTTTAGAAAATAGAAAATAAAAAATAAAAAATGAAAACCTTGTTTGGATAAGTGTTTTAAAAATTAATTTTTTATTTTGATTTTGTAAAAAAAAAAAAAAAAAAGGAAATTCACTTTATACAATATAAATTAAATTTAATTCAAGTCTTAAATAATTTTGTAATTAAAAAGTAAATTTTAATAAAATATGAATAGTTATGTTATAATAAAATCATAAATTATATATTTTTTATTAATATTATAAAAATATGAATATTAACATGTCATAAAAGGATAATTCATTTATTTTTTAAAATATAAATAATAATTCAAAATTAATAATTGCTAATACATTTTTTTTTCAAAAATAATTTTATTAACTAAATTTTAATTCTTTTAATATATAAATAAATCAATTTTTCATTATATATACACATTTATATTTTTATTTAGTTCGTAATTAATTAATCTTAAAAATTAGAAGATCCATTCAAGAATTTAAAGTATTAAATATATATATATATATATATATATATATATATATATATATATATATATATATATATATATTAATATTGTTTATAGTTATTATATATATTTTATGAGTTTCAAATTACTTTTTAAAAATTTTTAAACTCATTAATAAGTTTAATACAATTTTTTGTTTAATTTGAAATTCATTTCTCTAACAAAAAAATTAGAAAAATGGTTTTCTATTTTGTTTTGTTTTAAAAATTGTTTCTATAGAACAATAATCAAAGAGTGCTATAAATTTTTAAAAACAATTTTGTTTTTAAATCACACACTTAAATATGTTTTTAATATTTAGCAAAAAAAAAAAAAAAAACTTTCAGAGATGTTTATTTAAATGAAACTAAAAAAATTATTTTACTATGTATGGTGAGAGATTTTTTTATTTTTTATTTTTTGTTAAATGAAAACAAGAAATGATTTAAAACTATATATAGAGATATTATTGACAATTTATTTATTTATTTTTTATTCTCATTCCCACTGTTACTTAATATTGAAATAAAAATACTAATAATCATTCTAATCTTACATTATTTCTAAAAATAAAAAAAAAATAATAATAAAGTGGTCTCAATAAATGCACTTTGCATGGTACCATATCAAGAAAGGTGTATGTCTTAGTAAAAATTATGATACACAGATTGTTTAGAGTCCATTTGATAGTGATTCTAAAAAACATTTTAATATTTTTAATATTTGAAAATTTTTATTCTTCAGGTGTTAGAAATGTTAGAAACATTTTTTAGAATAATTTATAAACGCACTTTAATGGTGCATTTAATAGTGATACTAGGAAAAGCTTCTACCATTTTTAATACTTGAAAAATTTTATTTTTCAAGTATCAGCAATATTAGAAATATTTTCTAGAATTACTATCAAACGCACTCTTAAAACGCACTTAGTAGTGATTTTAGGAAGTGTTTTTAACATTTTTAATACTTGAAAGATACATTTTATAAGTGTTAAAAATATTAGAAATGCTTTTAAAATCAATGTCAAATGCACTCTTAGAGTCCATTCGGCAGTGATTTTAACAAGTGTTTTTAATTTTTCTAATACTTTGAAATATAAAATTTTTTATGTATTAGAAATACTAAAAACACTTCTTAGAATAACTATCAAATATACTCTTCGTCTTAGATATATGGTAGAGCAATTTTGGGCATATGCTTATAAGACACCTATTGAATTGTGGAAACAGGTAACAAAAATCTATGTGGAGCACCGTTGGGTTCATGTTCTCGGCCAAAGAAACCAACAACGCTAATGATGGTTGTTGTTGGTATCGTTGTGGCCTTGGCATTATCTGCCATCATTGTAGCCTTCATCCTCCTCCGCTGCAGCAAATGCCAAACAACTCTAGTACAAGTAGAGACTCCACCATTGAAAGTGACTTGTAGGGAGTTAGATAAGGTCAAGCTTCAAGAGTCTAACACTGAATCCGGGAAAAAGGTTGAGCAAGGAAAGTTGTACTACTTAAGGAATGATGAGAACAAGTATGATTTGAAAGACTTGCTAAAAGCCTCAGCTGAAATATTAGGCAGTGGATACTTTGGCTCTTCTTACAAAGCTGTTCTGGTGAATGGGTCATCCGTGGTTGTTAAGAGGTTTAGGCATATGAATAATGTTGGAAAAGAAGAGTTTCAAGAGCATATGAGAAGACTAGGGAGACTGAAACACCCCAATTTGCTTCCTTTTGTGGCTTACTACTACAGGGAGGAGGAGAAGCTCTTGGTTACTGACTTCATTGACAATGGCAGCTTGGCAATTCATCTTCATGGTATGTTGTTCCTCCAAACTCGAAACAATTTATATATGTACACACCTAGTTTTTTTTCTATATTAATTAAATTTCCATTTCATTCTTCCTCCATCAGGTAACCATGCTCGAGACCAACCAAGGCTCGATTGGGCAACTCGGTTGAAAATCATTAAAGGAATAGCCAAGGGCCTTGCATACCTCTATACTGAGCTCCCTACCCTAATTGCACCTCATAGCCACCTGAAATCTTCTAATGTTCTTCTTAGCAAGTCTTTCACGCCCCTGCTCACTGACTACGGTCTAGTACCCTTGATTAACCAGGAGATTGCCCAAGCGCTCATGGTCGCATATAAGTCACCAGAATACAAACAACATGGTCGGATAACAAAGAAGACCGACGTATGGAGTTTTGGGACATTGATACTAGAGATATTAACTGGAAAGTTTCCCACTCAAAATTTACAACAAGGTCAAGCAAGTGACGCTGATTTGGCAAGTTGGGTGAATTCTGTTTCCCAGGAAGAGTGGGAAGATGAGGTGTTTGATAAAGAGATGGGAGGGACGACGAACAGTAAATGGGAGATGGTGAAGCTGTTGAAGATAGGGTTGGCTTGTTGTGAAGGGGATGTGGGAAAAAGGTGGGATATGAAGGAGGCAGTTGAGAAGATCGAAGAGTTAAAAGAGAGGGATAGCGAGGATGATTTCTATTCTTCATATGCCAGTGAAATGGAAAGCCCTTCAAGACAACTGTCAGATGAACCCTCTTTCTCATGAATGGTGTTGAAAGGTGGAATTAATAGAGGATTGGCTGCCTTTTTTCATTAATTGTAAATGTAGTGCGGAAGTTGCAACTGCAATTGAGTGAGGGTGTTTAAATTCAGTAATTAATTACTGGTTTCAAGCAGATTCAAAAGCTTTTCCCCTCTCTTTCTTTCTCCTTGCGCTACCAGACTGCAAATTGGTTGGGATTTGGGCTCTACATTAATCATAAATTTCTTCTCCTCTATTCCATGTGTATATCATACAAAAGGGGTGCATTGCGCTGTGGAAAATAGCATACATTTGTACGAGAAAGCTATTCTAATTCATAAAAGAATTACACTACTCATCCAAAATCATATGATCATGAGAGGATAAATGAAAGCCAAGTTCGGACCGGTCCTTTTGCAAACTACTTTCATTTCTAATCCATTGAAAATTAATTTTGAGCTTTCAAAACTTGAAAATTAAAATTGATATGTCCAAGCATACCCAATTAATGCATGTATGTTAAAAAATAAACAACAATCAAGATTACAACAGTTAAAAACACTAATTGCCAAGATTAAATTACTAGTATTGTTTTAGTGGACGCTTCAATATAAATATATTAGTGCAAAGACATAAAGATAAAATAATTCATATACAAAATTATATGAAGTTTTCATATGATTTAACCAATCATACCTATATCCACCGGTGATAAAATTATTTTACTACACCATAAAGAATATTATAAAGGACAAAAATATAAATAACTACTGAGTCTCAAAACATCCTATGCTTCTTCGCTTAATGTATCTATACTTAAACCATAAGTTTTCTCAGTATGCGAGTGTTTTCCATTCTTCCTCACATTTCTATCATTCATGTATAGCCTTCGTGAACTCATTTTAATCTTATACCTTTTCTTCCCTCATGATCCCATCTTAAACCTAAAATTCATTTTGTAATTCTCTTCTATGTTTTGTTCTCTTTGACTTTTCTAAAAATCTCGACTTAGGCTTTGACACCAATTTATTGTGCTAGTAGAAGTTTCAATACAAAAATAGTAGTATAAAAATATAAGACAAAACAATCCACACATATAAGTACATAAGATTTTAACATGGTTCGGTCACTCATGTTTTCTTGAATGAAAGAAAATTATTTCATTATACCATAAAGATTATTATAGAGGATAGAAATAGATATAACTGTAAGCTTATAAAACATTCCATTTTCTCCACTCCTTGTGTCTATACCTTGAACCATAAATTCTTTTGCTCCATGAGATGTGTCTTTCATTCTTTCTCACAACTCTATCTACCACATATAGTTTTCACAACTCTATCTCTATCTAATAGCCTTTTGTTTTCACAATCTATAAAATTTATAGAGATATTCCTAATAACTCTTCTTATTTGATAAGAAATTCTATTATTACAATGACATATTAAATATTTTTTTATGAAAAAGAATATTAATATTTCTGAATATGAGACATTTCCAACAACTAGTACAATGACAATGAAATGGTAAGTATCTAAACAACTATAGTTTTAGGATGCACGCAAATATCTATCAAAGCAAAGAGCATTTTTAAGGATACAAGCTCACCACAATACTCAAATTTCAACTACTATCCATGTGATGTAACATGTATTAAGAAGAAAGAGACAAGAAATTTATAGCAATGGTTGAATTCATTAGTGTATGTAGGTATACAGGTGGCCATGCAACAATTAAAGGAATCAACTATACAACAACAATTACAAAGACAATTATATCTCAAGAATTATAAACTAGAATCATAACTATACATACAACAAGAAGAGCAATTGTATGAAGGCTAGTTTAACATGGAGAGAATTTGTAGCTAGGTGTCTTCTTTACTTATATGCCCTCAAGTTGGTGATCACATTATAGACTCCTATCTTGGATTGAAGAAGAAAAAACAATGACTTGCTCAAGGGCTTCATTAAAATAGTCATTGGCTAATCATTAGTCTAGACATTGAAGATTTTATAAATAGCCGTTGAAAACTTCACCATGAACAAAGTGATAATAATTCATAACGTGTTTCATTCTTGAGTAAAGCACAGGTTTGATACAAATAAGTGGCATTGAGGTTATCATATAGTATGTTGGGAGGCTTAATTAGAGATACCCAACTTAGGGAGCAAGTTGAATATTCATGTGACTTTCGTTGTGATGGTTATAGCCTTATATTCAACATTGGTGGTTACTCATGCAACTACAAGCTTCAAGTACTGGGACACCATATTTTGTCAACATAAATGTAGGCCTTGGAAGTGCAATATCTTTATTCCCTACCTAGTGAGCATATGAGAGAGCACTAACTATATTTAGATGACATTTAAGAATAGGACCACAATAAATTTGTTGGTATCACTAAATCAATGGGGTGCATGCTTCTAAGATCCTAGGCATGGTGGAATTAATTGCCTTTAAAGATTTCTAGGGTGTTGAAGAAAATATTTGTAAGTAACTATTCCCAAACCATCTTCACCAAGTTATAAAAGCTCTTTAATTCAAAAGCCAAACGAGTCTAGCTTCCACTTGATGACTCCTTTGAATTTTGATATAAGAGAAGTGTGAGGTTCTCTTCCTTAAGGAAATGGTAGTGGCTATGATTTCTCTCTAATGAATGGAAGAACAAAGATTGTCTAACCATAAACCTTAAGATATAGACAAATGAATAAGCTTAAGTGACTAGGATCCATCTCATAAGCTTAAGTTACTTAATCTAGTCCTAATGAATCCTATGTAATTAATTAGTCCAATGAACTTCAATTAATTAAATATCCTAAGTAGAATCACAAGCACATAATTATAAGATCTAGTACAATTTTGTGTTTATGCAAAAGCACTTATGTGCTTATGCTTTTGTTCCCTTATGCATATTTATAGTAATATATAAATTTCCCTTAAACCAAGTGTTGCTAAAAAATTTGAGCTTGAGCGAACCATTAGGACTTAAGGAAAATATTGACCTCCTCATAATTCAATTATGAAGTTGACTCCACATTCCACTAAAGAGACTTAACTGTACTTTGATATCCTATGACATTAAATCGATATACAAATTAATTAGTTTTCTTAGGTTTGCGACCTACTATCTATTGTATGTAGGTTCTTCATGAACTGATGTTTGTAATCTAACAAAGTGGTAACTATCAACCTTTTAAGACTCTCTAATCCTTAAGTCTCAAATCTACTTATATTATGATGAATGTAAATTAATCTAGCCCTAATGATCCCTATTTAATTAACCCCACATGCTCCATTAAATGTTCCAAGGAGAAACCATAAGTACTTAATTGTAAGCTCTTGTACAATCTCGTGCTTATGCAAAGACATGAATATGTTTACTATTTTGCACCCTTATGCACGCTTATAATTAAATATAAATTTCCCTCAAACCATGTGCTACCAAAGAATGTGAACCTAAGCAAGGACTATTAGGACCTATAGGAAAATATTGAGTCCCTTACAATTTGATAAACATTAAGTTCATATTGGGAATCTCGGATTGCTCCATTCCCTACCCTTTGATCTTATAAGGTGCATGCATCTATCTTACCAGTTGGAGCACCAATTCCGGTGACTGTCACTACTTTGTTCTCACTTCTACTGGCATGTGGTACTCCCTCGATGACAGTCAGGTTGTCCAGGTTAGTGAGAGAACTGTTTTGGATCAGAAGGCCTACATGTTGTTTTATGTTCAGAAACAGAACTTGGTTGCAAGTTCCATAGCAAAGAAAACACATTCCAATGTAAGTCAAGATCTAAAGGAAACCATTCAAAGTGGACCAGTTGGGAAAAGTTTCAGTGGTGGTGATGTTTCTGCTACTGTAACTCAAAATGATGTATCAAATGTTGGCTTGCCAAAGGAGATTCTATCAAGAGAAGCATCAGCTCCAAAAAGTAGCAGGTTCTCATCTGACTGCTTGGCACTAACAAATGGTCCCATGTCTGAACCTCCAACTAATGTAGCATTATCAAAACACTGGGTGACGGGGCTTCCCGTTTTGAACCCTACTTTGGAGAAATCCATGCCACCATCAACTCCATATGTTAAGGGAAGTAGTATCACTAATCTTGACAGTGTTGTTGCAACATCAACTGGTGCCAAATTTAATGGGTGCAGTGAGGATTAAATTTCTAAGAAAGATCAGTGCGTCTTAGATGTCGTACAATCGAACTACATCAGTTCCAAAATTCTGCTGCTGATAAGCCTGACTTAGAGAAGACCTCTCTAAAGGTTGGAAGTTATACTCAAATGGAGTGCTGCTGGTGATTCACTTATTGAAAAGGATGATGATGGTGGCTAAAAATGATCAACCAAGTTGATAGAATTTTCAAGCTCGTCAAGCATGGTGAATAGATCTATTCACATGAAAACTCTTGATTGCAAGCCTCACAGAAAATTAAAAAAGAAGCATGTCAAGTGTTGGATGAGAAGCATGCATCTTCAAACACCCTCTTCCGAGCATCCTTGAGCTTGCGAAAAAATAAAAAGCATTAGAATTTTCTGAGTGAAGGATTGGGCACAGGCTGCCACTTAAAAAAAAAAACCTTCTCCGAATAGATTTTGGTGGACGATTGGATTGCCAGGTGCATAAACCATTGGAGAATATAGTACACCACCAGCTACATAGAGATATCCACGCATGCATTATTAACCCAACGGACAAGGCCACTCACGCAGGGGTTCTTTCTAAGAAATGGTGCAGCCAGGTTGAAATGTGGTATTTGACATTCGGAGCAAAGGTGCGAGAGTGAGTGGAGATATTTTAGAGTTGTTTTATGGATAGCGACAACCATGAGTTTTGTGCGGGGATCATGGAGGCTACTTCGTGGAGGCAAGTATTTGCATGAAGAAGCAATGGAGATTGAATTTGGTGCATGAATAAAAAAAGATTTGATACTTTTAATGGTGGAAAGCAGCCCATGCATTATTAAAAAAAGGTAAGTTAGTTCTTTTAAGTTTTGATTCACAAATATTAATTGCGTAGTTGTTTAAGAAGTCTAGTCATTTAATTTATTTAATTTTATGTTGATAAAATCATGTTGTCAAGTTGTTAAGTTTAATTTTTAATTGATCTCATTTAGTTAATGTGTTTTAAAATTTTAGTTTTTTTTTTAATTTTTAATTTTAGTTTAATTAATTTCATGTTGATAAATTTGTGTTTTCAAGGTATTAACTTTAATTTTTAATTGGTCTCATTTAGTTTTTTTAGCTTCTTTTAATTTAATTAATTCCATGTTGATAATTCATGTTTTCAAGTTATTAAGTTTAGTTTTTGATTGATCCTATTTAGTTTAAAAGTTTTAGAATTTTCCTTAATTTTTTAGGTTATTTGTTCTCATGGGAATAAATTTTTTTTTTTTATATATATAGTTTTGTATGTTAGTTGATTGGATTGTTGAGTTGGAAATTCTCATCTATGGAAAAAAATAATGTTTCTTAAATTTAAAATTTTCTTGTTATTATACTTGTTATTTGATAATGTTATTCTATTGAAAGTCCTTGTTTTGAAAATTTGGTAGTTCTTAAGTTTTAGTTTTTCTTGTTTTTAATTCTTGAAAGTTGAATGATTCTTAGGGTTTAGTAGTATTGTTATTTTAGATTCATGTTATTTACTCATTTTCATGAAATCTTGTTATTCTTTTTTTATGAGATTGTTAATTTGTTTAAGATCTAGACTCATTGTTAAAATACATGAAGCTTGATTAATCATTTTCGAAAGATTACTATTTATTTTATGATTTAATATCTTTATTTACAATTCATTGTTTGATTATCTTTGAGCATTGGTTTTCTTTAGAAAAAGCCTTTTCTTTAAAATGACTTTATCAAGGTGAATAAAAATTTCTTTTACCAAAAATAATTTATTTTTATCCTATTTATTTATTTATTTTAATTTTTTAAATTTTAAATATTTAATTTTTATTTCTCTCCATCATGAATTTGGCTCCTTGAACCCCAATGAAAGGTGGCCAAAAAGAGAATCCAATTTTCAAATTTAATTATTCAAGCTTCCATTCTCAAATAATTTTCAAAAATCTCAATTCTCAAATTTAATTTTCAAAACATCCATTTTCAAAATAGTTTTCCAAATTTTAATTTTAAATTTAGTTTACAAAACTTTAATCTAGTTTTCTAAAATTCCAAATTCCAAATTTAATTTTTTGAGTACTATCTTCAAATACATTTTCCAAAATTCCAAATTTAATTTTTTAAAATACCATTCTTAAGTTTTCCATATTCCCAAAATTTCAAATTTAATTTTTTTTTTTCAAATACCATTCTCAAATAAAATTCCAAAATTCCAAACTATTATTCTCAAATAATTTTCCGATATTCCAATTTTAATTTTTAAAATACCATTCTCAAATAAATTTTCCAAAATTCTAATTTATTTTATTTTATTTTTATATCCTTCTCAAATAAAATTTCAAAATTTCCAATTTCCAAATTTATTTTTTTAAAATGTCATCTTCAAATATTTTTTTCAAAATCCCAAATTTCAAATTTAAATTTCCAAAAGTTCTGTTTTCAATTTTTTTTAAAAAAAAAAAATGAATAAATTTTCATAATTCCAAAATATTGAAATTTATGAGAATTAATTCATAACAAAATAAATTGGGCTTTGGTGGGGGCCCAACATTCATAACATTTCTTTCAAAAATAATTGAAGTAAATTGTGCGGTTGAAATTGTTTGGTTTTGATTGATTTTGTGCGAAATGTTTTATACTTATCATTGTACACTAACCTTGTTTTCATGACAGCGCTTTATTACCTGCTGCTAAGGTACGCTCTCACCCTCACTTTGTTTATTAATTCGTTATCATGACTTATTTTTTAACTATAATCATTTTTTGTATCCATTGATCTCCTAGTTAACTATCATGTCTGCTTCACCTTATTTACTAGAAACCCATTTTTTAGGGGCTTAGAGGGGTGCTACGGTCTTTACCGTACCTTCCCAATAAGTAACCTGATCCCCGGACCCAAACTCAAGTTTTTCACAGACAACTTTTCCAAAAAAATCAAGAGTCATTTTAGGGGTTTTATTCTTACTTGTTTTCCCCTTTAAAAATAAATAAAAGTAAGTGGCGACTACAACTTTTTATAAAAATCAGTTTTTCACTTTAATCAAATGCGACTTTCGCCAATCGAGTGGGAACGCATCATGAAAAATGTGGGGTCCACAAATTGGCGACTCCGTTGGGGATTGAACCCAGAATCTCTGGTTTCATAGAAGATCAAGTTCGAACTTAAGTTGAGGCAAATATGGTGTTTGATTAGTTGATTGATGGATACATTCTCTTTGTGTTTTTCTATGATTGAGTGTTCATAGCACACTGAGAGTTTGATGTGATGATTTCCTATGCTTAACTGTCATATTCATTTGGGACATTAACGTGCTGATGACGTTGATTGATTCTTTTTATTGTCTTAGCATATTGATTTTGCTCTTACTTTGACATGTATGTTCACTTTGTTGTATCTTTTGTTTATATTAGTGTTGACTCTCTTGCTTGTATATTATCATGATTATCATAGAGTATTCTATCTTTGATATACATCCATCTCGATTATTATACTTCCTACTTGGCTTGTGTGTAAATTTGGATGATATATACCTGTTTTGCATGATTGCTCGGTGCCTGATTGCTCTTATTATGTGTGTTTGCATGTTGCTTGTCTGTGTGGGTCGTACATCTATCCTCTTACCTTTAACCCTCTGGTTTCGGTCATTTCCTTCATCTCGACTCTTACCTTTGCAAATGTGAGTCCTTGTGTGTGTTTGTTTCTCTGACCGAGCTAGTGGTTAGGAGTAGGGTCTAGCAATAGGCAATATCGATTTTTGGGAGCATTCTAGAGGAGGCCGGCACACATTGATGTTGATTGGAGTTCGATCTTTGAAGACCTATATAACTCAGAGCTAGGTTTCATGGATATTTGTGTGACCAGTGTATTTTTTTTTTTCCGTTTTAGCTTTATAGGATTTTTGGATGCACCCACACCACTCACTATGCACTTTAGTTTACTACTAAGTGCTGAGAGTTGCGAGATCTTTCACCATAGGAAACCCCCTAAGATATTGAGGTAGTGCATGTGTAAAGGTAATGAACACCTTGCATGGAAGCGCCCCATCTCTTCAGAGGTTTGCAGAGGGTTGTGTACCGCTGAAGGGTATGATCACTTCTACTAAGGATCCTTTAACCCACCCTGTCATTTTTAGAGCCACATTATCCTTATAAGCTAAGCTTAGGCCCCATTAGGATTCTTTTCCTACGCGTGGGTGCATCTATGGACCTTTAGAGCTGGGTTAGTAGTGATAGGTTTAGTTACATTCATAGTAGTCTCTTTTACATTTACTTAGAATTGGATATCAGTCTTGAGTATTTCCAAGTTACCTTCCTGCATAGTTGATAGACATTCCATGTAGAATTTTCCTTACACCGTATCTTATCTAGTATTTCCACTATTGTAGGAGTATCGATACGTTCGATTTGGGTTCAGCTTCTTAGATCAGATTTAGAGGTAGATTGATCAAAGTGTCAGACTAGTTAGATAAGACAGATATGGATTCACAAGTGGTTACAATTGATCAGATTGTTTTTGTTATGGCTTCGATCTAAGAGGCCATAACTAGTCTTGGTCATAGAATGGATGGGCAGTAGGCCTAGTAGGTTCTAGTTTAGGAGAGTGTGCAGTATGAACTCACTATTCCGCTACCTCTCCCGCCTAGTCAGACAGCTTCATAGGACACTCAAATGCCACCACCTTCCCTACTTGGTCAGACAATTCCACAGCCTACACCATTTGCTTTATAGAGATAGACTGAGGTTGCCCCACCGCCTGCCATGGTGGTTGTTCCAACCCTAGAGGATGCCCATGCACGGATAGACAAGCTTGAGCAGAGGATAAGATAGTTGAGATTATCAGATGGGGGGATGGTATGGGATGATTTTGATGGACTACCAATGGCCAGTCTTCCGGCCAAGTTCAGGATGCCAAAGATCGAATGATACATGGGGATTAGATGCCCCCGCATTCATTTGAGACTATATAGTACTGTAATGAAGGCTTATGGTTTGGATGAGGTTTAGATGATTATGTTATTCCCCATGTCCTTGAGTGGGGCAGCCTAGTGTTGGTTTCCTTCTTTGGATGTATCACGTCGTCGTACATGGGATGATTTAACCCAGGATTTTTTTACGACCGTTTGCATTTAACACTGTCATAGATGTCTCACGGAGAGGGTTGGAGGCCTTGAGGCAAAGGCCCGATGAGACAGTCACATCACTCATCTCTCATTATAGGGAGAAGATTGCCCAGATAATTGATAGACCATCTGAGAGGGATCAAATCAGCATGACTATGAGGAGCTTGCAGCCTCAATTTTCAAGGCATTTGATGGGGTTCTCACACGTGGACTTTGGATCTTTGGTGCAGACATTATATGGTATTGAGGAGGGTATTTCTAGAAGATTGTGGCTTGATTCTTCCCCTTCAAACTTGAAGGGGAAGAAACCATCTATTGGACAGAGATCAAGGGACGTTAGTACCATCAATGCCACCAGACCGAGGCCTCCTAGATATTATCAAATAGTTGGGCAGACTTTCGATGTTTATTATTCGCCATCACCCCAAGTGCAGTATAGGCCACCTGTTCCTTTTAGACCTATGTCTCCCACATATCTACACTCGGCCCTACAACCAATTTATGCTACTCAGGCCACACAGAGGTCACCCGCTCATTATCCCCAACCTAGGGCTCCACCTACACAGAGACCGATGCGACAATTTTCCATGTTGGGAATGCCTTTGAGTAGAGCTTTCAAGAAGCTCGTAGAGAGAAGATTGTTGACTGAATTAGCACCGAGACCACCACCTCAGCCTTTGCCACCTCAGTTCAGAATGGACCTTCACTGTGCTTACCATCAAGGTCTAGGACATGACACTAATCATTGCTCTGCTCTAAGACATGTTATTCAAGACTTGATAGATCAGGGTCTGGTTAACTTGGGACAACTAAGTGTGACCATGAACCCTTTACCTGCTCACACCACACATTCAATGGCTCCGCCTACTGGTGGTATTCATCACATGGATTTTGTTTAGGACGATGTCATACACATACTGAGTTGGGATGATGGATTGCCTTAGATGATTTTTCTAGAGGATGGCTATGAGATTGTAGGAGCTACATAAGATTTTTCGATTCCTGCACCATTCAGTTTGATCCCGGATAGAGCGCCGTTACAGTTGATTCCTTTTACACCATCATATATCGGGCATAGGGACACGTTTGCCCAGTTTATTCTATGGCCTGAGGATGTTGATGTACAGATTATGACTCATAGTGGGAGGATAGCTCAGGTTGCACCTCCAGTTACTAGACCATTTGGTGGTATGGACTCTCAAGAGGAGGTCAGGAGGGAGGATGATGAGATCTTGAGACAACTGTAGAGCACCTAGGCTTGGATATCCATTTGGACTTTGTTGGCCACTTCTAGTACCCACAAAGATGCACTTATTCGAGCTTTGAGTCAGATACGTGTTGAGACCTCTACTACTCCAGAGGGATTGATTCATATGATGACAACTGATAGGGCCACTTGCATTGTGTTTTATGCTGATGATCTACCATCGGAGGGTTTTGACCATACTCACCCTCTCTATATTATAGTTGTTTGTTCAGGCCACAAAGTCTCATCTATCCTATTGGACAATGGCTCTACCCTTAATGTTTGCCCATTAACCACTATTGTAGCCCTTGGATTTACACCCTCAGATTTTGGTTCCTTCACACAGACAATGAGAGCTTATGACAGCACTCAGAGGAAGGTCATGAGCACCTTGACTATAGATTTGTTGATCGACCCGACCACATTCTCTATATTATTCTAGGTTTTGAGGATTCCTGCTTCCTTTAACCTGCTTTTGGGTCGACCTTGGATTCACTAGGCTAGAGCTATTCCATTTTTCCTTCCTCAGAAGGTGAATTTTATCCATGATGGGCAGGTTATTACAGTACAGTCTACTAGAGACATGATTTCATTCTCTGAGCCAGTATTGCAAATCGGTTACAGTGATGATGATTTTTTTCTGATAGGATTCACATTTGATGAGGTATAGACCCTTGAGATTCAGGATTTTTATAGAGATTTGGTGGCCATGTCATTTGACCAGCATAGTAGTGCCCTTGTTCTTGATATGATGAGAGGCATGTCCTTTCTATTTGGTTTTGGTTTAGGACGACGCCAACATGGATCTAGTAAGTTTGTGACTACTATTGATCATGATACTCCTTTTGGACTTGGATTCACCCCTTCAGAGGACGATGTTCGTTATGTGGTAAGACTACGTAGTGACAGGGTGAGGGCTCGATTGTTTGGCATCCCATTTGATTATCCTGTTTGCCCTTACACTTTCAGTTTGGCCGATTACTTTATTAGGGGATTAGAGGTTCGACCTCGTGTTGAGGAGATAGGTGTTAATGATAGTACATTGGATGAGCTTCAGCATATGCTTCATCGGATGCAGATGGATCATGAGACTCCTAGCATGTCGGCTTTTATGATGATCGCTCCACCATCTCCGGATCGAGGCAACTTATTCTCTTTGTGCTTCTCAAATGAGACTACTGATTATGGGGCAGTCATTGAGCCTACAAATATGATTGATGGAGCAGTTCCTCATGATGAGTATCGTGATGAGATGGACATGTTGGGTATCAGATAGTTCCTTAATGCAGTTCAACGTGAGTCTTTCTCGCCATTGGAGTTTTTTGGAGTATCTGTCATCAAGATTGCTGAGGAGGATCAGACTGTTCCTGCTCCTAAGCTTCTTGTTTTTTATGTTCCTACTACTGATATGTATGAGAGCACTGTTGGCCCAGTTGAGGGAGCGTCCAACTCTATGGACCCACCTATTTCATTTGATATTCTATCGGGATTTGTCATCCACTCTAACTATGTTTATGATGATTCAGTTATGGATTTGAGAATTTATGAGTATTTGTCTGTCTCTTATGATGATGTTTCGTTACTTGCACCTTATTCACCCACTTCACATATATTTGATATAAATGATGAAATTGCATAGCCTGATTCAGATAGAGACTTTTTTATCATGAATCTGATCCCATAGATGAGAGGGTTTCACCTACTATATAGGATGTTGAGACTGTTGATTTTGGCACAGATGATCAGCCTAGAGAGTTGAAGATTGGTTTACCCTTATCCATAGATGAGAGAGATAGACTTATTCCTTTACTCAAGTCATACTTAGATGTCTTTGCATGGTCATATGAGGACGTGCCTGGTCTCGATCCCTCTATAGTCCAGCACCACTTGTTTATCTTACCACATGCCAGATCAGTTAAGCAGAAATTGAGGCGATTACACCCACGTTGGAGTCTACAAGTGAAAGAAGAGATTCAGAAATAGCTTAGTATGGGATTTATATCAGTGGTTGAGTATCCAGAGTGGTTGGCTAACGTCATCCTTGTTCCCAAAAAGGACAGCAAAGTTAGAGTTTGTGTTGACTTTAGAGATCTTAATAAGGCCAACCCTGAAGATGACTTTCTTCTCCTACACATTGATCTGTTGGTCAATAGCACTGGAGAAAGTTAGAGTTTGTGTTGATTTCAGAGATCTTAATAAAGCCAGCCCTAAAGATGGCTTTCCTCTCCTTCACATTGATCTATTGGTCGATAGCACTGTAAGCCAGTCGATGTTGTCTTTCATGGATGGGTTTTCAGGGTATAATCAGATTTTAATGGCTTTAGAGGATATGGAGAAGACAACTTTTATTACTAAGTGGGGTACCTACTGTTATAAGGTTATGTTATTTGGGTTAAAGAACGTAGAAGCCACTTATCAATGAGCCGTTACTACTTTATTTCATGACATGATGCATAAGGATGTTGAGGTGTATGTGGATGATATGATTGTGAAATCCCAAGGCAGAGTAGATCACCTAGCAGCTCTAGAGATATTCTTTGAGAGGATTCGAAAATTCGGATTTAGGCTGAATCCCAAGAAGTGCACTTTTGGAGTGACTTCTGGAAAATTGTTGGGGCATATAGTCAGTGAGCAAGACATAGAGGTTGACCCAGATAAGATCAAAGTCATACTTGACATGCCTGTCTCGAGGACTGAGAAAGAGATTAGGGGTTTTCTGGGCAGGTTACAATACATCAATCAATTCATAACCAGATTGACAGACATATGTGAGCCCATTTTTTGTTTATTGAGAAATAACCAACCTACAGTTTGGAATGATGATTGTCAGCTTACGTTTGAGAGGATTACGAAGTATTTTCTTTCTCCTCCTGTTTTAGTGCCTCTCATGCCAGGACGTCCACTGTTTTTATATCTATCAGTTTCAGACATGGCCTTGGGATGTATGCTAGCTCAGCTTGATGACTAAGGGAAGGAGCAAGCTATCTACTATCTGAGTAAGAGAATGCTGGAATATGAGATAAGATATGTTATGATTGAGCGTTTTTGCTTAGCGCTAGTATGGGCTACCAGGAGGTTGAGACATTATATGACAGAGTATTCAGTGCACTTGATTTCTCGTCTTGATCCATTGAGACTTATTTGATATACCCATTTTGGCTGGTAGACTGATGAAATGGTTAGTGCTTCTTACAGAATTTGATATTCAGTACGTCTCTCAGAAATCCATTAAGGGAAGCGTTGTTGTAGATCATTTAGTGTCCTTACCAACAATCAAGAGTAAGTCAGTTGATGATGATTTTCCAAATGAGGAGTTTGTCGCTATGACTAGGTTACTAGGATGACGCATGTACTTCGATGGAGCAGCTAATCATTCGGGGTATGGGATAGGTGTTTTGTTGGTATCTCCCAGGGTGATCACATCTCAAGATCTGTTCATTTAACATTTCCTAGTTACCATCCCACCACAAATAATATTGTTGAGTATAAAGCATGTATCCTCGGTTTAGAGACCACATTAGAGCTTAACATCACACAGATGGATGTACTTGGTGATTCCAATCTAGTACTCAGACAGGTTCGAGGTGACTGGAAGACCAGAGACGCAAAGCTGAAGCCATACCATGCCTACTTGGAGTTATTGATTGAGAAATTTGAGGAGTTGAAATACATTCATCTCCTTAGAGCACATAATCAGTTTGTTGATGCCTTAGCTACCCTAACTTCTACAGTTAACGTTCCAACTAATGCGATAGTTCATCCCTTGCTGATTGAGACTAGAACTACACCCGTTTATTGTCACTTGATTGATGAGACAAAGGTCTAAGATGACCTACCATGGTTTCATGACATTCATCAGTTTCTCAGATCTGGCACATACCCTAAGGTTATGACAGCCAAGGATCGGAGAGCATTGAGGCAATTAGCGACTAGATTTGTGATATGTGGAGAGACTTTATATAGACAATCATTTGATGGCATGTTACTAATATGTCTAGATAGCACCTCTGTCGATCGAGTGATAAGAGAGGTTCATGCAGGAGTTTGTGGTCCGCATATGGGTGGACACATATTGACTCATAAGATTATGAGATTATGATACTTTTGGTTGACCATGGAAACATATTGTTGTTGGTTTGTTCAAAGATGCCTAGAGTGTCAGATGCATGGGGATCTTATTCATATACCTCCCTCAAAGTTGCATGTTTTGACATCGCCATGGCCATTCTCAGTATGGGGTATTGATATCATTGGAAAAATCTCGCCGAAATCTTCTAATGGCCATGAGTTCATCTTAGTAGCCATAGATTACTTTACCAAGTGGGTCGAAGCTGCATCATATGCGAAGTTAACATCTACTAGAGTTGCCAGTTTCATTAGGTCACCATTATTTGCCGCTATGGAGTTCCACATGAGATGATTTCAAATAGGAGAGCACACTTTAGAGCTGAAGTTGAAACTTTGTTACAGAAATATGGCATCCAACATCACAGATCATCTACATATAGGCCACAAACTAATGGAGCGGTAAAGGCTATAAATAAGAACATTAAAAGGATTTTGAGGAAGACAGTCGAGATTGCTCGAGATTGGTCAAAGAAGCTTCCTTTTGCTTTATGGGCATACCGTACTTTATTTCGCCTTCTACAAGAGCTACACCATACTACCTGGTGTATGGTATGGAGGCTATTTTGCCAGTCGAGACAGAGATGGGTTCTTTAAGAGTAGTTCTCAAGCAGCAGATTTCAAAGACAAAGTGGGCCCAGGCTCGATTTGATCAGCTTAATCTTTTAGATGAGAGGAGATTGAGAGCAGCGGATCATGTTCAGGCCTATCATAGAAAGATGGCTCGTGTCTTTGGGAAACGGGTTAAGCCTAGACCATTACAAAAAGGAGATTTGGTTTTGAGAATACTTAGAGGTTTGATTGGAGACCTTAGGGAGAAGTTCATACCTAGTTGTAGTGGACCTTATGTTATTCGAGAACTGACTCTAAAATGGGCTGCATGGTTGACTGACCTAGATGGAAACCAATTTTTAGAGTCAACCAACATGGATCAACTAAAGAAGTATTATGTTTAAGATCGTGGTCGAAGGATGGGTGGTCATCGTTTCGGTTAGCCATATATCTTATCGCACCATTTCACATACACTCCATTGCTAGCCCCTTGAACCTCACGAGTACATTATAACCTTCCTTTCTTATACCTTTGCTTACCTTTCATCACCTAGATAGGGGCCCTTGGTTGTGTATGCATGTTTTACTTGGATAGTCTTGTGAGTTTCAACTCTTTGATCTATTTTCATTTTTCTTGTTACCATTTTTACTATTTCACTTCTATTATGTTTTATTATTGTTCATTTTCCATTTACTTCCGTGTTTTATCTTCTCTTGATTCATCTCACTCTCTTTATTTTCTCTAATTGATGACTTTTCACATTTTTAGTGCATCAAGGTAGTCATGTCACACCCTTCATTCCACCCGTTGACTTTGATCTGGATACCTTAGCTTGAGAGGTGACCTCAGGGTTGGGACTTTATATACATGTCAGTGATTGGAGTTGGCATACTTATGGGGTTTGTGTATTATTCATATTTTCATTTGGGATTGAGAAGAGTTTATTTATTTCTATTCTTTGCTTAATGGAGTTTCAATTTGTTGATACTAATGGTCTAAAAAAAAAAAGTGCAACAATAAGTTTGTTTATGGTACCGTATTCCATTGAGCATTCATTGATGTTTGAGGGTTGTTCATTGAGTTATCTATCATTGAGCTCGTATGTGAGCCTTTTGAGAGCATCCACTCCTTGTGATACTTATGTCATCAGAGTGACAACAGTTTGGTGAGGGTTTTATGAGATCCTTCGCTTCATGGATCAGGGTTGGTATATACATTGGGTGTGGGGATTGAGTAACCCATCACTAGGGTTTCCAGATCACTATTTTCACTACCATTCCATCTTTGGTGATATTATTTTCCTTGGCTGCACTAATATGAGTTGGTCATCATCTTTTGCATCTTCTCACTTCTCTTATTCATTTCCCATCATCTCTTTTCTTGTTGGTCATTCCATATTTATTCCTTTCTTACATTGATACATGTATTTAATTTATTAGCCTCTCCATATCCATTGCATACTACATTAACAACCTTACCATTTCTTTTCTTTTCTCTTATATTTCATCATTGGCATTTCCATTTTTTGCTATCGAGTTTGTTTGCTCACGAGATTATTCTGCACATTACGTCTTATACACGAGGGTACTGGGTTTGATCATTAGGTTCTTATGCTCCTTGAAGGTAAAGTATGTCAATTGATCACATAATAAGTGAGATTTGTAACTCAAGTATTGGAAAGGTAATCTTGATAAGTGATAACACTACCCTGTTAGATTATGGACATCAATTCATAGGTTGTCTGGATGCAATGGATTGTAGGTCACGAACCCGAACTTTGTCTCATTGTTATTTACATAAGGTATTAGAGTATTGTTGATTCTCTTTAGTAAAATGTTAGATCAACTTTAGAATTAGATTTTTAGGGAGCCAGTACTCCTATGGGTCTTAATGGTCTCTACTTTGAGCTCATATACGATGATGACATAGTTTATGAGGGTTGAATTTGGCTCTAAGTTCACTCTTGTGCATAAAGGCATTTTGGTAATTATGTAAGATTGCACATGGGATAGTGAACAAAGTCTTTGGATTGGACAAATTGATTAATTATATGGTAATGTGTGGTTAATTAATCAATTAAGATCCATTTTAAGCTAGATTAAGTGATCCAAGCCTTAGTGGATTCAAGTCACCTAAGCCTAGTAGGAGAACCGTATAGATACCTCTTCAAGTGTTAGGGTTTTCCATCACTTGGTGTGAGAGTCATCTTCCACTACTAAAGAAAGAGAGAGCCTAGAATTCCTCCATTCCAAATCCCACACTTTGGAATGCCAAGGTCATGGCTCGGGTCATTGGGCAAAAGATTTTAGGTGTACAAGACCTTCAAACTATTCAAACATGTACTTCACCATGAGGAATTGATTTGGGAACATCCAGATCCAGGTATGATTACTATTTTCTCTAGTTTATTATTCTAAATTGTTTTTAAAGCCATTGTTTTCACCATAATAGTTTCTAAAGAAGCCTAGGGTAGATTTTCTTGTATCTATACCATCTAAGGTTTGGGAATTGAGAGATCCAAGGAATCTAATTAGCTTAATCTAGAAAGTCAATTCATATGATCTAATGTAACTTTATGTTTTTACTAAAATGCCCTTATGCACATTCATGAACTAGAAACTCAAATCTCCCATATAAATCGAGACATCATAACTAAGAGTTCAAATGAGGACCACTAGGACCCATAGGAAAATAGTGGTTCCCTCATAATCCAATTGTGAAGTTGACTTAACACTCTACTGAAGAAAGTCAATTTCACTATGATATCCTATGAAATTATAACGAGTTAAAGCTCAAGTTTGCATGTAGACTCCCCATGAACTAGTGTTTATAATCTAACAGGGTAGTGTTATGAACCTATCAAGACTACCTCTCCAATCCTTACATTATAGATCCTCCTATTATGTGATCAATTATCGTATTGCAGCTCATAAAGAGCATATGTCAAATTCCACTTAAGGAATTATTGCAACCATAAATTTCATTATCACATGTCTTTTAGTTCACCTAATGGGATACATTTTCTCAATCCCATGAGATATCATGGTGCCTCTATTGAAAATGTCTGTTGTCACTAGGCTCCATCAATAGTGACCCAATCTGTAAGGCACATTAGGATCTCACCCATAGGTCAAAAATTTTTGTTGATTTCAACATAGGTCCAATATCCTCTCAAGTTAGAGAGTTCATGCAATACAGTAGTTTGGTGAATCATGGCACCTTGATAGCCTTACGTCATGATTCACCATAGAAAACCCATCTCGATGGCCAAGATAAGTCATCTCTCCAACTAAGAGGTAGTATAATACAACCTTTACTAGATTGCCTAAATCCATGAACCAATTGCAAACTATTTATCATCTTGCAATGAACCTATGACTTGTATCTTCTATGCAACTCCTAACACACTCAAGTCATATACAATGCAACTTATATGGGTCTAAATAATCAAATCATTATCAACGCAAATGATGGAAAGAAAAGTGGAAGCTCATGTCTAACTTTATTATATAATGTTTTGCTTTTAAGGCATCTATCCCAACAATTTAAACAAATATTTGGGAACAAGATAAGCCTAAAAAATTGCCATGTCTAGGGTGGAAATGGAACCAACATAACCTACATGAAGAGTTGAACCATTAGTTGTGTGAATTTTAAGAGTATTAATTGTAGGAGATTTAAAAAAAAAATTTGAAAAAATCTAAAGTCATATGACTAGAATAAGTAGAATCAATAAATCAAGATGAGCTAATTGATGTACCAAATATTATGGAAAAGGCTTATAGAATAGTATGATACAAAACTTGGTTGATCATTGCTTCAAATTTGCAAAGGATGTAGATGGTGTTAGAACAATGAGACTACATTGTATGTTGGCAATTTTGTTCCAATTATTTTTTAGCTTAGGAAACATTTTAGATAATGACTTACTTTTTCATTGAAAATACAAGATTATTGTTCACTCAATCGAAAAATCACAAGTCTAAAAAGGGTTGAGCAAAAGTAAGTTAGTTTTTCTAATAAGATAGAGTTGAATTGGAAGTTTTAATTGAGTTAAAATGTTGTAATTATTTGGAAATAATTTTAAATTGAGAAGTTAAAAAGAAAATTTTTTCCAAATAATAAAAATAATTTGAAAATGAATTTTAAATTGAGCATTTAAAATATAAGAATTTTAAATAGAAAATTTAGGAAGAATTTTGAATTGAGAATTTAAAAACAAAAAAATCTTTCCAAATAATAAAAAATAATTTGGAAATGAATTTTGTATTAAGAATTTTAAATAGAAATTTTTTTCAAATCTTTTTTAATTTAAAATATGAAATCTTTCCAAATCTTTTTAAAATTCTTAAGTTTCTAAATTGTTTTTAATAAAATATGATTTCTAAATTGATTCCAATTCCAATATTTTCCCTTATATATACCCTACATGTGTGTGTGTGTGTGTGTGTAGTTTTTGTTTTTGTTTTTTTTTTTTTTTTTTTTTTGGGAACACATTAAGAGAGACTTAGCCTAACTTGCTCTACCATTTCCAATCTCTCTCAAGCAAGATTCAAATATTGAATCTTGGGTTGTTTGAAGACCTACATACCTTCAACAAGGCTGAGGTGTATTCATTGGAGTAATTGGAGATTATTGCGTTGTAAACGTGAATCAAGTTGTAGGTTTTGGAGAATAAGTCTTTAGGGTAACGCAGTCAATTAAATCTGTATGACATGATCTCATATAATGAATTTAGATTTGAAGTCTTAGACCTCATAGTTTTTTATCTCCACAATTAGTGTGAGAGTTTTTCATGTAAACATTCTTATGTCCATTGCATACTTATTTGTTCATTTTGATTATTTTGATTATAGTGATTATACTTGATATCTCGTAGGTTAAAATTAGGTTAAAAATTAAACTCCCTATTTAATATTTTTAAAATTGGGCATTACCCTACTAGACAACGGTTTTTCAATTGGTATCAGAGTAAGATAAAAATCAAATTCTTATTAATCTTGCAATCCAATATGGAGCAACCAAGATTTGTGGCTTCTCTAAATAGTCCACCTTATTTTGATAGGAGCAATTATTCCTATTGGAAAACTCAAATGAAGTTCTTTCTTAAAATACAAGATGAACGGGTATGGAATTCAGTGAAACATGGATGAGGACCCCATTGAAGCTTGATGTGAATGGGAAAACAATTGGTGAGTTAAAACTCAAACAAGAATGGGACAACTTAATAATGATGGAAGTGAAGCCAATGCTAGGGCTCTTTTAAGTATGTTCAATGGTGTTAATCCTGATAAGTTGCACAGGATAGCTAATTATACTCGTGCTAAAGTAGCATGAGATATTCTCCAAGTCACTCATGAAAGTACATCTACTGTAAAGGTATCTAAATTGCAAATGTTTATCTCTAAATTTGAAAGTATTAGGATGCATGAGAAACAAATTTCTCTTCCTTTTATTTTGAATCGAGTGATATTGTAAATTTCCCTTTTAACCTTAGAGAACATATTCATAATTCTAAAGTGGTAAGGAAAATATTGAGATCTCTTCCTAAAAGATTTAGGCCTAAGGTAACTACCATAGAGGAAAGTAAGGCCTTGATTCGATGAGAATTGACGAACTTGTTGGTTCCATTTAGACCTATGAGATGACCCTTCTCAATTTTCAAAGGCCTAAAGAATCTATTTTCAAGGCTTCTAAGAATGAGGAATTAGAGATTGAAATGATAAATGACTTAACTAGGGATGAACTAGCACATATGGCTAAAAGAATTAAAAGGGCCATGAGATTGACTAAAAAAACTAATAAAGATCAAGAGTCAGGAAAAAGAAAAGGTACTAATAAATTTTCTAAAGAAAATTATAAAGAAATCTCCAAAGATAAAAAGATAAAATGTTCTAACTATGGTAGTTTGAGACATTTTGCTACTAACTGTCCTAGTTCCAGTCCCAAGGACATAAAAATTCCATGCATGCTACTTGGAGTGACACAGATTCTGAAGAAAGTGACTCCATGGCTTCTAAAGATGCAAAGTATGATCAAAATGACTTTTTAGCTTTTGTTGCATCTGTTGATTCTATGCATGATAGTCATTATGAAAGTGATAGTGAATGTGAATATACTGATGAACAAAATGTTGCCTTCCTTGATAATCTTGTTGTTGAGTATCAAAATCTTATTAAGACATATTTAAGAAATAATGATATCATCGATGCTCGTAAAGCTAAAATTGATTTATGTAATAAGGAAAGGACAAATTTTCTTGAAAATTTTTTATTTCTTGAAAAAAAAAATTGATTTATTGAGTTTGAACATCATTTTCTTCTCGAGGGAAATAATGTTCTCACTCAAAAGACTATAAAAAATAAAAAATAAAAATAAAATCCTCTCCTTTTGTTAATGAGATTTTTTACCCTAAAAACAAAATGTTTAATGAAATTCTTGATAAATGCAAAACCCATGGTGACAAGAGAGGTTTGGGGTATATTAATAAAGTTGAAAGTCCTACTAGTGGAGAAACTATTTTTGTAAAAGGTAAAAAAGAAACCATTAGCCATGCAACATCTTCCAATACTCCCTCATTGTGCACACACTGCAAAAAGTTTGGACATACTCAAAATAGGCGTCACATTAAGTTCTTAAAGAGGTATGAGTCTCATCTGAATAGGCTAGTAAATGAATTTAATTCTTTAAAAAATAACATCTTGAAAACTAGGAAAGAGAATAAAATAAATCAAAAGATTAGGACTCAACAAAGCTCCTCTAGGACACCACCTAAGGTAAAACAATTCTAGTTGAGAAAAAAGATAGGCCTAAGTGTCAGGTTGTGTTCACTACCCTAAAAGTTAGAGCCTCTAGTGAATGGTACTTTGATAGTGGTTGCTCTAAGCACATGATAGGTGATAAGTCATTTTTCACTTCTCTTGTGGACTTTAATGGAGGCAATGTCACCCTTAAGGATGGGAGTGTAGTCCGTGTGGGAGGTAGGGGTAGTATCTCTATCCTTGGATGCCCTAAGTTAAAATGGAGTTCTTTATGTGGATGGACTCAAGTCTGATCTTCTTAGTATTAGTCAAATTTGTGACAGTGATCATAGAGTTAACTTCTCTCAAAATTTATGTGAAGTAATTAATAAAGATAGAAAAATCGTTTTCACAAGGCATAGGACAATTAATAATTGTTATGCTATTAATTCTAACTCTAAAATATCCCTAGTGTCTAGTAGGGCAAAACTCAATATCAATGAACTTTGGCATAGAAGGTTAGGTCACCTAAATTATAGGGATCTTGTTCACAAAGTTAGAGGAATCCTTAAGATGAGTAGTCAACCTAAACCTATTTGTGGTGGATGCCTAAAAGGTAAACAAGTTAAAAGTACTCACAAAAAGGTTCAAGAAATCAATATTACTAGGCATTTAGACCTTCTCCGTATGGATCTTATAGGTCCTATGAGAACTGAAAGTAGAGGTGGAAAAAGATACGTGCTAGTTGTAGTTGATGATTTTTCCAAGTATTCCTTTGCATGTTTTCTAAGGGAAAAATCTAAGGCCATTAAGCACTTGAAGTATTTGTGCACTAGAATTCAAGTTGAGATAGGCTATCCAATTGTGGAGATAAAGAGTGATAAGGGGAAAGAGTTCGACAACATAAATGTTGACCTCTTTTGTTATTCAAAAGGAATTAAACATGAGTACTCAGCCCCTAGAACTCCTCAACAAAATGGAGTAGTTGAAAGGAAAATTAGAGTTCTTCAAGAAATGGCTAGAGTCATATTACACATGCACAATATCCCCACACAATTTTGGGTTAAAGCTATTAATATTGCTTGTTGCATTGTCAATAAGGTTTTTCTTAGGCCCAAAACAAAGAAGACTTCTATGGAAGCTTTGACAACTAAACCACGAACAAGCCTCTATGTGAGACTTGTTGCTCTTAGTGGCAGACCTAACAAAGACACCTCAAAAATATAAAATTAGGGTGGATATGATATGATTTTTATAATTGATATAGGGTCTTACAATTAGCGCTTTAGAAATTGAAATCAATGTAAAAGAACCCCATAAAGTGAAATAAAAGAAAATAACATTTTTAAAATATAAATAAATAAAACATAAAAAAGTATGTGACATATGATGACAACAATAGGTCCAAAATGACATCAAGCACACAACAACAACAACAAACACTCTTTCATGATGACGAAAAGGCAACAAGAACAGAACTACAAAATCCATTTTTTCCTCCTTATTTCTTCTTTCTTTTCAAACAAGTTTTATTTTAATTTTAAAATTGTGAGTCAAAGGGCAAATAGGTAAGATAAAAAATAAAAAAAAATAAAAAAAAAATCAGTCTTTCTGAGGAACTATCACATTGGTGACCCTTCCAAGTCATTTTCACTCCAACTACCCTATTCAATAATTTTCCCAAATTTAAAAGCTGTATAGGTTGGGTTTTGGACACAAGACCACTAGAGCATCTTTCCCCTTTGTAATCAAAAAGTACAAACATATATACATATAGATATTAATGGGAAAAATAAAATATTAAAACAAAATTTTAATAAATAAACTAATTGTAATTATAAATTGTTGTTAAATTTCATTTAATTGATTATTAAAATATAGAAACTATCATGATAATTTTCCTAACAAGTCCTTCTTTATATCTTTTCTATATTAATTAAATATAAAAAAAAATCATAAACATATCATCATTCTTTGTTGAATATATTTAAATCAAGTAGATCATTATTTTAGTGTTAAATATGTTTTCAAGTTTACTTTATTTTAAAATTTTACAAATATTATTATACATATATGTTATTTTCTTTAGTAAAAAAAATTAATACGTGTGTTATTACTTATTTTATCGTCTCTTAAAATCATATGATATAATCTTTTGCATATATATTATAGATCAATTAAGATAAAACTATTGTAAATAAATAAATTTTAACTATCTCAATATGTTTTTTGTATAATGTTTAAATTTAAAATAAGTATAAATTTATAAATAAAATTACTAATAATTTTAAATAAAAAATACTTATACATACATTGTCATTTCTTTTATATTTTTTAATATTTAAACTAAATATATCATTGTTTTTACATTAACATGTTTTTCAAATTTATTATATATATATAATTTTTTTTCATCTTTTTTTTTTTTTTAAGTTTTCTCCAATACTTATCTAATTTTTTGATCAATTTTCATCTATCGATATTTTTGTTAAAATTTTCGTCAATAACTCCATAAAATCCAATCACCAATATTTTCATAAAAACTAATAATTTTATCCTTCACTAGATCCTAACTATATATATATTCAATTAATTTTGACTTGGTATTCCCAAGTTCAATAGGCTTGAACCTATCCTATCATGTTAATTATGAAGCAAATGACTTACATCCCACCAAAATAACAATCGTTTTTGGATTACTTTTGCAAGATAGTAAGTAGATTTCTCAGATGAAGCTATTTTTGGGAGATGAACTCAAACCTAGAAAAAAAACTAACCGCCCGGCAATGATGGAATTTACAGCCTAGGGGGAACTTGTGTATGTCATGGAGAGTCAAAAAGGCTTTCTTTATGGGTGGTCTTTATTTTGGTTCAACCGAAATAGCTTAATATAATGAGAGTGGGAGAGAGGGAGAGACAGAGGAAGAGGTTTTCCTTATTGTCTCTCCATTGTTCTGAAGAGACTGCAACTCTCTCTCTCTCTCATCTCTCTAGCTAGAGAGAGGGACTAGAGAGAGAGAGGGATGTCAAGAACGGGGTATGGAGAAAAGAAGGTAGAGGTGGCAGTGGCAATAGATAAGGACAAAGGGAGTCAATATGCTCTTAAATGGGCTGTTGATCATCTTCTCAGCAAGGGCCAATCTGTAACACTCCTTCATATTAAACAAAAAGCATCTTCCATTCCCAACCCATGTAAACTCATCTTCTCTCCCTCGTTCCTCAGTCTCGTCTCATGATAATACACATGATAAACTTGATATGCTTTTTGGTTTTTCATCTTCTTTTTTTCTTTTGACAGTCTCCCATTCCATCTCGTCTTTAGTTTCCAAGAAAATGAATGCATTGCATTGGAAAATCACGATATTGTTTTTAGATAGAAAAAGATAGAACATGCTTCTATTGTTGTCTGGTATACAGGTAACCCCATCTAATAGAAGTGTAAAAAAAAAGGAACATTAATGACAAAATCTCACATTCTGCATTTCTTCCACAACTCTGTTTCTTCATCCTTTTTCTCCTTTTCATGGATGCAGTGGGGAATCAGGTCGCCATTTCCGATGTCAATGAAGATGTTGCAAGAGCTTACAAGCAGCAACTTGATAATCAGGCCAGGGAGTTGTTTCTTCCATTCCGATGCTTTTGTACGCGCAAGGATGTGGGTTCTGCAGCTCTATACCTTCCATTCTTTCATTTCTGTTAACAATGAGATGATACATACAATTCTATCAAAACAACACACATAGTCACCAATTTATTTACTAGCTATCTTGCCTATGATATAAACAACCGGGCAGTGAGCCACATAACCATCCTTTGCTCACCCTCAGAAAAAGTAAGAAATTTAAAGAGGAAAAAAGAAACTCATGTTTCATACTAACTAGTGGTTTCTTCTGTTGTTTACATGTTTTGCTCTTTGCAATAGATTCAATGTAACGAAGTCATACTGGAAGACACGGATATAACAAAAGCAATAATCAACTTTGTTACTGCCTCCTCAATTGAGATTTTAGTTGTTGGTGCCCCATCAAGGAGTGGATTTATCAGGTAAGGCTATCTGTTGCCTATTTTTACCAGCATTACCACCAAAACATAATATAAGAAAATTCTACAAAATTACACGAACAGAGAAACCAAATTTCTTCTCTTTAATCAAGGAGGAAGCAGCTCAAATATCATCCATCATACATTGTGCATTCATATACTCAACTCAAAATAAAACAGAATGCATAACCATACAACTACGAGTTAAACAGAAAATTTAAGTGCACACGATGACTAGTTTAGTTACTAGCCTTAACCAAACATTTCCAAATTTTGTTTTTTTTTTTTTTTTTCCCCTTTAAACCGAAACATCTTGATGCTAAAAGTTCTTGCATTCTTTCAATTTCTAACAATTCTAATTATCTTAGATGCTGCAGAATTCAGAACAATTAACATAAAAAACTCTTCAAAGTCAATATGCTCCTGAAGGATTTCCAAGATTTAGGTAAATTTCATTTGAATCTTGACCCTGACTGAAATGGATATCAAAACTGAAATTTAAGCAAGAACCTGCTTTGCAGAAATCTCAAAGATAATAGGCACAAAGAAATCTCCAGTTAAAAGGAGGTTTTTGATTTTTGGCTTTCAGTAAAAAGTAAACCTGTCAAAGACAATTTTGAAAGGAAAACTACAGCTGCACACAGCAATTAATTTGGATGCCTAAATCTTTTTGGTTTTCAAACAATAGCAAAGAAATTAAAATATTATATAAGCAAATACGAGGTCATTTGGGTCATTCCAATAGTTTGCAAGCACAGTGAAGTGTAACCTAATAATATGGAAGGTTCAGCTAGTAGGAGATAACAGAACTAGCAACACCTTCCTGACTTGCGATGAGTTAATGCAGCCATCCATAACTCAAAAGTAATTCCAACTTCGTCTTAATGTCATAACCTTTCTTCTCAGAAGATTCAAGACCACAGATGTACCAAGCAGCGTCTTGAAAGCAGCACCAGACTTTTGCACTGTGTATGTCATCTCTAAAGGAAAGATCACATCAGTGCGATCTGCCACACGTCCTGTACCGAATCCCTCTCCTCCCCCAACTGCATCTTCTCTCCATCAAAACCAAGCTAGCCCTACTCCTGATCCAACTGAAGCACATCTTAAACATAATCGTAGCACAAGAGGTCTGCTATTGTAATTCTATATATTAAGCTCTTTTTCCAAATTGAACTAGCTTCTCTAACTACTTATTTATAACATTATCTGGTATCCTATTTCAGCCTCTGAGAGGTCATCATTTGGACTCCACAACTTGAACAACCTTGAAATCAAGTAAGTTTCATTACAGTTACCCCACCCGGAGGTAAAACAACAGCCCAGGCATGTTGATACTGATGACCATTATCTATTCAGAAAAAGAATTGACAGTTTCACTCTTAAGTAACATCCAAACTAAAGAAAGTTATTTAATTGTTTTTTTTACAAAAGGTCTAGCACAAGGTTTTCTTATACTATGACCCTTTTCTTGTCCTATTTGTACCCTTAAGCTTTGTCTAGTGTCAAAGTTACTTCCCATTCTTTGTTGCAACACATTTAGTTTGTCTACTAGTAAGCAATTTATCATTAGAATAAAATAACATCACTTTTGAAGAAGTAATGTTTTATACTACCCATAGTCAGAGTGTCAGGCCCTAGAGAGGGAACCAAGTAGGTTCTGAGATCTTTAAATGGATACTGTCATATGTTGGCTGGTAATTGCTTTGTAACTGCTATCATAATAATATAAAAATGTGTTGAATTTGTAATGGTTTGAAGCCACCCCAATACTTAGTTATGAGAGAACTGACCTGATAACTTGTGGAACAGGTCACCCTTCACTAGAGGTAGAGCCTCACTAAGTAAATCTTATGGGGAGCTCTCAGTGCCAGAAACTGATATATCATTTGTAAGCTCAGGAAGGCCAAGCATCGATCGCATTTTCCCGTTTTCGTATGACAATCTGGACACTGGAATGAACCCTCGGCTTTCAAACAGCTCAGAGATGAACCCTAGGCTTTCAAACAGCTCTGACCTGAACACTCGGCTGTCAATTGGCTCAGAGATGAACCCTAGGCTTTCAAACAGCTCTGACCTGAACACTCGGCTGTCAAATGGCTCAGAACTGGACTGCAGAAGCTTTGCATCATCAGGAGGCAGGTCATCTGAGCTGAACTATTCACTTGACCTTTCATCATCCTCCAATGAAAGTGGGAGATTGTCATGGGCATCACAAAGCATGGTATGGACGTAGTCTCTGAAAAGGGCATAGTTATGCATAAGCACCCACCAATTAACACAGACTTAACATTCTTTCAGTCATAAACTTGATTATTACGAACATGATATGATATGATAATCCAAAGCTTTATATCTTCTGGAAAATACATCCTGCCTATGCTGGGAGCTTAGTGAGGTAGTTCTCAATTTAAGCTTCTCTTTCATGCATGCTCTCATTTAATGATTGCAAATTTAGTTCTTTGTTGTGTCTTCTTTTCCATTTTTCCCCTCTTCTTGGTGGCTTTTCATACATTTTTTAGACAACTAGGATGGTTTTGACAAACATCATAGTGACAAACCAGAATAACAGCATAACAAGATCCACAAATCAATCAGAAAACTACCATGAGAAGAACACAGGAAGCACAATGATACAACTAAGCAAGAAATTTCTGGAATTGAGGAAAAAATTTTGAAAAATGAATTTGAGAGGACTAAAGAGCACTTCATATTGGGTGTGAGGGGAGATGTAAGGAGCTTTCTGAATAATTGGGCATCTATTTCCAATATTTGTAAATAATGGAGAGCATTCCAGAAACAACTGAATTGTACATGATAAAATCAGTTTTGAACTCGTAACCAGGGAGAGTTTCATACCGTCAGAACTTTCTCAAAATTCCAAGGATCTTTTCACAGGAATATTAGAATCATCCACCAGGGTCAGGGACAGTTTCATACTGTCAAAACTTTTCCAAAATCCAGAGGATTTTGTCACAGGAAAGTTAGAATCATGCACCAGGATCCTCTTTTTGCATCAAAGATATTCATATAGCTTGGTATCACATGTAGAAACATGTAAAAATCACATGCACACGCCTACACAATTGAAGACTAACACTTAAATGTTGCAATGATCACAGGAAGATGTGGAAGCTGAGATGAGGAGGCTCAAGCTTGAGCTCAAGCAAACAATGGACATGTACAGTACAGCTTGCAAGGAAGCACTGTCAGCAAAACAGACGGTACCGTGCAAGCTTTAAATTTCTGAGTTTGGTATTAGTGTCAATTCTCAGTCAAACTACAATGAAATGTAGGAAGTTTATTTTAACATAGCTTCATTTAATATTGATTGAAACAATGAAAGATAGAAAATTTCAAAATGACTCATCCAGAAGAAATATAAAAAATTCAAATCCTTTATTTTGAGAATCTGGGATACCAGTGTAAGTTGTAATTAATATCCATGACAGGCAAGGGAACTCCATCGCTGGAAAATGGAAGAAGCACAGAGATTAGGAGAGGCAAGGCTAGCTGAGGAAGCTGCATTAGCAACTGCAGAGAGAGAGAAAGCAAAGGCTAAGGCAGCCCTTGAGGCAGCTGAAGCATCTCAGAGGATTGCTAAACTGGAAGCACAAAAGCGAATTAATGCAGAAATGGTAGCAATAAAAGAAGCAGAGGAAAGAAAGAAGATGCTAGATACTCTGGCACAAACTGATCTCAGGTACAGGAAATACACCATTGAGGAGATTGAAGCAGCAACTGAGTTATTTTCAGAGTCTCGGAAGATTGGGGAAGGAGGTTATGGCCCTGTATACAAGAGTTATTTGGATCATACACCAGTTGCAATAAAGGTTCTTCGTCCAGATGCAGCTCAAGGAAGGTCACAGTTTCAGCAGGAGGTGTGGGACTTACAAGCACCAACCTAATGTTAACACTCAATCAAATAACATCTTGCCTACAAAACTTTGAATATTCAACAATATCTTGAAATTATACATAGCAAATCAAACCTAGCTAGTGAATACTACTTGGTGAGATAAAGTAAGAAATCAAGCCTGGACTTCTCAGGCATCAAACTGAGGTTTTAGTAGATTCAGCCCCTAGCCCTCCCTAGATGAAGTTTAACACATTTATTTAATAGAACTAACCTATTGCCACTCCATGAGTTGTGTTTTTGATAGGAACACTTCAACATTCACACTTCTCAAACTTGAAATCATAAAATGCAGATAAATGTTTTCTCATTTTCTTTGGATTTATTTTCATAAATGCAGGTTGAAGTACTAAGCTGCATACGGCATCCCAATATGGTTCTCCTCCTTGGGGCCTGTCCAGAGTATGGTTGCCTAGTCTATGAGTATATGGCTAATGGGAGCTTAGATGACCATCTCTTCCGGCGAGGGAACACCCCAGTTCTTCCATGGCAACTAAGATTCCAGATTGCGGCAGAGATAGGCACAGGTCTTCTTTTCCTCCACCAGACCAAGCCAGAACCATTAGTGCATCGTGACCTAAAACCTGGCAACATTTTGCTTGACCGTAACTTTGTCAGCAAGATCAGTGATGTTGGCTTGGCCAGGCTTGTCCCTCCATCTGTGGCCGACAGTGTAACACAGTATCTCATGACATCAACAGCCGGGACTTTCTGTTACATTGACCCAGAGTATCAGCAAACCGGAATGCTTGGAACAAAATCGGATATTTACTCACTCGGGATTATGCTTCTGCAAATAATTACTGCCAAACCCCCAATGGGTTTGACTCATTATGTGGAACGGGCTATTGAGAAGGGGACTTTTGCGGAGGTGCTTGACCCAGCTGTTCATGATTGGCCAGTTGAAGAGGCCTTGAAGTTTGCCAAATTAGCTCTTCAGTGCGCAGAGCTGAGACGGAAAGACAGACCAGATCTTGGGAATGTTGTCTTACCTGAGCTTAACAGATTGAGAACACTAGCAGAAGAAAACATGTCCAGCATAATGTTAGACAGCACTACAGTAGCCTCCCCAAGAGTCCAGGTGAGTTGACAATATGCAGTTGCATTTGTTTTTGTTCAACTGTTTGAATGATTATATAAGTGAGAAGATTCTGAAAATTTCACAACAGAATTTGTAGGAACTGTTTCTAGAAAATACCAAAATTAAAAAAAAAAAAAAATGTTTCAAAGAATTGATTTTCTTTAGACATACCAAATAGGGTACAAACCCAGATTAAAAATATAGGTCAGTGGTGATTATATTTAAATTTTTTTGTGAGAAATTTATTGCAGGAAGTGATGAGTAACCCTCAGCTGACACTATCTGGATATATTAGTTCACGGGGCCGTTCAAGCATATCATCTATGACAGAAAGAATGTAAAGTAAGAACTGAGAAACATGTTTTATATTTTATGAGATTGGGGCAAACATCGGATGTTCTGGGAAGCTCATTTACTTCCTTTTCTTTTTTAGGACCAGGAGACAAAGGACAGCAGGATTTGCTCAGACTGGTACAGGAAATAAAAGGCCAGGAGTCAATTGGTTTTTTTAGCATAGGAGTACAATTGCCCATCTGAAATTGTCAGCCTCGTCAAGAGCACAATTTTCTGTAAGAGGAATATAACTGAATTTCGTTTTTGATACTTCTGAAAGTGTTAGTGTCTTGACAAGCCCAAGCTCATCTTTCTAGCTGGGTAAATGATATGAGAAGTTCATGTTTTGGTAAACTAAAAGAAGGAAAATTTATTGGTTCTTTTCCGCTCTTTGTTGCTAAGAAAGAACTCCAAGGTAGTAAATTGTAATGCAAACAAAAGTTTTAAATGTAAACAAGAAAGCTTTTGTCAGTGTGGTATTGATGGGAACGGAAAAAAGGTGCTAGTGGTAGAGGCTAATGATGGGATTGGAATGGTGGTGGTAATGGCATTGAAGGAGGTGGTCATTGTGATAGTGGCCATGAAATGTTAGCATTGTTGGTGGTAGAGGCATCGGTGATAAGAGGCAGTTGCAATGACACTAGTGATGTTGTAAATATTCAGGTAGGTGGTACAACAGTGGTGATGGTGGTGGTGGTGAAATTGATGGTGTGTTGGTAATTAAGCATCATCTCTGTGGGTTTTACTTATCAAAAAAAAAAGCATCATCCCTATGGGTTTTGTTTAAACTAGGCACATACCTTACGTATAGAGTAGTAAACAAAGCAATGTGGGTGGAGAGAAAAAGAGATTCTGAAGACCTAATCATTTTTTTTATATAGGTAAAGAAAAGATCTATTGAAAAGAAAAGCCAAAAGAGCGACTCAAGGTATACAGTGCCTATACACCCACCGTCAAAACGGTCAAAAGGAACAAGAAAAATAAGTGCCCAGTTGAGTCAAAAAACAACCTTAACTAGAGCCCAACCAATCAAAAAAACTAACTAAAGTTAGCGGGCGATCAGCTATAAACAACTTTGCCTCTGACCAAAGGGAAAAAACAAAAAGGTATTTGAGTCTCTGGATCGAAAACACGTCATCATTCAAGACCGATCTATTTCTCGCCTTCCAAACCGTCCAAAAGATGTATAGAGGAACTGCTCTCCACACCTTCTTACACTTTTTGCCCACAAAAGAATCATGCTAAGTAAGGAGAGTCTTTCTAACTGAAGAAGGAAGCACCTATGACACCCCAACCAATGTAAAGAACAATTCCCACAAGACCCTTGTTTTAGAGCAGTGAAGAAAAAGGTGGTCCATAGTCTCTTCCTTCTCATGGCACAAAAAGCATCTATTTGCCAAAACTCACCCTCTTTTTTGAATTAAATCCATAGTTAAAGCTTTGCCCCACATAGCCTCCCAAGCAAAGAAGCTTATCTTGGGCTGCACCCACATGTTCCAAATGCAGCTTGAGGGAAATAAAAAAGGGTTGCCCAACTCTAGAGCATTTTAGAGGGATTTGACCAAGAATTTCCCACTCTTTGTTTCACTCCAAAACACCATGTCTTCCACATCACCGCACACTTTCTTCCTATGCAGCCGCCCCAAGAAGCTTTCCACTTCCTCCACCTCCCAATCATTAAAGGATCTTGAGAAACAAGGGTTCCCCCCGACTCCCCTCAGCCAAGGGGTCCCAAATATCCACCACCCATGCCTCCTTATCAATACCTAAAGCAAACAAGGTTGGGAAGGACACACTCAAAGAAGAATCCCTGCCCGTTACTGTTGAATATAATGTATTTATAGTGTATAACCTTTCCTTGTTAATATAGGACACATATATGGTAGGACACATGTATGGTAGTTAGGACTCTTAGCCTTGTAGGACTCTTAGCCTTGTATATATATATATATATTTCTCAATTGTAAGTAGATCATTACATTAATGAGAATCAAGGTCTTTCTTCTTTCTCTCTCTCTCAACATGGTATCAGAGCCAAGGAAGAAAACCTAATTCTTTCCTGTTTCCCGTGTCATCAACTCCGGGAAACCTTCCGGTGACCGTGTTTCATTCCGGTCACCTTCCTCATCTCCCAATACTTTCCGAACATTCGGATCGTCGACAGAAACCACTCACCGCCGGCGAACTTTTCCGGCGACGTATTTTTCCGACACCGACCATACCAGAAGGAGCGCCTGGAGGAGATCTCCAACTTTTGTGAAGGTACCAGCACCAAAAGAGCCTCCACGCGCCGCCCACGCGCAATTTTCCGGCCGGCGGCTGCATCTCACGCGCCGGCGCGTGAGGCCTTTTCCGGCGACGCGCCTCCTCCTCCAGCTTCGCCTGACGCCGACCAGCCTCCCTACCTCCCTGGTTCTCCCATCCGAGCCCTGCACATACCTCTTTTGGGGATTTTTGTCTCCGTCGGCCCTCCAAACAGTCTTTCCGGCGAAGCTCCGACTACTTTTTCTCCACTCCAATCCCTGCACGTGCCTTGGGAAGTGTTCTTCTACCTTTCTGGTGGTACCACGCCGCGATCTGAGGCCGTCTCCCTTTTTCGGTGGTGCCACGCCACAATCTAAAGCCGTATTAGGGCTCTCTTCGATCCAAACATACTTCATTCTCCAGATAAGTAGATATGACTACTAAAAATTCCATTTTTTCCGCTGTTATATCTGGCTCTCCTATGATTACTTCGGAGAAATTGGTTGGCAGTGACAATTATCTTTCCTGGTCTGCCTCTGTTGAACTTTGGTTTATGGGTCAAGGATATGAGGATCACTTGATTACACAGGAGGCAGATATCCCTGAGGTTGACCGCGTACAGTGGAGGAAGATAGATGCACAGTTATGTAGTGTATTATGGCAATCGGTTGATCCCAAGATTCTTCTTCATCTTCGGGCCTACAAAACTTGTTTTAAATTTTGGACTCAGGCCAAAGGATTATATACGAATGATATCCAGCGTCTGTATAAGGTGGCTTCTGCTATTGTCCATCTCAACCAACAGGACTTGGATCTATCTACTTATATTGGCCAGATTGCCTCTCTTAAGGAGGAGTTCTTGACTGTGATGCCTCTTACTCCTGATGTTGGGGCTCAACAAACACAGCTTGACCAGTTCTTCATGGTTCTTACTCTTATTGGCCTCCGTCCGGATCTTGAGCCTGTCGCGATCAGATTCTTGGTAGTTCATCAGTTCCGTCCTTGGATGATGTGTTTGCTCGCCTCCTCCGTATCTCCTCCACTCAGACTTTGCCATCTGATAGTACTTCAGATTCTTCTGTGTTAGTTTCTCAAACTAGCTCTCGAGGAGGCCGCAGTGGTACCCGAGGTAGAGGTCAACGTCCTCATTGCACCTATTGCAATAAACTTGGCCACACTCGCGATCGTTGCTATCAGTTACATGGACGACCTCCTCGCACTGCCCATGTGGCCCAGTCCTCTGATTCTCCGCTACCTCAGCCTCCGAGCTCTTCCGCATCTCAGGCTTCTGTTGCCTCTGTTGCCCAGCCTGGTAATGCCTCTGCCTGCCTTACCCACACATCTTCTCTTGAACCCTGGATTCTAGATTCTGGAGCTTCTGATCACTTATCTGGTAATAAGGATCTTTTCTCCTCTATTACTACTACCTCTGCTTTACCTACTGTTACCTTAGCTAATGGTTCTCAAACTGTGGCTAAAGGTATTGGTTTGGCCCTTCCTCTACCTTCTCTACCTCTCACTTCTGTCCTTTATACTCCTGAATGTCCTTTTAATCTTATTTCCATCAGCAAAATCACTCGTACTCTTAATTGCTCTATTACCTTTTCTGATAAATTTGTGACCTTGCAGGACCGGAATATGGGGAAGACGATTGGCATAGGACGTGAGTCTCAAGGCCTCTATCACCTCACCTCGGATTCATCTCCTGCAGTTTGCATTTCCACTGATGCTCCTCTCCTCATTCACAATCGTCTGGGCCACCCTAGTCTCTCCAAGTTCCAGAAGATGGTCCCTCGTTTTTCCACTTTATCGTCACTTCCGTGTGAGTCATGTCAGCTTGGGAAACATACTCGTGTCTCGTTCCCAAAGCGTTTGAATAATCGGGCAAAGTCTCCTTTTGAGCTTGTCCACACTGATGTTTGGGGTTCTTGTCGGACTGCGTTTACTTTAGGATTTCAGTATTTTGTCACTTTCATTGATGACTATTCTCGATGTACTTGGTTATTTTTAATGAAAAATCGAGCTGAGTTATTCTCTATTTTCCAGAAATTTTATGCTGAAATCCAAACCCAGTTCAATATTTCTATTCGTGTGTTACGCAATGACAATGCCAGGGAATATTTTTCAGCACCATTTACTTCGTTTATGTCCCATCATGGGATTCTTCATCAGTCTTCTTGTGCTCATACTCCTCAACAAAATGGGGTAGCTAAACGCAAGAATCGACATCTTGTTGAGACAGCTCGTACTCTCCTCCTCCACAGTAATGTTCCTTTTCGTTTTTGGGGGGACGCTGTTCTTACCGCTTGTTATTTGATTAATCGTATGCCCTCCTCTGTCTTACATGATCAGATTCCTCACTCCCTTCTCTTCCCTGACCAACCACTTTATTTCCTTCCTCCTCGTGTCTTTGGTTGTACTTGCTTTGTTCATATTCTCACTCCTGGACAGGACAAGCTTTCCGCCAAAGCCATGAAGTGTCTCTTCTTGGGATACTCCAGACTTCAGAAGGGTTATCGTTGTTATTCCCTTGAGACTCATCGATACTTTATCTCCGCTGATGTCACCTTCTTTGAGGACTCACCATTCTTTTCCACCACTTCTGAGTCTCTTCCTGTTTCTGAAGTCTTGCCTATTCCCATTGTCTCCCCACCTGATGCTATGCCTCCTCGACCACTTCAGGTTTATCATCGTCGCCCTCGTGTCGTTGCTCCTCTCCCTTTTGCTGAGGCACCTGCTGACTCACTTCCTATCCCTTCGGCTTCACCTACCTCGGCTCTGCCTTCTCCTAATGACTTACCCATTGCTGTTCGGAAAGGTACTCGCTCTACTCGTAATCCTCATCCTATTTACAATTTTTTGAGTTATCATCGATTATCTTCACCCTATTCTGCTTTTGTTTCTGCTATATCCTCTGTTTCTCTTCCAAAGAGCACCCATGAAGCTCTTTCCCATCCAGGCTGGCGATAGGCAATGGTGGATGAAATGGCTGCTCTGCACTCTAATGGCACTTGGGATCTTGTTGTTTTACCCTCGGGTAAATCTACCGTTGGCTGTCGTTGGGTCTACGCAGTTAAGGTTGGTCCTGATGGTCAGGTTGATCGCCTTAAGGCCCGCTTAGTTGCTAAAGGCTATACTCAAGTTTATGGTTCTGATTATGGTGACACATTCTCTCCTGTTGCCAAGATTGCTTCTGTCCGTCTGCTTCTCTCCATGGCTGCCATGTGTTCTTGGCCTCTTTATCAATTGGATATTAAAAATGTCTTCCTTCATGGTGATCTTGCCAAGGAGGTTTATATGGAGCAACCTCCTGGTTTTGTTGCTCAGGGGGAGTCTGGTTTAGTATGCAGGTTACGCCGTTCTCTATATGGCTTGAAACAATCTCCTCGAGCATGGTTTGGCCGTTTTAGTTCTGTTGTTCAAGAGTTTGGCATGCTTCGCAGTACAGCAGACCATTCAGTTTTCTATCATCATAACTCTTTGGGGAAGTGTATTTATCTGGTTGTTTATGTGGACGACATCGTCATTACAGGCAGTGATCAGGATGGTATTCAGAAACTAAAGCAACACCTTTTTACCCACTTTCAGACCAAAGACTTGGGGAAACTCAAGTATTTCTTGGGAATTGAGATAGCTCAATCCAGTTCTGCTATGGTCCTTTCCCAAAGGAAGTATGCTTTAGACATCCTGGAAGAAACCGGTATGTTAGACTGTAAACCGGTAGACACACCTATGGATCTGAATGTCAAACTTGTACCAGGACAGGGGGAGCCTTTAGGAGACCCCGGGAGATATCGACGGCTTGTAGGTAAATTGAACTATCTCACCATTACTCGTCCAGACATTTCTTTTCCTGTGAGTGTTGTTAGTCAATTCCTACAGTCACCATGTGATAGCCATTGGGATGCTGTAATCCGGATTCTTCGATATATCAAAAGTACACCAGGCCAAGGTGTGTTGTACGAGAACAGAGGTCATACTCAGGTTGTTGGTTACACAGATGCAGATTGGGCTGGCTCACCCACAGATAGACGTTCCACTTCAGGGTACTGTGTTTTTATTGGAGGTAATCTAATATCTTGGAAGAGTAAGAAACAAGATGTAGTGGCCAGATCTAGCGCTGAAGCCGAGTATCGAGCTATGGCTTTGGCAACATGTGAACTCATATGGTTGAGACATCTTCTTCGAGAGTTGAGATTTGGAAAGGATGAACAGATGAAACTCATATGTGATAACCAGGCCGCATTACATATTGCATCCAATCCAGTCTTTCATGAAAGGACCAAACATATTGAAGTTGACTGTCATTTCATTAGAGAGAAGATCGCATCAGGATGTGTTGCTACAAGTTTTGTTAATTCAAATGATCAACTAGCTGACATCTTCACTAAATCTCTCAGAGGTCCTAGGATTAAATATATTTGTAACAAGCTTGGTGCATATGACGTATATGCTCCAGCTTGAGGGGGAGTGTTGAATATAATGTATTTATAGTGTATAACCTTTCCTTGTTAATATAGGACACATATATGGTAGGACACATGTATGGTAGTTAGGACTCTTAGCCTTGTAGGACTCTTAGCCTTGTATATATATATATATATATATATTTCTCAATTGTAAGTAGATCATTACATTAATGAGAATCAAGGTCTTTCTTCTTTCTCTCTCTCTCAACAGTTACCTACAAAGAAGGAAATCCTAGTACCCACAATGTCCCAAACCATCCTTATCCCTTTCCATAACCCAACACCATACACCCCTCTCACTTCCCGAGAACACCAACCCCCTCTTTCTTCCTTATACCTCCCTCTAATCACTTGATTCCACAAAGCCTCTCTCTTATTCGCAAACCGTCAGTTCCATTTGCAAAGAAAAGCCTTATTAAAAGTGGAAAGACACTTGATTCCCAAACCCCCTTTCTTCTTACCTAAGCACACCAACGCCCATCTCACTAAATGAGGTTTTTGCTCCAAGTTTCCACCTCCTCAAAGAAAATCCCTTTGAATATGCTCTAGTTCCTATCTAACTGAGCTTGGCATGCACAACAATGACATCAAATAAATGGTAAATTCAACAACGTGCTTCGAATGAGGGTCGTCTTCCCTCCTTTAGATATGTATTGTCTCTTTCACATAGCCAACCTTCTACGAAACCGCTTTTTCACTCCATCCCAAACTATCACAGACTTAATCGATGCACCCAAAGGAAGTCCCAAATAAGTGGAAGGGAAGCTGCCCACTCTACAACCAAAATTCATAGCAAGGTCATCAATATTCACCACACTATCCACTGGGATTAATTCGCTTTTTTCCAAATTTATTCTTAACTCTGACACAACCTCAAACCACATAAGCAACCAGCTAAGATAGGTCATCTGATCTTGGTTAGCTTGGCAAAACACCAAGGTGTCATTAGCAAACAACAAGTGGGATATCCGAACCCCTTCTCCACTCTTTCCCTTCTCCCTACAGCTCAACAAAAAACCTCCATTCACTCCCCTCTTTAGGAGAAAACTAAACACCTCCATAGCAATCACAAATAAATAAGGTGATAACGGATCTCCTTGCCCCAAACCCCTTAAGCTTTGAAACAAAACCAATAGAGGTGTCATTAACCAACACAAAGAAACTTGCAGTGATAATGCACCATTTGATCCACCCAACCCATTTTCTGCATAACTGTGAGAAGCAAAGACCAGTCCACATGGTCATATGCCTTCTCTATGTCAAGCTTGCACAAGATACCACACTCATCATTCTTCAAGATCGAATCAATGGCTTCATTAGCAATTAGCATTGCATTTAGAATTTGTCTACCCTCCACAAACGCCCCTTGGGCCTTGAAACCACCTTTCCTACCACCTTCCCTAACCTATTAGCTAAAACCTTGGCTAGCCACTTGCATCTTCACTACATTTCATTTGAATGTTCTAGTAGCAGTCAACTTCTTGTCACAAATTCTTCATGATATTAGCATATTCAGATATAGATCTGGTTCCTTGTTTTTTAGTCGAAATCTTCACCTCAATTTCAAAAATTTGACAATAATCTCGTAACCTTTAATATGTTTATTGGATGAATTCCCAAATCTCCCTAGCTGTTGTCAAAAGACATACATGTTTAGCTAATTTCAAGGGTAAAAAACATACATGTTCAGAATCTCCTAAGACATGATCATGGAATCTTCTTCATCCCAACTTTGAAATTTTGGATCTCCAGGCTTTGGTCTTATGCCAATTAAATGTTTTAGTTGTCCTCCACCCTTTACGAAGATTCGCACCAATTAAGACCATTGAAGATAATTCTTCTCAGTAAAGCGGTAATTAGCTTGGAGGGTTTATGGTTTCTATGTGGTTTGCTTAAAGGCACTTCAAAATGTTGCCTTTGTAGAATTGGTGCCAAGAATAGTCTAACATTTCAAACATAATAGTAGTGATCAAAGACGGAACAAATCAGAAAGAAATCAACCATGAAGGTCAATAAATCAAACACAACAATGAAGGTCGAGGAATAAAAACACCATAAAAAATCAAATAAGGACAAGTGACACTCAAAATTTTCACCAAGCACACCAAGAACCTAGAGTTGGTCTGATACCATGTGAAATTCTGAAGTATTCTTATTATTGAAAATCAAGAGATACACTAGAATATATATATATATATATATATATATATATATATATATAGCCTCCCCTATTCTAGGAAAGGATAATTCCTTATATACATTGTAATTCAAATCAATTCAAATCTCTGAGTAACTAATTTACAACTATACATGAAGAGTCATAAAAGGAGAAAAGTCCTAACTAATTTACAGTTGTACAAGAGGAGTCCTAAAAAGAAAAAAAACCTAAATTATAAGGCCCAAACTTTAAACACAATCAATAGCTCTAAGGCACTAAATGTCAATCAAAATGAAATAGTTAAAAAGAACAATGTTTTGAATGTGAGAGTTAGGTTAGTGGAGAATGGTATCGAAACTATTAAACCAAGGTTAAAAAAGACAACCAATACAAGCTATTTTAGTGCAATGGTTGAGCAACCTAGCTAGCTAACATACATTGATGATTATAGAGGAAGAAATGAGAAAGATTCATCGTGTGATATGCGAAAATGGAAAAGGTTTTCTCATCAAAGCCAAGTTTCTCTCTACCCAGAATACTCAATAAGCATGTTAAGGCCAAAACACCTTAGTGTAGTAAAGATAGAATTGGTTTACAATTAAGAATTCAAAATTAGTTTACATTTAAGAATTCACTCAAATTTGGTTTTTATATATTTAGGTTTTCTACTTTGATTAGACTTTTATTATATTAGTTTTTTTTTTTTTTAGTTAGGCTTCTAATCATACTTTTTCCTATTAAGAATAATTCAAAATCTACCAGTGTCTCCATGAGTTCTAACTTTTCATGGAGTTCATTCCTGAGTTGAAATCAACACTGTCTCCACTAGATCAAAATCTTCATCCTCAAGCAATTCATTATCTCCAAGCTCATCCTCATTTTCCACTTGCTTGTCCTCATCTTCCTCATTCACTTCTTAATGCAACTATAAATCAAACATTTTTTTTTTCTGCCAGCTTCCTAGCTTGCTATTTGTGTTGGGCCATAGCTTGTGGCTACTTCCATGAGACAGCATCCATGGCCGAGTCCCATATGCCTTGAAGTTTAACCTTCCCACTCTGTGAGAATACTAGGAATAGATTATGCTTTGGCTTTGGCTTTTCTATAAGCAACTAAAGTCTATTTCTTGATCAGTGGGCTGAACCAAAAGTCAGTCCAGTACTCCCATTGTTCCAACTTCCATTTTTTTATATAAATATTCACACTACAAAGAAAGTCAATGCACTATACCACTTTCTTCTGCCCTGCACAATCTAAACTAGGACCTAATTCCCATCATAACCCTTCTATTGATCTTAGTAAGTAATAGAGAACCAGGAAAGCAGAGTAAATTAATTCTATAAAGTGAGCTCTTCTTCCCCTAACTCCAGGTTTTCCAACTTATTAGCCCATACACATTTTTCCACTTCTTTTGAGATACAATATGGGGTTGAGAGCAACCACATGCATTAAATGTGCATCCACCTCCATGCTAAAAGGGAAAAGGCCCCTAAACGCATAGTAAAGAGAGATAAACCATGATCACACTACACCAACTACAAAATATAGTGTACACACACATCAACTTTAAATATTTTCTTTCATAGGTACATATACTCTGATATTCCATCTTTATACTACTCATTGTTACATGTAGGACCCATGTTTCACCAAGCCCACCTTTTAATTTCATACAAGCAAAGAATCCAAATGCCAAGTTAATTTAAGATGGAGAGCTCTCCCATTCATAACAACAAAAATAGATTTTAATTTAGTTTCTTTCATCAGAAGAACTCTAAGTTCATGGGACAAATGGTTAATTGCTTCAATGATTATGATATTAGCCAAGGGATATCTAGTCCATCAAAGCACTAGCACAAATTGGTCATGTATACATACATGAGACATACAAAGAAGTGCTATATTTATGCTACAAGTACAATACTTCAACCCTCCCCAAGAAAAATAAGTTAAAAAGATCTTTAGATCAATGTTCTAAAATAAGGTTTTAGGTAAAAGTTTCTCTTAGTAGAAATAGAATTCAAAGTAAAAACAAAATAGGTTCCTATCCATATGTAAGAAATTTCCATCAAACAGTTGAGAAATTTCTGAACACAAAGTCATAAATTCCTAAAAATAAAATAAAGGAAAACTGGAATTTAGGTTAAAATTTTAGGCTATTTTTGGGAACTATTCTCAATACTAGTTTTTTTCTTTTGAGAATAAAAAAACATAAAAGTACGTTGAATTGTCAATTGTTTCCATAACAGGGTTTTGAAAATTGTTATGAAAACATGGTGTTTTCTGAGAACATATTAACTATTTTAAGTTGTTTTCACTTGTTTTCTAGGGGTTGTTTTAAAAAACTAATTATACAAATATGGAAAATGATTAAAAAATATGGATAAAATTTACTTTTACAAGATACTTGAAAACATAAAAAACAGATTGAGAATATTTCAAGTTCCCAAACATACCTCTGTTCTAGAAAACATTAGAGAACTGTTTATAAAAACTATTTTTTGAAAATTGTTTTGGAAAAACTTCCCAAACAGGTTCTTAATCTTTTCCTAAAGTGCATCATACATCTCAAAAATAAATAAAGAATCAAGACTTCAGTTAGGTATTAGAGCAGTTTTTGTTAATATAAGTCTGACAGCAGTATATATGGAGCATAAGCATGGGGTAGGTTTTAATCTAAACAAAAATAATAATAATAATAATTAAAAAAAATAAGAGCCAGACATATAACATAAGCTCAAAGATTTGACAGATAATTTTCTGTTTTAATATATTCTTTTCCATGGCCAGTATGCAGATAATTGTCTATTTTCATATTTTCTTCTCAATGGTCAGGAAGGAACAATGTCACAGATGGCTAATTTGAAATTAAGCTTATTATGAAAATGAAAAACCTTCCAAATGGAGTATCTTTTCTGCCTGTATTGCTTCATGATTTTGAATGAAGGATCCTGTTAAACTTCAAGATGCTGAGATTATTTTAACCTCCAAGATGACATTGTCAGCTTGTCCATCTCAACCATGTCCCAATATGTCCCTCCCTCTGAAAATGGATAGCCATCACAAGGGCTAAGATTAAATATCATTTTGGCATTGAAATTGGTTGTAAGTGACATCTTTCAAGATAAATTTACAATACTAGGCACTTACCTAAGTAGTATCTAGAAGAGCACATATCCCAGGTTATCTCACCTTCTTGTGCCATAAGCCAAAGTGAAAGCTGAAGATTATATGACATTCAAAAATAAGCAGTAAAATACTGAAGTATAAGATCTTTCTTCTCATACATTAGGTAGAGAAAACCTTCATCCACCATTTCTCAATAATTCCAAAAGATTTGGTTACTCCGATATTTTTTCTTGAGATATGTTGCAATTAACTTCCTGTAAGTCCATTTACCATTCCTCTTAGACTCCAAAAATGCCTCTGAGCTTGAGTGGAAATCTCCTTTCCCCAAAACTTCAAACACAAAGTGATCTGTTGACACTAGAGGAGAATCATCCATATTCATCTTTTTCAAAGCAAAATCCAAATTCTTTCCTAGTCTTCTGTCCAAGTATGCGTCAACAACACAGCCATAAGTCACAAGGTCAGCAACAACCTTTACATGTTGCATATGCTCAAGGCTCAGATGGAGATCCCAGAACAAAGACATCCTAGAAAAAGCCATAGCCCGGATGTTAAATGTAGTAAGGTCAGGAGCGAATCCAGCTTCCACCATTTCCAGAAATTCTCTTTGCAAGCTTTTCATTTTAAAATTGGCAGCATAGGATAGCAGAAGAAGATTCCACAGAAGATTTCCCACATTTTTCCTACCAAGACCAACATCCCTCAGAAACTGACCTAATCTATAATATTTCTTTTCCTTAATATATGCAAATGACATTGCCCTAATTCCTTCTTCCTCTATGAGGATTCTAGACTTTTTAAGGCGGTCATAAGCAGCTTCCATTTCCGTCAGAGAACCAAAAATGCTATAATATCTAATAAATGCATTTCCAGTGGCAGAGTCCACTGGAAAACCCCTTGAGACCATTTCCTTTAATGCATTTTCCATCATTTCAAGCTGTCCACCCTTTCCAAAGCAAGAGATAGCCAATGAGTAAACTTCATGCATAAAGTTGAAATCCCTTGAACTTACCTGATTCAAAATTCTGGTAACTTCACCAAAATGTCCCATCTTACCATAAGCATCAATCAGTTTTGAAACTATTTGAATATTAGGCCCAAAAGAACTATTAATAATTTCATCCCATAAAGCCTGTGCTTTAGGAAACAAACCATTATCTGCATAACACAGCATTAGAGCAGACAAGGTAGAATTATTAGGTAGAAAACCTTCAGATTTCATCTCAAATAAGAGTTCCTGAGCGACATGAGGCAACCTTTTTCTGCTTAATGCTTGTATCAAAGGAGTACAATCCACATAATTATCTTTGCCATCAACACTTCTTTCCTGCTTCCAGTGCCAGAATAACTGTTCTAAGCATAACAAAAGCACAAAAGTTAAAAGAGACACTGTCTATTGAAAGACAAACCTACAATTACAAATAGATATAGACATGTGTATGTTGGCATTAGAAACTCAACCAGCGCATCAAACAAATGTCTAAATAGTTTATTCTATATGTCAAGAAATACCAATCAAGTTCCTACACTGTTGCAACATATCCACAAATAACAAATTTAAAGAATCTGATAAAATATGAAATTATAGATATATAAATGCAATCTAAAGATCTATTCACCAGCTTGAAGAGGAGTGTTGAAAGATTACGTTTTTTAGTTAGTTTAAATTTGTATTATTTAATAAAAGATCAAATTAGATTTGTTTGTTAGGCAACTATCTTATCTGATCAGGTTGTTTATTTTTAAATTTATTTTTCTATTCCTAGATTTCAGGTCAGCCAAGAGGTTATCTCTGGCTTCTGTTTTATGTATCTTGTAACTCTATAAATTAGAGTTTTATGTAGTGGAAAAATCAGGTTGAATAAAAAAAATATCTTTTCAACTCAATAATAGTATTTGATAGGGATGTCAAGTTTGTTAGCTATTTTTGGAAAACACTTTGGAAATTGTTAAGAACCATTTTGAAGTATTTCTCTACTTCTCATCCTCAAACAAAAGGTTGCATAGAAGTTGTTAATCATAGTTAGGTGACTTGCTTAGGTGCTTAGTCAGTGAGAAACCTAGTAACCAGGATCTTGTTTTACCCATCACTGAGTTTGCTTACAATACCTCAGTTAATCGGTCCATAAGGAAAAAGTCCTTTTGAAGCTGTTCATGATCTTTCACCTCACTAACCCCTTGATCTTGTTCCTCTGCCTATTGATTACAAATCCTTGTGATTCCACCTAGGCCTTTACTAACCTTATTCATGACTTACATATTGAAAGACAACGAAAAATTGCTTTAAGTAATGCTGATTATAAACTTGTTGCTAATGCACATCACAAGAATAGAGTTCAAAGAGGGTGATTATGTTATGGTTGGTGCTACCCTAAAAATTCTATAAAGACACTTCATCTTCACTCACTTTGCCTATTCCCTATCCTTGGAAGGCTTGAATCCAATGATATTTGCATAATTTGCCATTGCACATAACTATAAGTCCAATTTTCAATGTGGCAAATTTGAGCCCCCAATTTTACCTTCTTCTGTTCCTATATGGCAATCCTCCTCGTGCTCCTCCTGCTTTCTTGGCGTTAATTGATGTGATTGTGTATGTATTAGTCGATCAACATGTTACTTCTCCATCTAGTGGTGACCAACGATTCTTTGTTCGATGGAAAGATCATCCTACTATTGATGATACTTGAATTACAAACAAGGAGTTTCATCGACTTGATCTCAATATTTTAGAATAATATTTGCAATATAATTGACCAAAGTTTTAGTTGGGAGGAAGTGAAGGAGATTAAGATATTAAATTAAACACTTATGCTCAGCATCAATACAAAAATTGATAATATTTTATTTTTCTATTTATTATTTATTTTAGGATTCTAATTATTTAGTAATAAAACTTTATTAGAGTTAGGATTACTAAAATTAGTTTCCTAATTCCTACTAGAGTTAGAATTGTCTAACTATATATAGGCCTAGTGATGTTACACACTTTAAGACTTTTGATTAATAATATTTGTAATTCATTGGAATTTCTCTTTTCTACTTCTATTTCTCTCCCTTATACACACACACACACACTACATCTCACTTAGTTTAGAGAGACTTTGATAAACACTTTTCTTGCATTAAAGATTAAACCATTTTTGAGGATTCTTTCAAAGTTCATACTTCTTTCATAAAAACATTTTTGAATTTGCTAAAACCTCAAAGCACTTCTGCCTTACATTTCAAAATTCCATGGCCGACCCATGATAAGTCAGTTTTGATCTGGTGGCATTCTAGATTGATTTGGACCTACTAGGAGCAATGAGAGGTTTCTTTGTGATGCAAAGCGAGAGAAGTGTGGGAGATTCAGGCATGAAGGGGAAAGATTTATGAAATTCAAATGTCCATCAACCTAGTGTTGGATATTGAGGAGTTTTAGATCAGTATTGTCGGAATCCTTGTTTTGACCTCATAGTTTTTCATTAGAATATTATTTGTTATTTTGGGAGTTGATGTAAAATATCTCTATACATTGTTTAGTTTACCTTCTCATACAAAGCTCTTTTTCTCTTCCTTATCATGGGAGCATTGCATGTATTATTCAACTTTAGATTTTAGGACTAAATTTTGATTTGAAAAGCTAAGGATATGTCTGGTTCTTGGAAAGTATTAAGAAAAGAAAAAAAAAGGCTAAGAAAAATAATTTTCTGATGATTGGTTGTCCATTGGAAAATATCAAAGAAAATCAAATATAATTAATATTAATTAAAAACTTATATATTTTCAAATTATTTAATCTTTATATTGAAGAGTTAAAATAAGTGAAATGAGTTTAAAGTAACATATAAAAATAATTTATTGACTTTAAATCTACTCCTTCCACTTTTCCTCCCTATTTTCTTTCCCTCACATTTTCATTCAAATTTTCTGGAACCAAACATAGCCTAAAATTTATAATAATTATTAAAAAAAAAAAACTATTCCAAAGCCCCCTCCCCCCAGTGCATCCAGGTTACCAATAAAATGATTTTACTTCAAATTATATGTCTGGACATACACATCAAACTTTCCACATATTAAACAATTGACATAAATTGCTGGAAGGTACCACCAGCTTAGCCAAGTTACTAGGATAGCGTCCTCATGAAATAAAATAAAAGTAAGCAAAAACTTCAGACCCTGAACTGTATCTGCACTCCCCAAACTTCGTAAGTTTGTTCAGCCGATGACAATTCAATCTAAGAGGGGTTTGATCCCCAGGAAATGGGCATTTTCAGCTGTAGGCCATATAAGGATATAATTAGGAGAAAATTCAAAAATGGCAAGTCTGAGAAAAGCAATAAATCTTTAAAAAAAAAAACACTCACTCCATAATTTCCAACAATTTAGTAATCACTTGCAATTCCCATACACCAATGAAATGATTCACACATCCGGGAGATAAATTAAGAAAATGAAGTATAAAACAAATTTTTCTTATAATTTTTAAAAATGAGAATAAATACTGCAAGCAAGTGTAATCGATAATGTTTAAGAACTCAAGATTATAGGCACGAAATCGACAAATGAAAATAAACATTAAAGTAACCTCTCTTCTACTCTATACTCTCAAAATCTCATCATCTAAATTTCACAGATGAAATTTAAAGAAAAAAAAAAATCAAGAATCAAACACGGATGAATTTAATTACACAACAGTACGGAATTCATGCAACAATTTATACTGCAAAAGAGATATTAAAAGATTTCAGAATGTATATGTACCTTGCGAGCTAAAGCCCTATTTGGGGAGTAGTTTTGATGGAGAGAAACCCTAAAACGCTGCGTTTTGTGGCTCCCAATGAGGCAGAGAGGAGTGATGAGAGGGAGAGCTTCCATTTTCAGCTGGCCTGTACTCTGTAGAGAGATGGGAAGAAGGGTGGTTTTGTCGGATCTCGTGGGACCTTAGTGGGTCTGGATGGGGCTGAACGTGGACTACATTGTTTGCTGCTCTGCACGTCGTGGGTTGGAATCGGGATCGTCATGGCTATCAAATTGGGCCAGATTGTTCTGGGGAAGCCCAAGGAAGGCAAAATGCGAAGGGACTAGCAAATTTTGGACCACGGACTAAACCAAAGCACACGCAAGGATCAAAATTCGATGGTTGAATTTTCTGGAAATTTCTAAAAATATCAGAAATATTGGGCTGAAAATGTTTGAAAAAATGTTGCTGAGATGAAAATTCATCAAAATAACAGAAATATTAGAAAAAAAGCTCCCAAAAATGATAAATAAACAATAACATACATATTAAAATTATTTTATTAAAAAAATAATATATGTGATAAAATTTGTGATTCTATGAAATAATATGAAGTATTTAAAAATATATTTAGTATCAAAATGATGATGTATTTAATTTGAATATATTTAAAAATATAAAAAAAAATAAGGATAAATGTATAATTATTTTTCAAAAATATTTATAAATTTATAGTTTTTATTGTATTTAATAATTACATTAAAAAATTTTAAAAAAATTCTTATTTAAAAAAATTATCATCCATATAGTTTGAACAGACAATATATTAAAATTGGAAAACAAAATAATTTTAATGTAAGATTAATAAATAACTAAATGAATAAGTCTTTCACATATAACTCAAAAGTATTATCTTTTAATTTTTCAAGTAAAATGATTGGTAGATTGTAAACCGACTTTCGATTTTTTTAGTTTGATTTTCCACAATGTGGAGGCCTTTTTAAAAAAAATTTGTTGAAAGTTTTGATTAAATACAAGAAGTTTCATTATTTTGAAATTTCATTAAATATTTTTTTATTTTAAATAAAATAAAAGGTAAATGAAAATAATAAACAAAAATGATACAAAAAGATATTTGATAAAAATTTAAATTAATGGAGGTTTGTATTTAGTAAAAACCACTAAGAAGAAGAATGAAATTAAATTTTTGGACTTTTGTGTGGAAAACTCAAAGTGGCTAATTTTTTGCTAAAAAATAACCAAATATAAAGCTTCTTAGAGATTGTGTTGAGTTTTCACCAATCAAGTATATTTCCTCTTAAATATATCAACTCCTTTGTCTCCATCCCATCAAATCCATCAAGCTGCTTGTTGCAAACAAAAGAATCACGATGACTGTCTCCATCCCGTCAAATCCATCAAGCTGCTTGTTGCAAACAAAAGAATCACGGCGACTATATTTTTTTATTAATTTTTATATATTTTTATTGTAGTGATTTGGGAAAATTGTGTTCGGTTCATGCACTTTTTGGTTACGTACAAATTTTGATGTGAGGTATTGTAATATTTTTTTAGAAAAGACTATGTCTCTCTAGTTTTTTTACACCACAATTGAAAAGACGACGAAAAAAATATTTTCTTGATTTTAGAAATGAATCAAGGGTCACAAGCAGTCTATTTTTGAATAAACTTGTTGAATTGTGAAAATCATGTGTATAAACGATAAAAATATTTTCTTTGTTTTAAAAATTAATATCGGGTTTAGAATGACTTATTCTTGAATGAACTTGTCAAAAAACAAAGGACATATGTATAGTTCTTTTATGATTTTTCGGACTTGTACCTTTAATTATCAAGTATTACCTTTTAACGATATAAATACTATCTTTGATCAATGAGTGCATCAAACTTGAATTATTTTCGGTATATGGAAACGCACTTTCTCATAGTAATTAAATTTAAATAAAATATAAACTCATAAACAAAATTATAGATATTATAAAAACCAATATATCAAATGGAAAATAATAATAATAGATAAGGATTTTAAACAAATACATGGGTAAATTTAGAATTTCTTATGCATGGAGAAACCATGGGAAGGAATAGAGAAACTATGTCCAACAAATGTACTTACAATATTTGTATTAAATGAACTACAAAAATGTAATAAAGTATTGGTATTTAATTAATCAAAATTTTATCTTCTCATTGATATTAAATATGTACTTTTAAAATTAATATTTTTTATCAACACACATTACACATACATATATGAAAATGATTTTTATTTTTAATACATTATTTTTAATCATCCTTCATATTTGTACAATTATTTTTTAAAATAGCTCCAAAAAAAAGTGAAACAACTTAAATAGCTAAAATATATTTTCAAAAAAATATCTTATTTTAAATTTTTAAAAGTAATTTTTTTTTTTATTTCTTATTATCAAATATGTTTTTTAGGTATTTGATAAAATTTCAAACTTATAATAATTAAGTGTATATAGATAAAATTTTAAGAGATATGAGTAGAAACTTAGGGCCTATTTAGCAACTGGTTTTGAGAATATTTTTTATTCTCTAAAACAAAAATGCAAGAAAACCGTTTGGTAACCACAAACTATTTTTCTGTTTTTTTTTTAAAAAAAAAAACATAAAATAATGTGTTTTTAGAGAAAAAGAAATCTTCTATTGTTTTTCTAAAGACTGTTTTAAAAAAAATAATTATACAAATATATAGAATGATTAAAAATAAAATATTAAACATAAAATTTATTTTTAAAACATATTTAAAAATATTAAAAACATGTTAAAAATATTTTAAGTTTCCAAACAGATTTTTATCCTACTCTCAAAAAATTGTTTTTCATAATTGTTTTTAAAAACTACATTTTTGGATGTTTTGTAAAATTTCTTAAATGTTTTTAACATATTTTCAATATTTTAAAAATAATTTTTATATTTAATGTTATATATTTAGTTATTCTATATGTTTATATAATTTTTTTAAAAAATAATATTTAAAAACACAAATAAAAACGACAAAAAATAATTAAAAGATATCTCTCGAAAACATCATGTTTTTTTAATTTTTAAAACAGAAAACAAAAAAAAAATTTCAATTTGTAAAATATGTTTTTTTTTTTATTCAATATAAAATTGTTTTTTAAAATAGTTATCAAATAGGTCTTAATTTTTTAAAATATATATATTTTTTCTTTCTTATTTAATTAAGAAAGTCTCATCCTCCTTACTAACTATGTAGCTAACCTTTTCTCTCTAATTTTTATTATATACCATCTTCTTTTTATCCTTTATTACAACCAAACAAAAAATAATTATTTCCAACTTTTTCCTTTGCGTATATCGAAGCAAGAGAAAGCATATGGTAAAGCTCAAAATTGGATTCTCTAATAGGGTACCCATTGCCACCCTTTATAAGGGCATCACTCTTTAAAAGCAATAAGTGTTTTGCTCTCTCTTACGCACATTTTGAACAACTCCCAATTAAAAGACTAGGTACCCACCATAAAATTATGAAGAAGAATATGGATGAGGCCCCATACTTTACTAAAAGTATAAAAAGCATATCTTTACCAATTAATACAAAGTCTTGAGCATAGCCCCCCCTCCCCCTTTTTTAAGTAAATAAATCAAATGGCTACATCTATTGTATGGTTTGGGACCCTCCATATTTATTGGCCCTCATCATCCCTTAACCATCTTATACTCTTACACTTCCAAAGCAACATTTTCACTAATAAATAGCGATAACAATGAGATGGATTGCCCCGTTATAACCCGTTTATTTATGTCTATTCATATTGCTGTCAAAAAAACAAAAAATTCAATAAAGTGGGGTGAGATGGATGTAGGAAATTTTCATACATGTCTCATCTCGCCTTGTTTATTTTTTTAAAAAAATAAATATGATTTAGAAATAAAAATGCATTCTAAATATTTATAGTTTATTTAAAAAAAAAAAGTAATATTTTATTTATATTAAAAAAAGTTGAAAAAAAATCAATTTAAATAATTTTTCATCTAAAATCATGAATAATGAGGGTAATGTGAGGCAAAGCCAAATGATGGATACTCAAAAAACCGTCTCATTATCATCCCTGCTAATAAACTTCAATTTCTAAAATCTCCTATATATTAATCGATATATTATATACACAACCGTACCATAGTTTAGTCATGTGAATTGATAGTTGAAACCACGCATAATGCGGAATTTCTCGGTTTATATAGGAAGTGAAATAATATCACATATAATCAAAATCACTAATTATGAATTGAATGCCTAATTGCATGAACCATTGAGCAATTAAAATAAAAGGAAGAAGGGGAAGAGGAGAAAAATTGATATCCTATCAGCATATACCTCCATATATATATATATATATATATATATATATATATATATATATATATATATAGAGGACAAAATGTAGTAAAGTGATGGGAGCCAGACCTTTATCAAATACCAAGGAATCAACGACTGAGTCAACAATATGATTCAAGAAAGAGTGGCTCTGAATTAAATGGGTAGGTGATGAGTACGGGAGTGGCACACATTTGGACCACGGGCACAAGGCACGGCCGCACGGGGCACCCAAACAAAATAAATATATAAATATATAAATATATATTCTTATTATTCTATGATTTCTCTCAGTGGGTCCTCGTGTCCCACGATTAAAATCAGTCTTCATCAATGGAGAGACCCCATCGTTTTTCTTTTGTTTGTTTGATTTATATTCCAAATATGGCCTTCTTTTGAGTTACATTTTTTAGATACAATTAAATACTTCTAGAAGCCTGTTCAGATCAATTGGTTTCATGCTTTCAAAGTTGTACTTGCACTCATGACTCTCTTCCACTCATCAACTTCGCTTCTTAAAGATTTTTTTTTTCTTCTTTTATAATTATGCTCATAATATATTTGAAAGTAATTTGAGAGTATCGATTTATAGATTTATTGTTTTGCCATGTAAAATACGTCTTAATTTGATCAAATTTAATATTTATTATTTAATGACTTTAATTGATTTTAAATAAAATTATATTTAAGTTATTAATTTAAAATTTTTTATTTAATTTTTATTTTAAATATTAAAGTTATTTAATAAAATTAATTTAAAATTTATTTTTAATCATCAATTATTTAGGAGGTCGAGTAATAACGAAGGTCATAAAATAATAAAGAATATCGTAAAAGTAATTATGATAAATACAATAAAAAATGTAAAATGAAGACGTGAATTTAAAAATAAATTAATTATTTTTACTTATTATTTAAATATATCAAATATATTTAATTTATTTAATAATTTAAATTAAATTATTAAGTTATTTTTATTAGGTAGGTGTACCAAACACATGATGCTTCAATATTCCAATTTCTTGATTAGAAGAGAAAATGTATTTCTTTTTCGTTAAGAAGATGATAATAAGTTTACGTCTTTTGAATTAGAATAAACACAAATTCAATGAAAAGCAACATATTTTCCACTCACCAAAGAAACCCTTTCAAGGTATGTTGTCTCTTGGGGCCCCACCAAACACCACCCTTTAGCTTTTTCCACCATGCCCTAAAGGCATGGGTCCTCCGTGCCTCCACTCATACCTTATTCACGAAAAAAATAAGGGAATGAGACTTGGTGGTGTTTGTTTTTTTGGCTTTTTGCTGAAAACCATTTAGTTTTAGAATTTAGGTTGTTTGTTTTTTTACTTTTTCATGACTTATCATAAACTTTTTACTAAATAGAAAAAACCAAAATATGTGGCTTTTTCTAAATAGAAAAAATAACACAATGACTTAATTAAAGGGTGTTTACTTTTTTTACTTTTTGTTGAAATTTATTTATTTTTAAAATTTATGTTGTTTGTTTCTTTATTTTTTTACGATTTATTATAAACATTTTACTAAATATAAAAAGCTAAAATATAAAGTTTTTTTAAATAAAAAATATAATATATTAATTTTTTTTATTTTTTTAATACTTGATAGAAATAAAATATTACAAAAACAAACAATCTAATATTTAACACTATTAAGTATTAATATTCTATTTAAAATTAAGTAAAAAAAACAAACACTACCTAACACTATATATACATATAAAAAAGTTTCATGAGTAAAGGGATATCCTATAATTTTACCTTTCCCCGTTAACTTATCATCTAAGCACCCATGATATTTGAATACAAGGCGAGTTGACGGTCGACTCTAATATCACTTATAAGATCTCATGTCCTACCAACTCTCTTAAAATAATTGTTATTAAGAAAAGCGCATACATTAATTTTATAGCACATTTATTCAAACACCCATAATATTTGAATACAAAGAGAGTTGATGAACGCAATCAACCCTCTAATTTGCCAACACTTAATTTCTTGAAATTATTTTTTAAAAATAATTATATAAATACAAAGGATAATTGAAAATAAATCATTAGATGTAAAATTATTTTGAAATATTTGGTTAAAAGGGATGAAATAATCCCATTCCCATGTTTTTTCTGAAAAAGTAATTTATTTTTTACATAAATGCCCTTTTCTATTTTAAGTATTTACATGTAGGTTTTAAAAAAAAAAATTAGATATTTTTGTCCAAATGATGCCAAAAAAGGGTGAGAGGTTAAATTTTAAAAATTGGGTTTTGGGAGGCCCTTTTAATCAAATAACCCAATTATTTTTTAAAAACATCAAAAGATGGCAAAATGGGAGATTGAAAATTTTCGATGGTCAAACTAAATATTTTGAGAGACTTGAGTGCCAAAACTACAATTTTGCAAATCCGTCGAATCAACCATTAAACAAAGACAAAGAGAAGAATGCTGTGGCGGGACCCATGCGATAATCATTGATGGGTGAATTCTGGAAACGCGATTTTCAAAGGTCTATTTTCCTTTCCCTACCATGTGTCCCAATAGAAAATGGCCACGTTGTCAGATATTTTGTAGATACCGTATTGGATCCGCCACTCCCATCTGAGAAACGGCACGTGAACTTCAGTGACTCCATTGCTTGCACGTGATCTGCTTCTTTTGCCCTTTTTCTTTTCTTCTGATATTTTTTAGTGGAGTCTTACACATTTCTGCCAGAGAACCGAATTTTTTACTGTAGTGTTTCGCACGTGTCGGAAATTGAGACTTATTAATTCAAAATATTACCTATTTTATTTTATTTTTCCATTAAATTGCTTGAAATGAATTAAGCCTCCTTAGTTTACAAGGTAGGTAAGTGACTTTCTCAGTAGGACAAATAATAAAAAACAGACATACCAATAAATGAAATTTTTATAATTTTTTTATATTGATATTTTCATCTTTTTATTTAAGAATATATTGGTGTGTTTAATTTATCGCGAATGAAATTAAGGACTTGATAACTATTTTTTAAAACAATTTCAAAAAATAGATTTTGAAAACAATTTTATGATGATGTATAGAGTAAAAATTTGTTTAAAAATTTAAAATATTTTTAACTTATTTTTAATATTTTCAAATATATTTTAAAAATTGTTTTATTTTTAATCATTTTAAATATTTGTATAATTATATTTTAAAACAATTCTCGTAAAATAAGTTAAAGCAATATAAAATAACTAAAAGATGTTCTCGAAAACACTATGTTTTCTGTTTTTAAAAATCAATTTTTTGGTTTTAACAAGTTTTTATTCTGGAGAATAGAAAATTGTTTTAAAAAATAGTTACCAAATAGGTCCTCAATAATTAATACTTTTAAAAAAAAAAAAAAGTCAAAATTCTAACAAGAATTGGTTTTGACTCTAATGAAATGATTTTTTTTTATTATTATTATTCTCATTTCTACAAAATAGAAATGAATATTAAAAAACAATTTTTTAATATTCTAAACTTTTGAGAAAATAATTTTTTTTTTACTTTCTTAAATTTTAAAAAATGTTTTCATTTTTCAAATATATATGGTCTGTATTTATTTATATTTTTTTTTATAAGAAATTCATTCATACCATACGGAAGATAAAATTATCAAGTGGTGAGTAAATTTCAAAAAAATCAAAATTAGATTATATTGTTTTATCAAGTTAATTTATAGCCAAAAGATAGAACTATTAGTAGGCTAAGAAATCAACTAATATTAATATAACCTAATAGGCTAAGGAATTCACGGTGAGCTAAAATTACTACAAGTTGCTAGGATAAGGAATTTGATATTGAGCTATCATTTACATTGATTTCAGCCTATATAGGTAAGGGTTGGGCTACTACATGGAAGAGGGATCTATTGAAAAGTGTGATTAATCATATTGCAATGTTTATGTATTAAAGTTTCGTTATTTTATATGTGTTAGTTTATACTTGGTTTCAATTATTTTTACCTTAATCTCATTTTATAATCTAATCATTTGTACTTTGATCTCATTATTTGTATTTTTACCCACTAATTTTGATTTTTCTATTTATTTTAAAAGACGACAATGAAAAATTTGGTAGATACTGAATTAGTATCTTATTGTGATCTCAAAAGAGGTGTTTTTTGTATTGTCAAGTGTCTCATTTGCATTGTCTACCACCAACACGTCTCCGTCTCTATATAGGTCACCTTATTGACAAAAGCAATCGCTCTTTGAAAATAGTGTCTCTACTGATACATCTCCATCGAGACATCCCAAACATACCCTTATAAGTATTTTCGTCATTTCCAATTTTTTTTGAAGTTTTTTTGGTTATTATTGGATGATTTAGTTAGATTTTGACAAAATGACAATGATTTGATAGATTAAAAATCGTGTTGAGACAAAACCCTCTAAAGTTAAATTGATTTTGCCAAATTTGGATAAAAAGAAAATGTATTGAAAAAAAACCCTAATACAAAAGAATGTGTAAACGGAAGAATGAAAAAAAAGCTTTCGACTAATCTGAATTCTCATAAGAGGTGATTTCATGAGCATGCAAAATGGACAAGAATGCATGCAAATAATAGGAGTTGAAAGTCCTTCGACAAAAATTTGGAATGGTTATGCAAAAATCGATAGTAAGGTGTAAGTTGCTGCAAACCCATATTCGATTTATATTTTTCATGCAAAAATTGAGTTCTTGTGCAAAAATGCTGAATTTTTGTGTCGATATTCTATAATTCAAATTATAAAATATTAATTTAGAGTCATAGGGTATGAAAGAAGGTTTTAGATGTTCTCTATGATGCTCTCATATGTCAATTTGACAATTTTACCACTAAATAGGAGGCAAGCATGTATATGCTATTCCAAAAATTGCCCTCATGAACTCTAAAACTTAGTATAAATTAAATCAAGTGTTGGTATGACAATGTTTTGTATTAGTATTGATTGCCTCAATAAATATGTAATATTTGGAAAAGAAACAATACGTGGATGAAAAAGGAACAGGGGTATTTCCGTCCAACTAACCATTTGACTTGGGTGGAACTGTAAGAAGTGGAACCTCAGAGGATCACAAAGAAAGCAAGCCTAGGTGGGTGGGTCCAATGCCATGACATATGATTGGCAGGTATAAAGGTAGATATATATTTTTTAATTATCTATTTATTAGTAATCACAGTGTCGTGAAAAAGTAGCACCAAAGGATTGTTTCTTCAATTCAATTGTGTCACATCACAAAACATAAAGTTTGACAATCACATACTATTAATTTTTAAATCATATTAATTAGTGTTGGGCAATGGTCACTATGAAAAGTTGTACAACATTAAATTACTCCTATCTCACATCTTGCTTTATCAATCCACTATCCTATAATTAATCCATTAATTTACTTTAAATATTTTAATATTTTATTAATTAATTTTTGTTCAATTTTTTTCATAATTAATTAATTAAACATTTTACTACTATGTTCCATAATTCAAGTTAAGAAGCACTTTTTCTAATTTTTTTTTTTTTTTGGAATTTTGTAAGTGTTTTTTTCTTTTTAATAATCAAATGATGGCATTCATGAAACAATGCATGGTTGGTTTGATTAAAGTGGTACATAAAATTATTTTATTTTGTAAAACTTAGAGCTTAAGCTTTGTCGGAAAATTTGAGAGAATGTATGAGAAAGAAAAAAAAGAGAAAAAGTAGAAGGAAAGACAAAATAAATAAAAAAAATATTTAAATTTAATAAATTATGTTTATTTATTATTTCAATATTTCACTTATTTTTAAGTCATCAATATGAAAATTAATAATTTTAAAATGTATAAGTTTTCAATTAGTTTTAATTATATTTGGTTTTCTTTAGGTTATGTTTGATTTCCAAAAAGTATTAGTAAAAGAAAAAAATACTAAGAAAAATGATTTTTTCATGTTGTAAAAGAAAGTAAAATATAATTAAAATTATTAAAAAATTTATATATTTTTAAATTATGTACTCTGTATATAAAATAAGTGAAAAAAGTTATATAAAAGAAATTTATTGACTTCAAATCAATTTTTTATTTTCTTTCGTTTTTCCTTTTTTTTTTTTTTTTATTACTTTTCCTCTTTTTTTTTTCTTTTTTTATTTTATTATTATTTTCCTTTGAACTTTTCGAGAACCAAATGTAGGATTAATGTTTGTCATAGGACAACCAATCTTAAGAAAATAATTTCTTTTAACAGTATTTTTTTCCAAAAATAATTTTTGAGAACCAAACATAACCTTACTTTTAAATTATAGGAAAATGATTTTCTTATACTTGGTTGTCCTATGATAAATACTAAAAAAAAAAACAAATATAATTAAAACTTATGCATTTTCAAATTATTTTATTATTATATCTATTAGTTAAAATAAGTGAAATGAGTTTGAAGTAACAAATACAAATAATTTATTGAATTTAAATGTATTTTTATTTTTATTTTTCATTACTTTTCTTCTTTATTTTATTTTCCTTTCACTTTCCATAAAATTTTTAGAGAACCAAATATAGCATAAACGTATTTTGTATATGAGAATAGAAATAATAACAGGTAAATAATAGTACCATGTAAAAAGGAAAAATAAAAAATTTAAACTTATGTTTGATTCTCGAAAATTTTGAGAGAAAAAAATAAAAAAGAAAAGTAGAAAGAAAAAAAAAATTGAAGGAAAATAATTATGCTTCTTTAGATTCATTTAACTTATTTTTATTTATTATATAAAAATTAAATAATTTAAAAATATATAAATTTTTAACTATTTTAAATTATATTTGATTTTCTTTTGTTTTTTAATAGTGAAACCAAATATGATAAAATAATTTTCTTTAACATTTTTTTTTCTTTCCTTAGGTTTATTTGGTTCCCAAAAATATTAAGAAAAATAAAAAAATATTAAAGAAAATGATTTTTCATGTTTGGTTGTCCTATGAAAATTAGCAAAAAAAAATAAAATATAATTAACATTAATTAGAAATTTATATGTTTTAAAATTATTTAATTTTTATATAAAAGAGTTAAAAACAGGTAAAATGAGTTTGAAATAACATATAAAAATAATTTATTAACTTTGAACATATATATTTTTTCCTTTCACTTTTACTTTCTATCTTTTGTCACATTTCTCTTTAATTTGATGGGAACCAAACATAGTTTTAGGATGCATTTAGGAGTGTTTTTAAAAAGTGTTTCTAATATTTTTAATACTTGAATGATAAAATTTTTTAAGTATTAAAATATTAAAAACGCTTTCTACTATTTTCTAGGGCCAAATATAGCCTAAGAATAGTGACTTTTAGGTTTATAACAGTGAAAATTTGAATTCTTGTTCCCTATTTCAACCGGTCAATGACATTCACATTTTTGCCTCCGAACCCATTTGAAAATGCAAAAATTAGGTGTTCAGACAATTTTTAAAACCCGATTTTAAATATTTAAAAAATCATTTAAAGTGATTTATTAATAATTACTAGACAGAGGATTTTTCCAAAAATAGTTTTTTTGATTTATAATATATTATCAAATATGCTATCACAATACATTTTTCAATTTCTATACAAATATTAAATAATTTTCCTTAAAAATATTTTTAATAAAAGTGCTAAAAATTAAATTAGAAGTGATTTAGTCATCACGATAATCATAATGACTCCCAAATGAGGTATTAGTTATTTTATAAGAATTCAAAATACTTCATTCTCCCATTGACCCGAGAAAAAACAAACACTGACTTTGAAATAATCACGTAAGACAAAAAATTAAAATAATATGTTTTTTTCTTTATTTTTTTATTTTATTTTTATGTATGATTTATAATAATATCTCGGGTGTTTGGTATATGAGAATGAGAAGTGAGAATAAACATATCATTTATTTCTTTATTTGAATAATTTTATGAAGGTAAGAATGAAATAAAAAATGATTTCAACAAAAATCAAATCTTCCTACTTATTTATTACCGAGATTTGAATTCATTATAAGTAAGTAGTATTTTGATTCATCCACCTCATAAGAAAATATAAAATAATCTAAAATTACTATTTTACCCTTGAATTTCATTTATTAAGTCTCGGTGTCTCTTCATCCCATAAATTAATTCTTTTTCATTCTCTTATCTATTGTTACAAAACATTAAAATGGAAATAAATAATCATTTTGATTTTAAATTCCTCTGTTCTTCTACAAATGAAATTACCAAATTTATTTTCATAAAAAAAATGAAAACAAAATATTCATTTCTATTCCCTATTAGGGAATACCAAACACCCACTTAGGTGGTGTTTGTTTTTTTACTGAATAGAAAAAGTCAAAGGTGATGTTTGTTTTTTGGGCTTTTTGCTGAAAGCAATTTGTTTTCAGAATTTTTCATAACTTATTATAAATTTTTTACTAAATAGAAAAAACTATATGTAACTTTTTCTAAAAAGAAAAAATAACATATTGGTTTTTTTTCTACTTTTTAATACTTAATAGAAATAAAATATTATAAAAACAAACAATATAATATTTAACACTATTAATCATTAAGGTTCTATTTAGAATTAAGTAAAAAAACAAACACTACCAAAATATTTACTTTTTTCTATTCAATTAAAAGTAACTTATTGACATCATCCAACATAACTAAACTGAACCTATTGATAACAAGTTCACTTTAGTTATATTGGATAATGTTAACATGTCACTTTTAACTTAATAAAAAAAACTAAATATTTTGGCTTTTTCTATTTGGCCAAAAATGAAACACCGACTTAAAAATTTAAAATTAAGAATTGCTTTTAAGAATTAATATAAATTAATATAATAATATCCATAAAAATACAAATAAGACATGGGTATAGAAAGAGTATGGAGAGTGTGTAGTTTACCAAATTTAGGGGGTAAAAGGGTAAAAGGCAAAAGAAATAAAAATTTAAAATAAGAATTAATATAATAATATCCATAAAAATACAAATAAGACATGGGTATAGAAAGAGTATGGAGAGTGTGTAGTTTACCAAATTTAGGGGGTAAAAGGGTAAAAGGCAAAAGAAATAAAAATTTAAAATAAAAATAAGAAACTGTTTATATTCTCTTCTCCTGAAACCACTGGTTCCGGAGACTTGGAGATGAAAGGTGGTCTTCTTCTATAAGCCATCTCTCTCTCTCTAAAAAGCTTCACAATTCTCACCCAAGAAACTTCTCTCTCTGTCTGTATATCTAAAATCCTCTCTAAATATAGAGAATCTTTTACTTGCTTCTACAGCACTCTGTGTAAATTGAATGTCACTTCCTTTCTTTTGACGTGAACTCCTCTTAATTTTCTAGGGGAAATTCATCGACTGGAGCAAGGCCCAAATCAATATTTTCCCCTGGAAATGGAGAGTTTCTCTGGAAAAGGGAGGCTGGCTATGAATCTCTCTCTTTTCACCAACTCATTTGAGCCAAAATCTCAAGTTTGGAGCCTTGATTCCAAGGTTTCATCAACCACAAAGTCTCCTAGAAACTTTGAAGGAGGCGTTGTTGGTCTTGGCATAGTTGCAGCCTTGAACGATTTGGACAACACCCATGACTCCTTGTCCAGTAAGCCTTGCAAAGCTTCCATTTTGGCTGCCACATCTCCTAGATCAAACCCAATTCCCATAGCAAACAGAGCTAAACATATGCCTAAAGTTGAAAAATGTCGGCCCAGTTCAGAGATGATGGAGATGGAGATGGAGATGTCTGAGAGCTACACTTGCGTGATTTCTCATTGCGGCAACAATTTGATCAAGAAACGCGTCTACTTTGATGATAAGCCTAATGGGGTTGTTGATGATATCACCACTGCTGTTCCTATTTCCAGTACTGATGCTGCTTATTGGGTGGCTTCCGAGGCCGCGCCGCCGTTTAAGACTGCGGATTTTCTGAGTTCCTGCTATCTTTGCCAGAAGAAGCTTCATGGGCTAGATATTTTTATGTACAGGTATAGACATGATGGTCCTTCATCCTTCATTTGTTCTTTTGAGTGGTTGAGTTGTTGCGGACTGTGCGTGTGTGAATTTTGATATGTTCTGATGGTTTTGAATTTGGGTAGTTGTTTGATTTTGAGTTCTTGTTTTATCCCCTCTTGGTACTTGAAATTTGGTTGATTTGGTGGCTTCTCCTCTGATTTATTTGAATGGTTCTGATAAATTTAGCAGTTCCCTTATGAATCCCCCTCTGTGATTTGATTTCTTTTTCATCATCTCAATTTTGTTTCAGAGGGTACCTTATAGGATTTAACTTACGAGGTCTTGCTTAATTCTTGGCTCATGATCGAATTTGAAGCTATATCCATTGGGATCCAAATTCCAATAATAGTTGAGTTATCTTAGGCCTCTATAGTTTTCATCTTGTTCAGAAAGCAGAACCATACTTTTTTGTTATTGATCAGAAATGCAGTGGTTAAAACAGAAGCCCTTTTCTCCAAATTAATTTATTTGAACAAAAATTGTGTTCCTTGGGGCCATTTAAACTTCAATTATTCCTTTTGGAAAAATCCGGGTCAGAGATCCTTATGCTTCTATCATCTACTGTTGCCTCAAAGATCCGCATATTCATTGCTTGCCTAGAATATGTGAGGCATCTTGGCCATTCTAGGATTTGGGAGGTATGCTACTTCCATGGGAGCAATTCAGTGGATGTGCTCTGTTCCTAAGGTTCATGAGAAACAGCCTGTCAAAATGATCAATGCAAATTCTTAGATAGTTTACCATGAAGAAAACAAATGATGAAAAAAGTTGTTTCTTCTGAAATTGAACATCTCCAGAGAAATGTGATCTTGAGAAAATGATTTCTGATCCATCTGTTTCATTTGGAACATGTTCTGCATCCTTATTTATACCCATGAAATCAATAAATATTATTGATACCTTCTTTGCTTCATTTCTTTTGTTTTTCTAAAAGCTGTGTGCTGGCGTATCTGAAGTCTTAAATCATTCATATTTAAAGATTTGTCTCTCGAAAGCACAAACATATCCAAGCAACCTCTTAGCTTTTCCTTGACATGGGTCTTGCTTCACATTATCTTGAGAGTTAAAACATTATCTTATATTTTAATGGTGCCAACCTGTTTTTGCCCAAGTTTCAGACTATGCAAAACAATGCCTGGTATCTGGTATTGATTCAAAATTCGAGTTTCAAAACATATATCTCCATGTTTAGAATGAAAACTAGATCTGATTATCATTAGCATTAATTAGAAGCATGCACCTTTCTTTCCGGTTGATTAGGATGCCAGCTGTTTCCTTGATGAACACTTACAAGTTATGTATCTATTTTCAGTCATTTGTTTCAAATTTACTCTAACTGAGGATTGGGTTTCTTTATATCTCTTATATTATATTATTAGACTTAATTTTTTAAATATCCCAGAGGATGAAGGATTCCTTCATTCTTCATTCAGTGTCCTAGATGGCTAAAGAGAGGAATAGAAAATTTCGAATAGTATGGCAACCATCAAAGTTTTTTTTTCCTTGTGTCTTGCTAGCAACAACACGGAGCATCAATGTCTTGTCACATTATATACTTCGCATTTATATTGATTTTCTAAAGTGGAGAATCACATTCTTGTCTTGGCAAGTTGTTTTAATTAATTTTTTTCTCCCTCTTTGTTAAGGAATTTAATTTCTATCTTGCTGGGCCATTCACGGATTTTTTTTTTTTTTGCTGCAACTAATCATTCTTTAAGAATGGGTTGCTGTTCAGCTCTTTAGCAAACCTCAGCATCCCAAATTGTGTTCAGGAACAGCTTTTAAGAGCTTGTTTGGTTGGAATTTTTTTTTTTTTTTAGGATTGGGATATTTGATTCTTGTGAGGGCAAGGAGAGTAACTGGAAAGATCCCAGGTTGATCATAAGGTCTCTAAATTAAAAGGAAAAGAAATGGGGTGTGGGGAGAAATGTAGACCCTCATGTGTTGTTGTCAAGGAGTAATAGTGACAAGGAAATATCAAGACTTCTTGTTTGTTTCTGGGTGTGTGGTGTTGATTCCTTTGGCATGTACTTGTTCACTGGATATTTGCAATGAGCATAGATATTTCTGTTTCTGGGTGTTTTTTTTTTCTATCTTTTTGTGGCAAAGAGAAATTGTTGAGGAATCTAAAACAGAAAAGGGTGTGTTTGGTTTTGCAGAGGAGAAAAGGCATTTTGCAGTGCAGAGTGTAGGAGCAATCAGATGGTGAGCGACGAATACAAAGAGAAATGCGGGTCTGAAGCGATGAAATCCTTTGATTACTCAGTGTCTCCCTGCTCCGGGCCTATGCTGTTTTTTGCTGGCGTTGCTGCTGCTTAAAGACCATATTCCTATACTACCTATATAAATAAATAAAGGAAAGGAAGATAAATAAGAAAAAGGAAAGCTAGAGGGAAGAGTAGGGAATAAGCATGAGAAACAAGTAAAGATGATTGTAGGAGATTCGGAGAGAGTAAAAAGGAGTGTTATAATGTGAATTTGAACCAAAGGGAGAGAAAGACGTATCAAGATTTTCATATATACAACATTATTACTACTGCTGCTACTATCAATGTTTATTCATATCAATATTAATATATTAGTGTTCATATAAGCTTCATTTGTTTACTTTCAAATTTTCGTGCATTTCATTTTACATGACTTAGATGGGATTTTCTCAAAATTCTCAGCCTCCAAATAACAGCTCCAAAGGCCCTGTAAAACATGAAAGATTTCAAGTTTTCAAGTCTATTTGAGATAATCTCGCTATCATCAAGAAGCCAGTTTCAACTCTCAAGAAGGTGTTCCAATTTGCTCTTGGATTCGGTCCAAAAAACCAGGATTTCCGTTTGAAGGCCATGAACAATCATTGGTGTTGCACAAAGTGGGGAAGAAAAGAATTTGGAATATGCACAAGCTTTCATTAGACAACATGATCAAGGTTGGAACAATCGAGGGGCCAGAGGGTAATTCATTTAAGGGGTTTAAGGGGTATACACTGCACACTTGTTGGGCATTACAATTCTCATAATGGAAGTCAAAACTCTTAGAACAACAATAACAATCAATGACATTCTAGTAACAATATTTATCAATTAAAAGGAGGAAATCCTATGTTAGTCCAGTGATTTTCCTAGCTAAGTTTTGATGATCACAAAATAAGGTTAAAGATACTAATGGTTCAAACAACTAAAATAGAAGATCATTATTTGTGAGAGTTGAACTTTTTGAAGACTTAAGAAGACTAGGACCAAATGTAAGATTCCTCTTGTTAGTGCACTTGAGTCATAAAGTTTCTTCATGCACTTGAAGCTTCAAAAAATCATCCCTTATTGAACTTAAATAGACTCCCTTTTCTTAAAATTGGATGATTTTATATTTTTGATGAAATCCATACTTTAATTTTTCCTATAAACTTGCTTTAAAGGGTTATTTGAGGTTAAACATGTGTTATATAAGGTTCTTGACCTCAATTTGGACTTGTTTTTATACTTTACAATGCAACTAGACGAGACAGGGGGAACTAGTTGGTCTTGATTGGTTGAGGTGCACTTTATGCACTTTCTATTTTCCAATAGCATGTTTGAACTAGTTGAGACAAGAAACTTGATTGATCGAGGACTAGCTGAATCGGTTGCTTAACCAATTGAGGTCTCAAACCCTAACGGTTACATGGTAATGCATTTAGGCTATACTTGGTTGGTTGAATGTAACATGAGATAGGATAGGAGAGAGAATATTATATACTATCACATATTTGGTTGGTGATGAGATAAAATAAGTTATCCCATCACTTATCATATCCTATGTTTAACCAAACATGAGATAGGATAAGTGGTAGTATATATTATCCACATTTTTTTTATTCCTTCTATATGGGATATGTCAATCCCATACTAAGATATGGGATATATATATATATATCCCATGTATCATAAGTTAATTTTTTCATCAAATTTTTATTTTTTTCATATACTCATTTTAGAAAATATTTTTTTTTATTTCAAATTAAATTTATGATTAAAAAAAGAAAATCTAAAAAAAAAGAAAGAAATAATATTAATAAATGATATATATATATATATATATATATATATATATATATATATATATATATATATATATATATATATATGAATAAAATAATATAAATTTTTTTATTTATAAAGTTTAAATATTTTAATCATGAATATTATTAAATATAAGAAAATTTTCATTTTTTTAAATAAACATATTGGAATGTGATGAAATTCTTATTTTAACATTGAAAATAATATATATTTCATATTATATAAACAAATATGTTAATACACTAAATAGCCAAGCTAAAAAAAGATCCAATCAGTTAGGAAATAAGGGTAAGAAGCCAGCTCAAGAAATAAACCAAGGATTTCATACACCTTGCACTAAGCATGGTAAGAGGCATGATGGTACCATGTGCTATAGAGAGACTCGCATGTTTCAATTATGGTTAATAAGGGCATTTGATTTGGGATTGTCCACTGAAAAAGGATTCTCAAGCTCATAAATTTGAAGGAGGGAAATCTAAGCCAAAAGCTTGGGGAAAAGTATTTTCCATGACATACTAGGATGCTCGAGCATTTTCAGATGTCATTACATGTATTGTTCAATTCCATTCCCAATAAGCTAAAGTTCTTTTTGACCTAGGAACTACCCATTCATTTATTTTTGCATTATTTGTTGATATGTTAAATTTACTCACTAGCTTGTTGGAGTTTGATATGTTTGTTTCCACACTAGTTGGGAAGTCATATCTAACTACGAGGGTTCTTATGGATGAGTCAACTTTCATTGGGGATAAAGAATTGCCTATAAACTTGATCATTTGAATTTAAAAGATTTTGATATTATACTAGGGATGGATTGGTTAGCAGCTTAGCATGTATTGGTTAATTGTTTTAATAAGAAGGTAACCTTGTAAATTCCAGATCAACCTGAATTTTGTTTTAAAGGGAGTTCTATTGATATTCCAATGCAATTGATTTCAATTATGAAATCCTAATCTTTGCTTAAGAAATGGTGCCAAGGATATTTGGCTTATGTTAGGGCAATGACAATGACGTAAAACTAGATGACATTCCCATAGTGTAGGATTACCTTGATGTTTTTTTTGAGGATTTGCCTGGATTTCCGCCAGAGCGAGATGTGGAGTTCACTATTGAGTTAGTACCAAGAATGACTCCTATTTTAAAGGCACCTTATCGCATGACACCTTTAGAACTCAAGGAGTTAAAGGTATAACTTCAAGAGATGCTTAACAAAGGCTTTATAAGGTCTAATGTATCATCTTCGGAAACCATAATGCCTTTTATTAAAAAGAAAGATGATATGTTGAGATTACGTATTGATTATAGGGAATTAAATAAGACTACAAAACAAATACTTATTGCCTATTATCGATGATTTGTTTGATTATTTGCAGGGTGCTAGTGTTGTTAGGATAGAGCCCTTAAACACATTACATGATGTAACAGATTTGGGATACTTTATTCATTTAATGATATTCCAGGTTCACTTTTATCTATCCTTATATCATGCATTATAATTTATGAATATTTTGGCTCAACATCTCTTACAATGTACATGACTTGGGTGCATTAGGAGTTGCATGGAAGATCTAAGTCATGGGTTCCTTGTAAGTAGATGATTTATTCATAGTCAGTTCATGGACTTAGACAATCCATTTTAGGCTTTAGTGCACCACCTCCTAATTGGAGGAATGACTAGTCTTGGCCGTTGGAATGAGGTTCCCATGTTGAGTGCACTAGTGTATATGATTTTAAATTGGACATAACCTATGGTGAGTCATGACATAAGGTTATCGAGTAGTCATGACTTCACCAAACTGCTATATTGTATAGTCTCTCAACCTCGACAGAATATTAAGCTTGTATAGAAGTTAGAAGTGGTTTTGACTACGGGTGAGATTGTAAGTTGATAATTTATTTCCTATGGATTGAGTCATTGTTCATGAAAACCAGTAGTAATAGTTATTTTCAATAGAGACACCATGATATCTCATAGACTTTGAGACAGTGAGTTCCCTTGAGTGATCCTAAGGACATATGATCATGAAATCTATGGGCTCGCAATAATTCCTTTAATGATATTTAACATATGCTCTTAGTGAACTAGTGTATGCCATTTGATCACATAATAGGAGGACCTATAACTTAAGGATTTTAGAGGTAGTCTTGAAGGGCTGATAGCTTTCACTTATTAGACTATAAATGACCAATTCATGAGAAGGCTGTATACAGTGGATAATAGTAGGTCATAAACCTAAACACTTATTGTCTCGTTGTAATATACATAGGGTATTGAAGTGCAGTTAATTCTTTGTAGTGGGATGTTGAATCAACTTCAAAATTTGATTCTAAGGGAGTTAGTACTCCTATGCGTCATAGTGGTCACTATTCTAAGCTCATATTCCTTTATAGCACGGTTTATAAAGGTTGAATGAGTTTTTAGTTGACTTTTGTACATAAAATGTTTTGGTAATTACACAAGGTTGCATAGGGATAAGTGAGAGTCATCTTTGGACTAGGCTAAATGATTAATTGGGGCCATGTGTGTTCAATTAATCAATTAGCAACCTTTTTGGGCTAGATTAAGTAACACAAGTTCATAGTGGGCTTAAGTCACTTAAGCATAGTAAGAAGCTTATAAATACCCTTTTAGGGGGTTAGGGTTTCAAGGTCTTGCCATTCTCTTCCTATAGTCCAAAAAGAGAACCTTAGTCTCCACCCTTGAGATTTTCACCATCTCGATGCCGAGACACAAGGAAGAGTCATTAAGTGAAAGATTATGGTGTTTATGAGATCCATTATGACTTTAAAATTATCTACATCTATTGAAATTGATATGAGAACATCCGGATCAAAGGTATATGATTTTATTCTCCATATTTATGATTTCTATGGTATCAATATTATTTTTGAATACTTAGGTTTTTGTTGCGATAGATTTGGAGAGGCTAAAATATATTTCATGTACCCTAATGATGCAGGGCAGAAGAATGAAATAATTTGAGGTTCCCAACAACTAGTATTAGAGCCCTAGGTTAGGTTCTTGCATGTCGATCCATTTTAGGGTGTGCTACCTCTATTTTGCAGGGTATGTGTATTCATCCCATGGCCCAAAGAGATGAATTGTCAATACGATAGTTATAATTATGATTGATTTATTTTGTTTATATTTGTTAATGATTATTGGTTTAATGTTCTATTTCTTGTTTGGGTTTTCAACTCCATGGTTAGGAGCATAGGATTTTTTCATTGGTTGTAAAAATCTACTTTTTATTTTTAAATTGATTGTAAACTTTGTTTTGAGGAGTATAGGATCTTTTTGTTGTTAAATTTTATTTTTTTTATTTTTTAATTTATCAATATTGTAACCCAAAGAGATCATGGAAGCATTGTAACCCTTCATAACATATCCATGGTGAAGATTCCTCAATCGGAAAAAATGTGTGTTTTTGATGGAGTGCTTACACATTAAGCCTTAGTTTGACTCAATTTTGAAGCATTCACCCATGAGATTTTTTGAGGAAGCCACATATGGGTTTGAATATTTCAAAGTCATGAATCCAATGCTTCAAACAATTTGCAAATCAAATTTGAAACAAAAGAGATATGGCTATTTGAAGTAGAAAGTGTTGTTCGACGTTCTTCTAATGCTGCATGAGTGCACAAGTGCCCTTTGAGGACTTAAGTGCCCTTTCAAGCACCCTATCCAGTGCTATAAGCTACATCAAGCATCCCAAGGCTTCATCCGAAGCTTTACGCGGCTCCTTTTGCCTTTTTAGGGTTCTAGGGGTATTTTAGGGTGTCTATATTTATTTGAACCCTAATTTTTGTTGCAGGTTTGATTTGGTAACATTGGATATTGGAAATCCAACTTCTTGGGTTACTAAATATACAATAGGATCCTTAAAGACCATGGAAAAATTATTTATTTATTTATTTCCTTGTGTTTATTATATGCATTTTTTTGTTTAATTGCATATTTGGTATGAAATAAGACATTTTAGTATTCTTAATTGAAAATAAATTTTCATGATTTTTTCAAAATTGGAAAACTTATTTAAATTGGAGTGTGCATGGTTAGAAAATTTTATTTTAGGTAAAAGATAAGTTGAAAAAAGATTAAGAGCTCTCATTCCTCTTAAAAATGAATTCTTAGAAATTTTATTTTTATTTTTTTATAAGACTTCTCAAATCTTTGAAATCCCTAAGAATATATTTTTTTTCTTCTAAAGAAGAGCTTTTATTTTTCCAAATTTTAATAAAATAATATTTTTCCTTTTTAGACAAGATTCCAATTTAAAGAAAATAAGTTAATTTTTGAAAATTCATGATAGATAATTTATAATTAAGGTCACCAAAATAAGAGTTATAAAACAAAGTATTTTGGTATTCTTAGTAAATTTTCATTAGAAGATATTTTCTAAAGTTATTTATTTAAATTGGTTGTTGCTAAATAAATTGTTATTCGTTATTGAACTATTCTTTTGGTTATGGATAGGTGGTTTTTCAGGCTTTCCACTCTCGAGAGAAGGAGAATTATACCTATGGTGGTTTTTCAAGCTTTCCCCATTTGAGAGAATGAGGAAACCATCTAGTTTGGATATGGATAGTTCAAAGATAAGGAATAAGAGAGCAAATCTTTTAGCACAGGACTCCTAATTTAAAAAATAAATAACGGATTTGAAAAATCTCATGATAGAGAATTTATGATAAGAAAGGTTGTCAAAATATTTTTGGAACTTTTAGTAATTTGATGGAGATGTAAAATATTTTGAAAATACTTTCCAAAATGGATTGTTTAATTCCTTTTAAGAATATAAACATTTTTGAGAGTTTTTCATAGATAATATTTTATCCATTAAGGGATTACTAAGGTTATCATTTTGGTAGTATTTAAAAGAGTAACTTATTATGAAAATTGGATTTCATTTCTAAGAATATTTATTAATTTGGAAAGGTGTAGGAATAAATGAAGAATTTTGAATATGAGAACTAAAATTCCTCTATTTGGATAAGGTGTTCTCAAAGTTTCAAAATTTCATAAATTGGAAGTTTCTCTGTTACACTGAAGTTTCCAATTTGGAAAATAAATATTTTTTTTTTGAAAATTTTCATTAGAAATAATTTATCATTAATGGTTAGTACCAAAAAGTTTTTTAATATTTGATGAAAATAAATTAATAAGAAAATATTTCCTAGATAAATTATTGGATTTGTGTAAGAGAAGGAGAATTCATTCTCCTATTACATTAGGTTTCCAACTAGGAAATAAATATTTTTAGAAATTCTCAAAGAGGATCATTTATTCATTAAGATAATTACTATTTTTTTTAAATGCTCTTACTTGATTCAGAAAATTAAGTGGGAGAGGGCTATAGGCAAGCTCAAGATCGAGTTCATCTTAATTTTGGGTGCATCACTGTCTTGAAGATGGGGTGACCTAAAAAATCAAGGGATATGAGTTATTTTTTATGGACGAGACTATATATGTTTGTAGTAGGAGTGACCAATCCTGAAGATGGAACTCTTCACTTGGTAACATTGATGTTAAGAATCTTTGTTATACACTTAATTTAGGCATGAAGTGGTATAATCACTTGAAGTAGTCTCACTTGCATAGGCTAAGGGCTAAAAAAAGGATATGTTGATCAATGCCTTAGGATAACTTTTAAAGTGGCAGGTAGATTAATTAGAGAGGCTTTTTACCCTAGTAATAAGAATCATGACTTGTTTGAAGTAGACTTGATACTTATGCTACTAGAATACCTTGCAAAAGGACATGTAGTTTAAGAGCACTACATTTTTGTTAAATTAATTACTAACTTGCCTTGAATGTTTGGTTCTTTATATTAATGCATAGAATTTTTATATTTGTTACATATATCATGTCTTTAACTTGTCACCTTTTATCTCATTGTTTAAATTGGGCCTAGTTATGAAAATAATCTAGATATAGTATTAATTGTATAGAAGCTAATCTAGGTAGAGTTCGTTATTTTCTCTGAACAAATTTAGCAAAAAAAAAGAGAAGCATATTAAAGGTAGAATATGACAAATCAGAAGACCAAGTGTCTCATACTTGGATATTTGAATAATGTGTTGCAATAGTAACACATGTCTGTTTCCATGTCGTTGCCATGTCCGTGACATTCTTTTTAAAGTTGCAATGATTATTTGGTGATAAGGGCAAGTCTATTGTATAAGTTGTCCTTAGGACTATTATGAACATCAAGATCCATTTGATCTTAGAGATCTTACCAGATTCCTTTGAGATATGTAAGAGGATTCACAAAGATTAGAAGGGTGCTCATATGGGAGTTGAGGTTCTTCATGCTTTTATACTAAGAAGAAGAAGAAAAACAACACCAAATAAGGAAAGTTAAGAAAGGAAATAAGAGAGTAAGCTCATGGGCAAGTGATTCCTTTGTGACCTTTTAGGACACTAGAAAATGAATGGTTGGTATACCTTAGAAAAAAGGAAATTGCACATCATGTTCTCGTTGTTGATTACATAGTGGTAGATTTCACCATTCATGGTGAATAGGTTTCAAGCCCACTATCTGTAATACTTTACAGGGTTTTCAACAAGTGAGAAGGTTACATGATGACATTGTACTTAACTTAGCTTTAGTTGCAAGGTTAGTTGTGCAGGCTAGTGGGAGGTAATATCTTTTTTCTTTATGTTGACTTTCTTATCATTTTGCTAAGAAATAAGAATAATCAAATCTCAAAAATGAACCTAGCATTAATCAAACATTTGGTTTCTAATGCCTAGGTCATGTTAATCTAAATAAGATCCAAAGACTAGTTAAATTTAGACCTTTTTGTTCCAGAGGATCTTTCCGTTTACGAATCTATATAAATGGTAAAATGGCCAAGAGACCTCTTTATTTCTAAAGGATATACAACCAAGGAATGTTTGGAATTAGTGATCATGTATGAACCTTTTTGTGTTTATGCATGGAAAGTATGAGTATTTCATCATGTATTGATAAATACTCTAGGTTTAGATATGTACATAGGAAATTTGATGCCTTGAATAAATTCATTGAATTTAAGGTAGGATCGGATAAGCTATTGGGCAAACATATTAGTCATTTTGATTAGATCGAGGTGTTATGTTTAGTACGTTTGATTTTTTCGTAGGAGCATGAGATTACATCTTAGTAGGGTGCACCAGGACTCCATCGCAAAATGGAGTAATGGAAAGAAGATGTCAAACTTTGATAAAGATAATGAGATGGGTGATTAGTCTCTCATTACTTCTCATATTATTTTGGGGATAAGTCTTAGAGACTGTGTAATACATTTTTTTTTCTCTAAAAAAGTTTATTGATTTATGAGATATCCAAGACAATCTCAAGCTCATTACCTTTATAGTCATGATCACTAGAAGGTGTTTGTTGATATAAATGCCAGATTTTTAATGAAAACTATATGATAAGCAATGAGACAAAGAGTGATATAGATTGGAAGATACATTAGAAGATAATCTCATTTTTGCACAAGATACTATGGATCTAGAGGTATAGAGATATATAATTCCCATTACTTATAGGACATGAGTGCCTCATTATAGTGCGAGGTTAATATCCCATAGATTATGATGAAGTAATGAGTGTGTTGGTGCTCATAACTTGGTAAGGAGTTACGAGGGAAGAGTTAGAATCTTTGTATTCTAACATAGTTTGGGTTTTTGTAGAAACATATGAAGGGATAAAACCCATAGGTGTAAGTTAGTCTACAAGAGAAAAAAAAAAAAAGAGTAGATGGAAAGTTTGAGTTTTGTGTGACTAGGTTGTAGCTAAAGGTTATAGTTTGAGACATTGTTTTGACTATAGGATACCTTTTCACTAGTAGCCATGCTCAAATCCATTGGAGTACTCCTATTCATTATGGTTGATCTCATTTATGAGATATAACAATGGGATATTGAGATAACATTTTTGAACAATTATCTTGATATTAGCTTTTTTTTATGCAACTGGATATTTTCATGGCAAAGAGCCTTGTGTATACAAGAAGGCACAAGGAAGCATGGTGGTTCTCTAAGATCTTGTAGGTAGATGATAATCTACTAATTGAGAATGATGTAGGGATATTTTCGTCAGTTAAGATTAGTTTGTCTACTCAGTTCTAGATGAAAATCTAGATGAAACATTATATGTTCTTAGATTTAAGTTCCTTTGGAACTCAAAGAATAGGGTAATTGCAATATATCACCTACATTAATAAGAATTTGGTCAAGTGCATAATGTAGGACTCCAAGAAGGGTTTGCTATTCTTTAGGTTTGGAGTTGTCATTTCTTAGGATCGATGTCCTTAGATATTTAAGGAGAAATATTGCATTTAGATGGTGCCTTATGCCTCTGCAATAGGTAAATTTATGTCTGCGATGCTATGCACGAAACTAGATATTTGCTTTGTTGTAGGTATTATGAATAGATATTAGTTAAATCTAGGTTTAAAGCCTTGCATAGTTTTCAAACATATACTTAAGTATCTTCAAAGAATAAGGGATTATGTGCTTGCGTTTTAAAGTATTGAGATAGTTTAGAGGGGTGACATGAGGGTTGGATAGATGCCTTCTATAGAGAACTTGGCAAATCCCTTAACCATGACATTGATCGAGATAGTCTTTGATAGTCATTGGGATAACATAGGTTTCAAATAAGTATCTAGTATGCTTTGATAATGTAATGCTTTGAGGGTTAGTAGGAGAATGTTAGGATTTTGGGATACATTATTCATTTAATGATACTCTAGGTTCAAAGTTATCTATCCTTATTCCATGCATTATACTCTATGAGTATTCTGACCTAACATCTCTTACATTAGACATGACTTGGTTGCATTAGGAGTTATATGGAAGATCCAAGTCATAGGTTCCTTGCACGTAAATGATTTGTTCATAACTAGTTCGTGAATTAAGACAATTCATTTGAGGTTATAGTATACCACTTCCTAATTGGATGGATCTCAATCTTAGACATCGGGATGGGATTCCCATGGTAAGTGCACTAGAGTGAATGATTACCCATTGGACAAGACCTACGGTGAGTCATGACATAAGGCTATCAGGTCATCATGACTTCACTATGTTGTTACACTGTATAATCTCTCAACCTTGAGAGAATGTTGAGCTTATGCAAAAGTTAGCAGTGACTTTGAACTACGAGTAAGATCGTAAACTAATCATGTATTTCTTATGGATAGGGTCACTATTGATGGAAACCAGTAGCAATATGTATCCTTAATAGAGGTGCCATGATATCTCATAGATTTTGAGACAGTGTGTCCCCTTAAGTGATCCTAAGGGCACATGATCATGAAATCTGTAGGTCAAAAGTAATTTCTTTAGTGGAATTTGACATATACTCTTAACGAGTTAGAGTATGTCATTTGATCACATAATAGGAGGATCTGTAACTTAAGGATTGTAGATTTAGCTTTGAAAGACTGATAACTTTCACTTTGTTAGATTATATACAATGGATAGCAAGTCACGAACTCGAACACTTGCTGTTTCATTGTAATATACATAGAATACCGGGGTGTAGTTGATTATTTGTAGTAGGATGTTGAATCAACTTCAGAATTTGATTCTAGAGAAGCCAATACTCCTATAAGTCTCAGTGGTCCTTGTTCTAAACTCATATTCCTTGATGACACAATTTATAAAGGTTGGGTGGGTTTTTAATTCACTTTTGCTCATAAGGGAATTTTGGTAATTACACAAGGTTACATAAGGATAAGTGAGTGACATCTTTGGACTAGGTTAATTGATTAATTGGGGCCCTGTATGGTTAATTAATTAATTAGTAATTTTTTTGGGTTAGATTAAGTGACCCAAAGCCATGGTAGGCTTAAGTCAATTAAGTCTAGTAGGAAACCTATAAATACCCTTTTAGAGGTTAAGATTTCAAGGTCTTGCCATTCTCTCTCTACAGTCCAAAGAGAGAACCTTAACCTCTACCCTTGAGATTTCCACCATCTTAGTGCCAAGATACAATGAAGAGTCATCAGACAGAAGATTGTGGTGTTTACGACATTTATTACGACTTTGGAATTATCTACATCGATTGAAATCAATTCGAGAACATCCAGATTAAAGGTATGTGGCTTTATTCTCTAGATCTATGATTTCTGTGGTATCAATATTGTTTTTGAATACCTGGTTTTTAACTATAATAGATTTAAAGAGTCAATGATAGATTTTCATGCACTCCAACTATTCAAGGCATGGGAATAGAGTAATCCGAGGTTCTCAACAAGTGTTTTCTTTAGGGTAGATCTTCAATTTGGTTATCATCAACATAGAGTCAAGGGTGAGGATATACCTAAGATTGCTTTTTGTACTAAATAAGGGTACTATGAATTTTTGGTGATGCCATTTGGCTTAACCAATGTACCTATAGCTTTTATGGATGTTATAAATCAGGTATTTAAACCCTACTCAGATCAATGTGTGGTTAGTGTAATCATGAAGTAGAAAAGAGCATGAACAATACTTGAGGTTTGAGAGAGCGAGAACTCTTTGTTGAGTTCGAGAAGTGTGAATTCTGGCTTGATAGGGTTTCTGTCCTTAGTCATGTATTTTATATGGATGAGATATCAATTAATCCCAACAAGGTGGAAGTTGTGGTTACTTGGAAAGGGCTTATGACTGTAACTAAGTTTATATGGTTTGATGAATGTGAGCATAGTTATATTTAGGCTCAAGGGGTTATGCTATATTTAGTGATACATCAAACCAGTGACCTTGTTGTGTATGTAGGGATGCTTGGATCTTTCTATTCCCTACCCCAAAATCAGGTTAGGTGCATGTGAATCCTCCAAGGACTTTCTAAATCCTATGTATAGCAAAAAAAATGCATTTTTAAACTAAAACAAGATTCATAAAATGCTATAGAAAATAATACCTCATATTTGGATGTTCCTAAATCTAATTCACGTGGTGAAGAAGAATATCGTGCTTGTCGGAGGTCTTGAATACCCAATATCTTCTGTTGAATGGCTCTTGCTTGGTCTTAGCACTCAATTGGTGGGGAAGAATGGAAAATGGAGGTTTTTGTTCTATTTCTCTTTTTATAAATAGTGGAAAAGGACCCACTTCAAAAAAATGATAGAAACCCTAACCCCTAAGGGGTATTTATAGGTTTTCCTAACTGGACTTAAGTGACTTGAGCCCACTAACGGTTTGGGTCACGTAATCTAGCCTAATATGGGTCCTTATTGATTAATTAACTAAATAAGACCTACTAATTAATAAATTAGCCCAATTAAGATACTTTGTTCACTAACTCCTATGCAACCTCATGTAATTACTAAAATGCTCTTATGTACAAAAGTGAACTTAAAGCCAATCCAACCCTCATGACCATGCCATCAAGGTATATGAGCTCGAGATCGGACCATTGGGACTCATAAGACAATACTAACTTCCTTAGAATCTAATTATGAAGTTGATTCAATATCCTACTATAGAGAATCAACTGCACTTTAGTACCCTATGTAAATAACAATGAGACACTAAGTGCTTAGGTCCATGACTTGTTATCCATTGCGTTTAGTTTCTCTATGAATTGGTATTCGTAATCTAACAAGGTGAAAACTATCAACTTTTCAAGATTACTGCTACTATCTTTGAGTTACAGATTCTCTTATTATGTGTTCAACTGACATATCTTAGCTCTCCAAGAGCTTATGTCAAGTTCCACTTAAGGAACTATTGTGGCCATAGGTTACATGAACACACCTCCTTAAGATCACTTAAGAGGATACTCTGTCTCAATCCTAGGAGATATCATGGTGACTCTATTGAGAATACCTATTGCTATTGACTTCCATTAATAATAACTCTATCCATAAGGAATATATGATCAGCTTATGATCTCACCAATAGTTAAAGTTGTTGCTAACTTTAGCACATACTCAATATTCTCTCAAGATTGAGAAACAACACAATGAAGCAGCTTGGTAAAGTCATAACTACTTGATAGTCTTAAGTCATGACTTACTATAGGTCTTGTCTAATGTGTACACACTAGTGCTATTACCATAGGAAACTCATTCCAATGGCCATGATCGGTCATCCTTCCAATTATAAGGTATTATAAGCTCTAATGGGTTACCTAGACTGATGAATCAATTGTGAACAAGTCATCTACGTAAGGAACCTATGACTTAGATCTTCTATGCAACTCCTAATGTACCTAAGTCACATACAATGCAAAAGATGTAGACCAAAATGCTTACAATGTATAATGCATGGAATTATGATAGATAAAAGTGAATTGAAAATTTATTAATAAGTAGTAAAATCCAAAAGTTTATTACATCATGTTATGCTTTGAAAGACTTTATTCTAACAATGTACTGATGCAACATGGAAAAATTATTACTTATGCCTCTAGACAATTGAAACCTTATGAGCAAAACTATATGACTCATAATTTAGAGTTGGCAATTGTGGTTTTTGCCCTTAAAATTTGGAGACATTATTTATATGGTGAAACATGTGAAATTTAATAGACCATAAGAACTTGAAATATTTATTCTCTCAGAAAGAGTTGAATATACGATAAAGAAGGTGGATTGAATTCCTTAAGGACTATGATTGCACTATTATGTATCACCTTGGTAAGGCGAATGTAGCTACTGATGCTTTAAGTAGGAAGTATATGGGATCTTTGGTAGCTATAATAGGAAGACAACCATATTTATTGCATGATTTAGAGAACTTGAGGGCTTAGTTTATATTTCAAGATTTTAGGGTATTGCTAGATAGACTTAGTGTATAGTTTAATGTGGTTAAGAGAATTAAGTTATCATAGGGCGATGATTCCCAGTTCATACATATCATGGATGGTGTAAAAATAGACACTGAGCTCGAGTTTTTACTTTCAAATGATGGAGTCTTGAAGTTCAGGAATAAACTTTGTTTTCCCGAAGTTGGGGATTTGAGAAGAGAAATTTTAGAAGAAAGTCACAACTCTAAATTTTTAGTTCATCTTGGTGGGAATAAGATGTATAGAGACGTGAGATAACTATATTAGTGGTTTGGTCTAAAGCGAGATATTACTTGTTTTATAGCACAATGTTTAACTTGTTAACAAGCCAAAGCTAAACATCAATGCCTAGTAGGACAGTTGCAACCACTTCCCATTCCTGAGTATAAATGGGAACATATCACGATTGATTTTGTTTCTAGGCTACCTAAGTCTTTAGGAGGTAATAATGCAATATGGGTAATTATTGGTTAACTAACAAAAGCAACTTACTTCTTACCTATTCGAACTACGTTTCTTCTAGACAAATTGGCTTCCTTATATATTAAGGAGATTATAAGATTACATGGATTCTAGTATCCATTATTTATGACAGAGATACCCACTTAACCTTTAGATTTTGGAAAAGCTTATAGAAAACTTTGGGGAGTCAATTGAGTTTCAGTACTACCTTTCATCCATAAATAGATGGTTAATTAGAAATAGTGATTCAAATATTGGAGGATATGTTGCGAGCATGTATCCTAGACTTAGGAAGTAGTTAGGAAAACCACATGCCTTTGGTGGAGTTTGATTATAATAATAGTTATCAAACTAGTATTGATATGACAACATATGAGGCTTTGTATGTAGGAGGTGTAGGTCCCCAATTTGTTGGGAAAATATTGGTGAGAGGAAGCTCCTAGGTCCAAAATTAGTTCGAGTGACTACAAAAAAAGTTGTATTGATTAGCAAAAGACTAAAGATTGCTCAAAGCCAACATAAAAGTTATGTAGACAACAATGATGGAATTTGGTGTTTCAGGTTGGGGATCATGTGTTTCTCAAGGTTTTACCTATGAAAACAATGATGAAGTTTGGAAAGAAAATGAAAGTTGAGTCTTAGATATGTGGGACCTTTTGAGATTTTGGAGAGGATTGGCACTTTAGCCTAGCGAGTTGTCTTACCCCCAAGTTTAGAGATGGTTCATAGTGTCGTGCACATATCAAGTTTGAGGAAATTTGTACATTGAGCCCCTTTACTTGGCAGAAAACTTGACTTATGAAGAGTTTCTTATTCGAATTGTTGATGAGATGGATAAGGTTTTGGTTAAGTTGGTGAAAATTCAATTGAGTAATCACTCAACAACGGAGGCTACTTAGGAGCTAGATGAAGAGATAAAGGATAAATATCCAAACAACTTTCATACTTTAGGTATGCAAGTTTAGAGACTAAACTTTATTTTTTTAGGAGGAGAGGATGTAATATTCTAAGCCTAAAATAATATAATATTCAATTATGGGCTTAACTTTGGGTAACCAGGGAATGATGGTTTCAAAATTGTTTCTGAAACTCTCAAAGAGAGGGTACATAGAGAAATTTAGGGTTCCAAATTCAAGTAAAGAAAAGAAGGTTTTTGATTTTTTGTTCTTTCGCGAAAACTTGAAGGTAAGTGATACTTTTTAAAGATTCTTTGCTATTTTATTTCTTTTTCTTAAAAGCTTTATTATAGAGAATAGAAATAGTCATGGATGTTTTTGAGCCAACGATAGATAGTTAAGCTACAATCACTTATGTAAAGGATTTGAAATATAATTGAAGAAGTAAACATATATATAAGTACCCAAAATAATTTTATAATAGATATTATTGCACAAAAGGAAGTGATCTTAAAATACTTATCTATATGTGAAATGGTTTTTGATCTATTCACAAAATCCTTCTCGAGAGCATGTTTTTTGTACATGTAAAGTTATTAGGATTGCATAGGTTATAATTATATTGATAATATGTCATGGATTAGTATTGATTGTATGTAAAATACTCCATAAGTGATAAATAAGATGAGTATTTGTTATTTATGTCATAAAGCATGAAATTTTAAATTGGGACTTACACAAATATGCACTTAAAGATATGTCAGCAGGTAGCGGTTGGCTTTCTCACTCAAGCAATTACCCTAGTTGGTGCTTTTATGAGTTGGGATGCTTATAACAACAAATGAGTGAAAAGTATAAAAAAAAATGATGGGTGTCATTTTGATTAAGTATCAAAATGAGTTTTACAATAAATGAAATCTTGATTGAATGTGACTGCCCACAATTGTGTTTGCTTGTGTTTAACCGAAATTGAGTTCTAGCATACAAAGTTTAAGGGAAGCCATACATATGAAACTCGAGTTGTTAATAAGCTAAGTTCCATATGGTGGTAGGTTGACATACACTCTTAAAGTAAAGAGAAACCACCATATCATGCCATTCATACTACATGAGTTTGAATATGACTAATAAGGAAAACAATTAATTAATCCTAGTATCCTAATTGTATGAGATCTTAAGGCCTATTACAATTATAATAGCCTATAAATAATAATGCTCTTTGTACTTTTAACTATGTTGAGGTGTCCAATTAATGTTGTTTCCTTTTTGCTGAGACAAAAACATATGAACTAACCATTTCAAATGAAGAAGATATTACCACTACTATGTTGGTGTTTTGGTATGTTTTAACAAAGATGAAGTAATTTATCTTTTATAAAACATATTAGGCAAGTGGTTAATTTGAATTTAAAAGGCATGAGCTTAAAAAGAAGATTAATAAAGTTGCATTGATAATGATGTGTTCATGATCAGACAATTTATTGCTTTTGTAGCTGACATAATTATGAATACATTTAAAATGTTATGAAACTTTAAAGGATTAAGTGTATATATTAAAAAATTATAACCAAATAAGCTTGAGGTACAACGAAACATTATTACTATTATTTTAACTCAAATCTTTTTAGGATTAAAATATCATGTATTCGTAATATGTCTTGTTTAATAGCTCACAAATTGTAAATGTGCTCATATGGTTGCAAGACCTATTTGCTTACATGAATGACCTTAACAAGTGGAAGGAAATGGACTTGAATATTATTGGTCAAGCCATTCCAACCCATCTTGTTCGAGAGGGAGAATTTGGAAACAAATAGGACCTCCAAATGGGTTGACCCGACTCAAATATTAAACAAAATTGTATAATTAAAAAAATAAAATAAACAAACAACCATTTCTAAAAGTTTAAAAGTTTTGAGAAAGTGATATTATAAAAGCGACCCTTGTAAGGAAAACAAATCTAGCCGAAAAACCTCTCTTTCTCCTAAAAGCATCATCTCTAAATAAGTTATCTTGTAAAGGTCAAGGCACTTGTATTATGAAAACAAGGGAGGTCCTCGTTATCGTAGTTCCTTCACAACTGAAGGCAGAAAATTATGCCTGTAAAACAACCTGTTAGGAGTTTTTGGACATCTTAAAGGGTAATTGAAATTTCATTATTTACAAAAATGGAAGAGTTTGTATTGTTATGAATGATTTACTATCAGTATCCATTATAGGCTGAGGAATATTCAATCACTAACCTAGTATCATTATCATTGGACAAGAGGGTGGGAGCAGTTGCTTCTCTAACATCCATCATTGATCATTCCACATCTCAACTCGTTGACGCAGTAGCAGCCCTATAACACCCAGTTTGCACATTCATGGTAAAGCCCTGTAGTCTAATTAATGCAGTGTCCATCAGACTATTTGTTGCAGGGGCCAGGGAGAATCGCGTTTCAACATCCAATACAAGTGTAGGGTTAAAGAAGAGATCTGTTTCATGGTCTGATCAAATTTGTAACTAAGTTCCATCCTTTTTCCAACCCTCTACTTTATATCCCAAGTAAAATCATCTGTAATCCAACACATAATCCCAACCCAATTCATCCTTTCGGAATTCGTAGTTACTTCTCGCTGTTTTACTTGTGCTCGTCACGTCGTTTTTTAAAGAAGTACTTGATAAGTGATTCTCTTAAAAACAATTTCATAAAAAATACTTCCACTGAAAATGATTCAGACAATCACATTAACAATTCAAAATAAAAATGAATTAAAAAGGCATTTTTGAACCATCACCCCAATCTCAATCTTCAGTGTTGGTTGATTGCGTGAGCAATGAGGTGGCTTGAAATAATTCAGTCTGTATATGTTTTTTACAGTTGTTGAGATGATGTGTAAAAAACTCAAAAAATAAAAAAAAATATTATAAGTATTATTTTATATTACACTGTAGAAGCCTATACACTTAACAATTATTTCAACATATCAATACAATAATAGTTTGCAGAACAATGACAGTGACAAGTAATAAAATCTAAAAAAAATAAAAAACTGAAGGAGCAAGCAAAGATGACAAGGCAACATTAGGGACCATAAGTGTTTGATATGATTTCTATATAACGATCAAATTCATATTTGACTTACATAACCCATTTTAAAAACAAATTTTTTAAAATTTAAGATTAACAATTTAACCCGCATTGAACTATTTAATAATTAATTTGATAATAACCATAATTTGATCCGTTTTTTAAATTTGATTTTGAATAAATAGGTCAACGGAATCATAAATACATTAGATTAAAAGATTAATCAATTCGACTAGTACAACTTAAGTGACTTGATTATTAAATAAGATATGATATTATTAAATGGGCCCCATTTAAGACATGTTACTTCTTTAATAATTAATAATTAGATGGTATTCGGATTCATGTTTTTAACTTAATTATTATTCATGTATATTGTGTTTAGATTGACCCATTTACACAACCCACCAACCTAGATGGTGCCTCACATGAAAAGCCTAATTTTGTAAATGGTGAATTGCAAAAAGTGTGGTGTGGTTTGTTCCTGAGACCCAACCCAACCCAACCAAAGAAGAAATGCTTAGGCTTAGTATGTCAGAATGCATAAGATTGAGCATACGCAAAGGCTGGGTAGCAGCACGGCTAACCTCGTCAAAATCATTTTCATTTCAACAACACAGCAATTTTCTTTTTCCCCAAACATAAAACAAACATCCTCTTACAATTCACTGTACTAAATAAACAAAAGCTTTTTATTCTAAAGGAAAAAATGAGACCGTGAAAAGCAATAATGTTTCCTGTTGTAAACGTTCTACCAATTCCAACATGACTCTGCTTCAACTACGACAGATTCCGCCTATAAATTCAAGCTACTGTCGCATTCACGATTGCTAGGGGCTGTATGCAATCCAGCAACCAAAAAAGAAAGAAAGGGTTATCTCAGCAACACCTCAAGATCCAAAGGGAAGCAACAGAAAAAGCAAATTTACCAATCAAAGAACCTTTCTAGTATTTGCCGGGCTAATGGGCAAATACACTATTGAACCCAAAATTTTACAAGCATATCATTTTTAAGATAAAATTTGGAGTTTTGCAAGATGCACTAAGAACATTATCCATGTTATAAATTCATAATGACATGAGCATTTTCTGCAGGTGGAACCCAACTACAAATGTGATGAAAAAAAACCCTCTTATACTGCAAAGGACTTGAGTTTGGGCCCCCTCTAAAGCTTTTTGTAATTGTTTTGTCTATTTTGCAAAATGTGTTCTGTATTTCATTCCTTGAGTATCAGATTTTGTTGCATAGCATTTTCTATTTCCATCCATGCTTAACTCATCTTACACACCATGTAGAAACAATGCAGCAATCAAATTCTCAACGCACAGAGACATTTAATTTCAGATTCAAATCACAGATTAAGTAGTTATTTAATTTTATTAGAGTGAAGACTGGAAAGAAGATAAAAGTCTCTAAGATCACTCTCAAGGAAGGCAATTGGCACCTAATACAAATTAAGGCAAAATAGCGAATTAGATAACAAATTTGTGGGCATATTAGGTCAGCCATCTTGAACCAGAACAGAAAACTCTTCTTCATAGACAGCATTTTTTTCATGGATAAATGTAATATAAACTTGGATGTGGAGCTCCGATCCAACGAAAATTCATAAACCAACAGTCTGTTTTTGCGAATTTTATAAAGGTTCAACATATCAGTATGGCATACTAGATCTTGATTAATGTGAGCCCAAGAAGGCTTGAAGCTTAGTTTCATGAGTTCAGCTGAAACTTATGTCAACTACCCTAGGTTTTCAGTTTGCAGGACAGGACTTAGTAGTTAAAAGTTGTTTTTCCACATTTTCTCCACCTAAAAAGAGGTCATAGGTAGAAAGCTATGTTGCATGGGTCTAAGTATGAGTGTTGTATTCGGGTAAGTGTCTAAGTGTCCAATCCGTCACAACTCAAATTATAGGATATGGGGGACTCGGCCAAAAGGAATCCCAAAAAGGGGTATGGGTATTGGGATACAGCATAATTAAAGAAAAATCATATAAAAATAAATTGAAAGTGAAGATATCACTTTTGAAAGCTCTTATCTTTTCCCACTAATCCCTTTTTTTTTTTTCCTTTTATCCCTAAATATTCTTATAAACGTTCACTTTTCAGCTAAGTCTTTTTTTTTCCTTTGATGTAATTATTACTAAGAAAGTTTAAAGAATAAAAGGATATCAACGAAAAAATCAAACAGAGAAAACCCAGATTAAAATAGGAATATCTGACAAGGATCCCATACCCCACTCATGTCATGTTGTGTCAACATGGGTATGTTGGGTGAAATTGAAGGATCCAGTAGCATAGGTAGAAAGAAACATGCGCAATTGTTTAGATTCTTACCGCTGCTAACTCCTCCTCATGCTTAGGAATAAAGGCTGTATCAACCTTGCCATTTCTGAAGTCCTGTGACACAAAGGCAGAATATACCAGGAAAGGTTAGATAGGTCAAATAACTTTAAAATCAAACAAAAATGTCTTTCAAGAATAAAACTCACACACCAAGATAAGAACTTTGCCTACCTCAATATCAAGTATAAGTTTATGGTAATCAATGGTTGTAGGAACCCCTGCCAAATTTTAGATGATCAAATTTAAGAGAGTTAGATTAGAGAACCAGAAAGAGGATAATCAAGGACCACTTAAATTTATGATGTGGTTATGAAAAATGGATATGCCTATGGGTATAAAAATGAATATGCGCACCAACAATGTGAACTGACATTTATGAAGATGCTAAAAACCTTTTGGCGAAGTCTACAACCCTTTCCCATATTTCTTCATTTTTAAATATGTTGAAGCCTTTCACATGGCCTCCCAACATAAACAGCTAAAAAGCCTTTTATAATTGCTTTATTCTGAATATGTTTGATATAGAAAATGAAGGTAACGGTTGCATTGCTTTAAAAATAAAGACCTTCAGTAAGCATGTTTGCTCCTTAAATCATTATTTGTTAAATTGGTTGCTCCCAGCTTGAGACTTCTCAGTCAGCAACCAACATCTCAACTTTGAACCATGATCTTACCAAGAGGATTTTGATCATGATAAAGAATTGCATAAAAGATAAATGTACCTTTCAAGGATATGATCTTAACCAAAAAAAAATTAAAAGTTTAGTTCAATAAAATATATATATATTTAAAAAAAAAAAAAAAAAAAAAAAAAAAAAACCTTGTACAAACCTGTAATAACAGTGTCATTAAGAGCCCTTTTCATGCGTTCAATTGCCCTCTCCCTTGTTGGAGCCCATACAATAAGCTAAAACAAGATACAAAGTGACCATGCTAAATATAAGAACCATTTAAAGTTAAAATTATCAATAAGCTAAAGGGACCAAAAACAGCTATACAATGCTTACTTTGACAAGGAAAACAATATTACTTCATGCTAGTTTACTACTACTACATTTAATCACACTCTCAATGCATGTCAAACTATAAGAAAGATGGCTAATATAGCTTAACAAAACTAAGGTTTTACGATTCTTTTTCAGCAACCACCCAAAAAAAAAAAACAAAACCTACTTAACTAATTGAAACATAGTAGGATGGCATCCAAATAAATAAATCAACTAAAGGAAAAATGAGATAAATAAGCCTATCAGCATCTTGCCAACAAGTCTCATCATATGGTTCCCACCTTCTTCTAGCACTGATACACTTTAAGTATAGGCTGTTCTGTAGCTGCCTCATGTAGCCATAACCACAATTGATTACCAACTCTCCTCACATATCTTAACCCACAATTTGTCTTTTTTCCTTTCTTTTTCTACCATTTTTTGTTACTTATTTGGTAATTTTAGTTCATTGCTTCCATTAGAAAGTTAAATCAAAACTTTTTGTAGATAATAGAAATAGTATTAATAAATAATTTTTTATATGATAGTAGTTCTTAGCAAGTAAAATACATTTAAAAATCCTGTTGCAGAAGTCAGGTTAGGCTACATATATGTTGCCAGTTGAATTCCCAGTTCAGTACTTTGAAGAAAGGCCTAGCATGCATTTCATTAAAGTTTTTTAGGCACCATCAATACATACTTTTAGGCATGATGAGTGACTTAGGGATCTTAGGATATACAGGTGTTTTAGGTTGTATAATCAAATTGCAAATTTACAGTGCTAAAATCGGATAGAAAATAATCCAGCAGCAAGCATTGTGCAAGAAACTGCCAAACAATCTAGTTGGTTGGCCAATAATCAAGATAGAGTTTCCTATCTTTGGCAAAAAATGGTATTGAATTCTTATTCAATCAGTTGTTACAATCCTAGTTTATATCCTATATTTATAGAGAAATTAAAGGAAATAAAAAAACTAACAATCCCTACAAATCAGGACAATCCCTATATAAATCATGAATTATTCTTATCAGACTTAACAACCTAATCTAATTTACAGCTATAAACACAATTACATATGTATATATACAAAAAAAACCTCAAATAGGAAAACTCGGATTTCTAAGACAACACATGTTTGCAATAAAACATACAAGTTATTCATAGAGAGATACAAACCACACGTACAGTTGAGCACATGGGATATGCAAATACTGTACCATAAATGCAAATACACACTACCAACCAATACACACATACTACCAACCAATTACACACACACCACCAACCAACACATGCACACCACCAACACACGCATGCACATAATGACCCCCATGCAGCAACTGTTCACCAGCCATATCAAAAACAAACCACTAGAAGTATCTCATGTTGAATATGCAAAAACACAGGAAAAAGAAATTTTCATTAACCTTTCCAAGAAGGGAATCATAGCTTGGGGGAACCACATAATCAGGATAAACATGGCTATCCATTCTCACAAATGGGCCTCCAGCCGGCAAGTATGCTGTTATTCTCCCTGATGTTCAAAACAAACAATAATAAATATCTAGAAAAATTTAGAACCTTCATCTCAATTTATTTCAGTTTTCCCTTAATAATTAATCTTAAAAGGTAGAAAATCAAAGCATATATAAAAGGTTATAATTTTTCAAAATTTAAGGAAAACAATAGCTTTATTGGTAATTTCGTAAAAACATGCGCAGATGCACCTAACAAAGTGGGCAAGATTAGGGTAGCAATTAGCCTAAGGCCTTAACACTGTTATCACATAGGGTATGGCTCCACCCTGAGGTAAAAACTTTTTTACCAGAAAGACACCTGGTGCAATATAAGCAACCTGATGAACCAGGGACAGTGGTACCTTAGAGGAACCAAAAGAATCTGTTTATTTGTACAAGCAAGCAGGAAAAAGAAAATGCCACATGCAGTAGCACATGTATAGAATCAAACATACCTGGCCCAGGTCTGAAGTTTTTAAAAGCGTCCTCAGCATTAATACGGCATTCAATTGAATGACCTCTAAGCACAATGTCTTCCTGTTTGTAGATAAAACGCCAGAAGAGAATTTAACAGATCATGATTTACTCTTCCCAGGAATATCTGAAATACCACCTCTAAATACCTGTTTGTAGTGAAGTTTCTCTCCCATAGCTACACGAATTTGTTCCTCAATCAAGTCAACAGACGAAATCATTTCTGTCACAGGATGCTCAACCTGAATTTAGAAAACATGGAGATAGTATTTAGGACAATTCTAGAATTCTATTTTTATGACTTTGTATCAGAATCCATGTCTCAATCTTCTTTTTTGCTTTACCTGGATCCTAGTATTCATTTCCATAAAGTAAAAGGAACCTCTTTCATCCAAAAGGAACTCAACCGTGCCAACACCAATATAACCTATAGATGCTGCTGCTGCAACTGCTGCATCACCCATGGCTTTCCGCAACTCTGAGGTCAATGCAGGAGACGGTGCTTCTTCCAAGAGCTTCTGGTTCCTTCTCTGTAAAACAAGTGATATTCAATTGAACTTCTTGATTGTTTCTCATAGCTCTTTGTGCGTTTGTGGCTAGTGAGGACTTCTCATCCACCTATATTATACCTCAATTATATTTCTTAAATAGGCTATATCTCAAAATGATAAGCTCTTTTTGCATCAGTGGGAGAGGACTTCTCATCATCCTATGTTGTACTTCAATCATGTTTCTTAAAATAGGCTAGTCTTCTCAAAATCATCTCTTCCAACTGTTGTTAATTTCCTTTTTCACTATTTACTATAGGTAAAATGCTTTGACATTTAAATGGCACCAACTCATTGTCCTGCTGAAGATTGATTCTAATACCTTTAATAGAAAAGTTGTGGAAGCTACTAGCACAAGTAAATATGGGGTGCCTCTGATACCAATACCAGACTATGCTCAGTATTGATTCTAGTGGAGAGAATCAAATGGTGGTTTAAGGTGAATTAGGAAACCAAGTCAAATGAAAATATCCCATTCAGTGTTGCAAAGTGTTTTTAAAAAGTTTATTAGGTTCCTACAGCATTTGCTTACTCTATTTTATTACACATGCCAATTTCAATTGTGATAAATACAACATGTAGGATCTCAAAAAACAATTTTATCATCACTTCGATTCAATTTTCTCATTTCAATATAACTATGGACTTGGTATTTCAAATATTGGACATTGGGCAAGCTGTAACATGTAAAAACTAAAAGGAAAAACAAGGTGGTTAATACCTGAATGCTGCAATCACGCTCTCCAAAGTGGACCACATTTCCAAACTTATCTGCAAGAACCTGAAATGCCATGTAGGATGCAAGATATAAAACAAAGATTGCAGCCTAGGACCAAACAATATAATTTTAAAAGAAAGCAACACTACTAATACCTTTACATCAGACTCTGCTTTATAAAATGTCCAATGACTGAACTTGAAATGAAACAACTCAATTTAAAATTTAACATATAGCATTAAAAACATATAATCTCATTAATATAACACCTTTTTTATGCTCCTTCCATGCACCTCCTTACCCTATAATGATAATGTTATTGCAAATCAGGTCTCTTTCTCTCCTGATGCCCCTATCTTGGAAATTTCTTTAAATGTTAAACAACAGTGTAAACAAATTGCAAAAAAGATATGCTAAGTTGACCCTGAAGAGCTAGGATATGGCTTTCTAGGTCTGAGTTATCAGTAGTATGATTGAACAACATGGAAAAGGGTAGTTTCTATTCTTTTGAATTTGTTTGTGTCATTTTTGCATGTCACAGTATATCATTGACCTTGAATTGCATCAAGGCCCACAGAAACAGTGACCAAGACTGATACCTGAACATGGTATGCTTAAACTCATACATGAAAATGAGGCTCCAATTGGTTTACCAAGAATTATACTCCTGGTGCAAATTCAATCTGGCCCATTTCTCCTGACCATATAACATATTCTGATTTTCTGCAGTGATTTGAATCAGTTTGAATTTTCTGCAATGGGTTGTGTCAAGTTGAACTTTGATGGGTGCTCCTTAGGTAACAAAGAACATGAATTGGACAGATACCCATGCATCATGGAACACTAGTGAAAGCATTCTCTAAGGAGTTGGTCTGGCTATTGAAGCGAAGATATTAACCTTGTTGGAAGGCCAAAAACTAGCCAAACTGAGGGTCTTTCCAATCTTTTAGTAGAAGGAAATTTCACAGTAGTCCTATCTTAGGTGAATAGGAAGGAAAGAGGTTTGTGGAAGTTTGATGGTGGCTTCACCAATTTTGATATTATTCTGGAGTTGGGGTGCCCCTTGTGGTGAATATGTTAACAAAACAAGGAGCCAGACATTTGATTTCTTTTGTATGGGTTTTCTACCCAAGTATAAACTTCATAATTGTAACCACTTTCAATTGTGCAATTACCCAGACTCTCTAGAGTAAATAGTTATTCTTGCTTTTAATCAGATTTATATAGTTGTTTTGTTATGAGGGAAGGATTTCTCATCTCCTTTCAGAAAAAAAGGGTGGGGGAGGGGGGGAGGGAGTGGGGAGGCAGGACAAATGAGATGGTTAAGATCAACTAATGAGTTTGATGTCTAACAATGTATCAGTTAAGATGCAGTAAACTTGGATATTAATACTATATATCATTTCTTTATGTTCTCATTAAGATGTATTACATTCAGAAATGGATTAGTTCAGGGCATACTGCTGCACCCTTTTCATGACAATAAAACCAGAAATGGATTAGTTTGTTCTCTTCACAGAATTTTCCAGTCCTGTATTTTAATCAACTTTCTCATTGAGTTCAACAGTCATGAATAAGAAAGAAACATTAAACATGTGCTAGTTACCTGGAACTCAATGTGCCTTGGATTTTGAATGTATTTTTCCAGATAAACTCCATCATTTCCAAATGCAGCTGCAGCTTCACTCTTTGCTTGCTGCAAAGTGAATAAGTTGAACCACACAGTTCATAAACAGTTCTAGGTACCAAATGCCTTTTAGGACTGATCTTTTTATCTCAGTTTGAGTTGTTTGGAACCAATTGCAATAAATATATACACACAATTAACTAAGAGAGGAAAAAAGCATTGACATTGAAAACTGTAAAATTAATATTGTTTAACAAAAAAAGAAGATTATAAGGCCAATTGAAAAAATAAGCAACTTTTAATAGGAACTGTTACAGTTACTGAGACATTACAAAACACAGTAATTACTGTGTAACAAAGCACCTAGTAGTACCTAATTATTGATTGGTGTGAGAAAGAAAGGGTTTTTTTTTTATCAGAAACAAAGATATATTGGTTATAAAAAAAGTATAAGAGAAGGATGACAGATCCTTTCCACAAAAAACAAAACCTGATCAGAGTGAGAAAGAAGGGTTCAAAAGCTTGAGTTGACAAATTCAACAATATAATTTCATAGAGCTAACAAGATGAAAATTATGAATTTCAAAGCCCATCCACACGCATTCTAGTACCAAAAAAGGATTATTTGAGAATAGTCATGAACTGTAACTGAAATCTTTACACAGGATATCAACCCTTAAGGTAGCTGAAAATGAACAAGGGGAGGGAATTACCTGTAACAATTTCACAAACTCATCAGGTTCTTTAGCAAGGCGCATTCCACGTCCTCCACCACCAGCTGTTGCCTTTCAAACCACAAAATATTTTATCAGTTCACAAGAACTCCAGTACAGTTTATGGATAAAGCACTAAAGCTATGCTCCTTTCTTAGAAGAGAAATTCCAAAAACAATTAAAATTGAATTAAAATAAAAGGGCTTTGCAATCCTATTACAGCCTCTCTAACCCCAATCTGTTACGATTCTGATTTTTTATTCCTCTTCTATATGTCTTTTCAGCAATCATAATTCTTTCATTTTTATAGGCATGTCTTTTCAGCAAACATATGGAGCATCAGAAAACAACATTTCAGATGCAGTTCATCAAAAGTACCATATTTCACCAAATAGCTTTAATCATCCTACCAAATACTGATAAGTTTGCCCCTTGAGATATTTCTAATTTCAGAGCACATTAGCCTTTTCTTTAACTATAAATTGTCCCCAACCTTACTCCCACTACAGTTTGGAGCACAGGTGACTGAACTAATTCCTACGAATCAGATAACCACCTGCAAGATGCATGAAGAACACCATATAATTATTAATAAGTACAATGCCTAAACAATCATGACTGTTTACAAGGAAAATATCATGATTTAAATTCCATACTAATGTCAATCCCCAATAGTTCAACTCTTGGAGTTATAAGAAAATATCAAGCAGCAGCAAAAAGCAGTGCTTAAATGAATTAGCAAAATGCATTGAAGTTTCCTGTAAAAAGAGAGTGATTCCATGATTTTTGTATTCTTTTTTTTTCTCTTTTGTTCTTTTTCCTGATAGACAGCAGAGAAGTGATTTCTGAAATGCCCTTCACTACTATAGTGAAGAAATGCAATTACCCATAGATGCTATGATGGGGTACATGATAAATTGGTGACAAGTTAGTCGTTTCTATAATTATAAGGGAGTTGAGAGCCCAGTCAGTGTCTTACTTAAGAACTCTAGTTTAGCATAGACAAAACCTTCAATAAATGAGGATTTAAAAACTTAAAACTCTATGTAACAGCTATTATATATTTCTTAAATTGGCATTACTCGGCTTGGCTATATAGAACTCAAATCAGCTTTCCTATGAACTAAAAATATATTATCAACCATGTTACATTTTTAAGTACCTCTAATGATGGTCACTAATTTAAATGAAATATTGCGATTTGTTTGCACTTATAATATTAGTTTCATAATCATGATTATTAGCACACAAAAACTATCACATATATAGATGATCAAATTATCTAGGATCACACCGGATCACACAGAACAGATGTAGTACAAGTCCAAGGCAGGTGTGAAACTCTGCTACATCTCTTTCATAATGCCTGACAATTAGTTTAGATTGGAATAGAAAGGCAGAACTGGGTGTGTATCACAAATAGTAAAGACAAGATTCTACAAGTTATCACTATAGAACAAACTACCACAACTGGATAAACAATTACCTTGATCATCACAGGATAGCCAATCTCATTGGCAAGCTTGATACCTTCTTCTGTGCTCTATAATAACAATAAACGTTAACAAGGGAACCAAATGATAGAAAATAGATCTTAAAACAATCAAGATGCTAACGTTTGGGTATTATAATACTCTAAATAATCAGATGTGGTACCTTTAACAATCCATCACTTCCTGGTACAGTAGGAACACCGGCATTCTTCATTGTGTCTCTAGCAGTTGATTTGTCACCCATAACACGAATACTGTCAGGCTGCCAAAAATATCAAAAAATATAATAATAATAAAATTCCAAATGTTTTAAGCAATATTTACAGTAGAAGATGACAATGTGTGAATAACGATGAAGTAGTTCCATGAAACCATCATGAGATAAAGAATGCTATCAGTCATTGCTCCAAAACCCATTGAAACAAGACCATAAGAAGTTTTCAACATTTATAATGTTGAAACAAATATTGTTAAAAAATATTCAATAACTTATTGAGCAAAAACAGTAACAAAATAGAAAATCCTGTAGGATGGTATTGCCTACATAAATATAAGGCTACAATATACATAAATTTTGCAAGTGAGTTATTGGAACTTGTAGGCACTACTTTGAATGTTTGATACTCCATCATAAGTCCCCATCTCCCTTTCAACCATCTTAGACCATGGTTTTAATGAACTTGTTGAAAGATTATCCCTTTTCTTATAACAGTCAACTTAAAGAAGATGCGACAGGTATTCACAGTAACCATTAACAGGAGTTGCATATCCTATTAAAAGCACCTATCTAATTCGAGATCTTTGCATGACAAAATAATATTCCAGATGGAAGCACCATGATGGAGCTTCAGCGTAAAAGCATGCAAAATATATTAATAAGAGTCAAAGAAATGAACGTTTCTTGAGAGACTTGTGGATGAACATGCAAAGAAATAACAACCAACTCTCAGTGCACAACTTATAGAAAGGGGGTAGCATAACTTCACATAAATCCATCATTGTTTTAGATGGAATTTTAACAGGCATATTCCACAAAAATGAATCAATAAATACTCCAATTCATGAAATTTGGAAATAGGATCATGGAACAAGGATCAAAACAAATACTCTTTTATAATTTTTGAATTGAATTACTTACATTAGGTCCAATAAAGTTGATTCCATGCTCTCTGCACATTTCAACAAAAGTTGCATTTTCAGCAAGGAACCCATATCCAGGGTGAAGCATTGTACATCCATGACTTATTGCAGCTGATAGAACATTTGGGATCAATAAATACCTGTAATAAGGCAAAGAAAAGGACACATTATACCTTCATCAGTCATTACAGGAACAGAAGAGAGGGAGACATAAACTTCAGCCTGACATCTTGGGAAAATATACGCAAATGAAATTTGTGCAAGAAGGAAGACTGTATGTTCTTTCAATTTAGTTTCTGCCCACTGCATTGTATAAAATAAAGTCTTAACCCATCTAAAAGATATTGTTGGAGAAAGCATCAAAGTTCAATGCTACCTAAGACAATACAGAATACAAAACTATAAATGATTGGAGTAATGAAATTTGGGGGGAGCATAGGAACATTACTTTCTACCTAAACTCAGATATGGGGCCAAGGGTGTCTGGCGAAACCAAATAGCTATGCTATGCTGCATTGACACTTCTAAGTGAGGGAAGTACCCATGTGTGATCCTGACACTCCATCAATCTGAACACCACACTCCTAAGCTTCCTTTCCCTTCGGTTTTTATTGTGTAAACTAAGCTCCATGATTCAAATGAATAGGTTCAGACAGAAAAGGTTAAGCTTGGCATGCAAACTGCAAATTTGATCCATAGATAGAAAATACTCTTAATTCAACCTCAAGTGAACAATTATTTAATAGAAAGGAATTGGATTAAGAGCATATTAAAACAGGTAACTATGCACAAAACTTATCAATCATTACTTATCCATCCTCCCATACATTTTGGGTTTCTTCCAAAAGAAAATAACATAGGAAGCTACCTATCAAAAAATAAATAAATAACATGGGAACCTCTTACTTCCTAAAATTTTCTATAGGAAGTATTCATCATCCTTCCAGAAATAATAAGGTAGGGCTTTTTCTCAGAATAAGAAAAGGATAAGGGTCTACCATTTACTCTTTTGTGAGATGTGAACCAAAGAACATTACTCTGTAAACCCCCTCTTCCTCTAATAAATGTTACTAGAAATCCTGACTTTCATTCCAGTAATATCCCGGACCTTGATCACCCACCTCACCCTACTATATTACAACTGAAGCCTTGTCAGGACACAAACCATAAATGTAGAAAGGATATTTACTTTTAGCTAACAAAACTTACTATAAAATTCAATTATATATATTATGCCTGAGAATTATAGGGTCCTAACTCCTAATACACTGGATTGGTGAAGTCATTGACATTCATGGTGTCCATTTTTTTTTACATTTTATTAGCTATAGTGCAGGCAGCAGCAATAGGACTCATTTTTATGGTCTAGATCTTGGAGTTCCAATCTTGTGAATGTAGCGCACGCCCAAAGATATCTCACTAAATTATTTCCCAAAATTTCAAAAGCACATCTGATACTATTTGAAACAGTTCTTTTCCCCTGTTCCTTCTCGTTTCTAATATCCTCTCTTTCTTCTGTTTTTAAGATTTCCCATCTCATTCCAAGAAAAACTAAACAAAGAGTAGTAATAAATAAAGAAACCAACTAGATTGAAATAAATAATAGTTGATGATAATATGGACCATGAAGATAAATGATGCTGAAAATAACTATAATTGGGGTCGAAGAACAAGTGGAGGAAATTAAGGCCACTCACGATTGACTGCTTGGTGCTTCACCTATGCAAACTGATTCATCAGCCAATTTTACATGAAGCGCATCCCTGTCTATGGTTGAGTAAACTGCAACACAAGGTATCCCCATCTCATGAGCAGTTCGAATCACACGCACAGCAATTTCTCCTCTGTTTGCCACCAGGATTTTGTCATTACGACATGTAGCACCTAGAGCTCCCCCATGTTTCTTAGACTTACTGCGAACTTGTGCAACCTGAGCTACTTGCCTAGGAAAGTTCACCTTCTTTCCCACCATAAAACTACATTGAGAACTCCTGATTCCTTGAGGTGTCCCCACAAATAAGCCCTTGCATTTAGAAAAAGAAAAACGATGTTTAACATGGGAAACCAACTATGGTATTATAAAGCAAACAAATACCATGAAGGAATTATTTAGGTTTCCCCACAAATAAACCTTTGCATTAAGAAAAAGAAAAATGATATTTAACAAGGAAAACAAACTATGGTATTACAAAGTAAACAAATACCATGAAGGAATTATTTATCAATACAAAGCCAACATTTCATTGGATTACAGATGCTAATATGGCAAGTACATCTTATGCAACCTATTTTTCTAATTAAATATTAATCAAAAACAACAAAATGAACAGATATCTTCATATTTAATAGGGGAGTTTCTAAAATATATATATTTCGCATTTCCATATGGCAGATAGTTCAAGTAAAAAAAATATTACTGTAGTTCAGTGACCACAAGTCCAATTAATATCTACCTCTAATTCTTTTTACTTGTGCAATGGAGCATCCAAATAGTTGCAAAACTTTTAGAATGCTAAAGAAGAGAGAACACTGAAAAAGATAATTTTACTTTCATTTTACATCTCTTTTCCCTAGCAAGAACTTTTCTTCTTTGACATCTAAAGTGCATGCCTCAAAATAAAGTGAAACACAATACAAGAACTGCACAGCTAATGTGCACTGCAAGCTTTGAGATGTAAGCCTCAAAGTTTCACTTTGATGTAATTTACCTAAGTCCCAACTCAAGTGGAGCTCATGAGCCAAGATATATACCTAACACCACCTTTTATGACACTCATCAATATAACTTTATTTTTTTTTAATAACAGGTCCATAAAGGAAACAATAAAAATACATGTCATTACCATCAGGGTTATGCTTCTGATAACCAAGAATTTGAAACCTCGAGAAATGTTTTTCTTAAAAATAAAAGAAATAACACTGGTTCCCTCTAGTAGCATAGATAATAGAGTGTCATCCAAAATCCCTGGGTCAAATGCAATACTCAACTTCTAAAGCTTTTTGAATCAAATACAACTCAACTAATGAGTCTAAAATTAAATCATCTACAAGTGAACAGCTTGGATGCAGTCATACATCAAAAAAATTTCAGCAAGCTAACCTTCTTTTTCTGATAGACTACAACAAACCAACCATCTTCCACTACTCATACAAGTTTTCAACAAGTAGTGCACTTACAATCAAAGACTAGTAAATCAGCATCCAATATGCAAACAAGATTGCAGAATTATGTAGCCAAATAGTAGAATAATCAATACCTGCATTCCTTTTATGAGAGGCACCCCCCACTTTTACACTTTTAAAATAAATTCAAATTTTCCACAATACCATTCGAGCAACTAACGGAACTAAAAACATAATGAAATTTGAAATTCCATCTCAAACACATACACACGCAGCAAGAGAGAACCTACAGAAACTCAAACTACCGTGACATATATGTCAAAGTCCTCTGACAATCAACATTATTAACATTACCCAAGAAAAAAAAATATGAATATTTGAATCTTATGCTGCACCTGGTTTTGATCTATTACAATGCAAGTCTCACCTCAGTTGAGTTAAAATATACTTGCATCAAAGAGATTGGAGCATATATTACTCTTTGCTTAGGTCTCAAACAATAAAAGTTTCATCCTTTTTTTTTTAACTGCATTTTGTAGCCAAAAAAAGCACTTTTTTTTATATCTACAAATACCCTAGAACTCATCGAAATAGGTAGTCGGTTCAATTCAGTAGAGTTTTCTTTTTCAGGGAGTTGAATAATAACAAAAAAAAAAAAAGATTTTCAATTTCCCTTATGTCCTTGCATTTATTCAGCAAACAAACAGTGCGTGAAACTAAAATTACAAAAAATGCATGAAATCAAAATTTTTAAAAAAAAAATACAACTTTCGAATTTATCGAAATCCAAATTACGCGCATTGATCGACTTTGCAAATTCAACCACAAATCCAATTGAGACCCAAATAAAGTCAGCTTATTACCCATTCCACAACTCAACAATCTGAAAAAAACGAAAACTATTAGTTGGTGGGGGAAAGGAAACACAAAACACATAGGAAGAACCTAAATTGGCTCCTCATTTGAGCATATAGCCCCTCAACCCGTTACAATTACAATGTTCAACCACAAATCCACATGAAACCCATTTCAGTATCCAAAAACTAAACCACAAGCCAACACTTACGACGCAAAAACAATTTGGAAAAAAGAAAAAAAACATAAAAATTTAAAAATTAACACAGAGGAATAGCTTCACTTACTGGAGGCGAGATTACGGATTTGCAAACATTCATGGTCGTCTCCATCTCCGAACCAAAACCCTAATTAAAGCAAAACCCATTTGAAATAAGCGAGAGAAAAAAAATGAAAAAAATGAAAAACTTGGATCTGAGGGAGATCGCGGAAATCGGTAAAAATTACCAATGGAAATGCAGAGAACAATGGAAGGTTTGAGAGAAGAAATGCAGATAGAGAGAGAGAAAGGGGGGTTGAGATTTGAAGAAGAAAGCGTCGATAAGAACGAGGAGAGTGGGAGATTGAATGCTCCGCCTCTATATTTGCTTGCAACTTGTATACAAGTTAAGAAGCCTTGTTGCCTTGGAGCTCACCTGCTGCTTGCTTTCTCAGCTCTCCAATTAGATATTGACGCGTCAGCGTTGTGGTGGTTCACTTGCAAACCACCTAATTGTATGTAATCTCATCAATATAGTTTATAGGTTGAGTTTTATTCCAAATTAAAAGTAGGTTTTTGACTTTTATTTCCAAATTTAGACTATGTATTGGAGAGATTATAGTTTAAAGTATTTTTAACCAAAAAAAATTTAATAAAAATTATTTTATCTTCTTTTTTTATTTTTAATATGAAAAATATTTAAAAAAAATTAAATATAATTATATTTAATTGCAAGCCTCTATATTTTTAAATTATTTAATCCTTATATAAAAGAAGTAAAATTAAAAAAAATAAGTTTAAAGTAATATATAAAAATAATTTATTAATATTGAATATTTTTTATGTTTTTTTTCCTGTTTCCACTCCTTTAATTTTTCCTTACCCATATTTGGCTAAAAAATGAAGAAAAAAATAAAATCAATAAATAATTTTTACATATTACTTCAAGTATTTTAATTTTTTTATATAAAAATTAAATAATTTTAAAATACATCAATTTATATTAAAATAATTTAATTGATTAATTATAATATTTTATTAAAAATAAAAATAATAAATAATAAACAAATGCAAGATATATATATATATATATATATATATATATATATATATATATATATAATACAATAATGTAATATTATTATTATTAGTATTACTACCTAATGTCACATATATTATAATAACAAATCTCATAACATTACATATAAATATTTTAATTTTTCTAGAAATTTTTTAGGGATTTGAGATACATGGTTTATGAAAACATTATTTAAAATGCCCTAATCCATAAACTAGGGTACTAGATAAAAAATTTCTTTATTTACAACAAACATATTCACATAAGCTAAATATATAATATAGAAAAATTCAGGATCATGATATGTCATATACCTTGTTTTTACCCCGACATTTTTTGTTCTAAAATGTTTGTACGAAAGTTCTTGATTTTTAAACACTTTTGGGTTTGTAGAAAGAAAGTTTCGACTAAAGAGTAGTTATCAACTCCAATTAAGTTTTTAACAACAAGTTTTTCGTATTGTTGAAACAGAAGAGTTAATTTCCTAATTAAACCAAGCATTTCAGATTGACTATTTAAACAATTGGTTTGACTGGTTGACGTTGTATTGGTTTTCAAATCTTTTATCAGTCTTTCTTGATTTTTTTGGATTTTGAGGTTTTGAAACTTTTGGGTTTCTAAAGCAATAAGCTAATTTTGAAGGTTTTGTAAATGTTGAGCTAGAGCTGACATGGTTTTTCCATAAGCATATTCTAGATTTTGGTTTGGAAAACTTTGTGGTTTTAGAGACCAAAAATTATCTACAATAACCTTATACTCTTCAAAAATGTTTTGAGAATATAGAGAGTTAAACCTCAAATTTTATTCAACACTTCGTTCAGACATATGGTTCCAAACTGAAAGGTTCTAGCTTTAGTGGGTTTTCTTTCGGCCATATTCCTGTAGAATAAGATCAATCATTAGTATTATCAACATTATTAATAATTATTTGTCTACTTAACCAATTTGCTAATATATTATCCTTTCATTTAATATGTTCAAATTTAGGTCTAAAACAAATTAAAGAGTTTTGAAACTTTATCCATCTTTTGGTGGACAATTTTGAAGAATTTTTGTTTTCAAAGAATTTTTTAATATTCTCACAATCGGTTCTTAAAGTAAATTGTTCTTAGTTTAAAAATAATTGAAATTTTTCTAAGACTAAAATTATTGCTTCAATTTCTAAGTTTATAGAACTAAGGTTCTTTTGATAATCATTAAAAGTTTCACTGCTGTATCTACAAAGTTTTTCTTCTCCAATGTTAGTGATGACTAAAAGTATACCTCCCCATTCTGTTTGGCTGGCATCAGTTTGAATTATTTTATATTCACTTTATAAGGGTAAATATAATGTTGGGAGATGCTTTACAAGTTCATTTATTTTCTATACAAGTTTAATATCTTCTTGGTTAAAATATCTCTGTCCTGTATTTTTTGTTTTACTATAAAGCGGTCTATCTAATCTATTAAAGTTTTTAATACATGATCTAGCATAGTTTAATAATCCTAAAAACTTTGAAGGGTTTTTAAGTCTTTGAGTTTATCTAAAAAATTAATTATTTTTTGTACTATATGATCTTGTAGTTTTATTTGTCCATCCTTCAATTCTAATCCTAAAAATTCTATTTGGGTTTTAAATAATTTTAGTTTATTTTTACTTACTATTAATCCACAATTAATTAGTTTTTCAAAAATAAATTCTAAATGTTTTAGATGTTCCTAAAAAGTATACGAAAAAACAAGAATATCATCAATATATACAAAAACAAAAGAACATTTATCAAAAATATTATTCATCATTCGTTGAAATATTTGAGGTGCATATTTTAGTCCAAATGACATTACATTACATTCATATAATCCATAGGGACATGAACATGTTGTCTATGGTTTGTTATTTTCTTCTAATCTAATTTGTCAAAATCCACTTTTACAATCTAGCTGAGAAAAGTATTTACATCCTTGAATAGAATTAATGAAAGAATCTTTATATGGAATTTTATAAGCATCATCATATGTATTATCATTTAATTTTTCATAATTAATAATCATCCTAGCTTTTTTTTTTTTTTTTCTTCATTATGGTGTCTTACTAAAAAGGTTGAAGATCTATGGGAACTAATGCTTGGTCTAATGATGTTATTCTGCAATAGTCTTCTATTTGAATTTTGAGTTCCTTTGTATCTATAAGGTTACATGCTATATCTGTCGTTTTTATTGTTAAATTTGGGTTTTTAATTGGTATTTTATAGGTTGTTTTATTTCTATTATAATATTTTTGTGGGTCTTCTCCTATAATTCCTATTTTTTCTACTTCTAATATATTGTTATTTAACTAATTTGCATTTCTTAATTGTTCTGAATAATAATTAATTATACTATTCTTCTATGCTTCTACTTTGTTAATCTGATGAGAGGTTACATTATGATTTTTATTTGATGCATTTTCTATGTTTGTATAAATAGTTGTTGTGGTTTTAAGATGAAAACTGACTTGGTTATTTTGTATTGTTATCCCTCCTTGTAAAGAATGTACAAAATTTAAACCTAAAATGAAATGATATAAACTTATAGTAGGTACAAGATAAGTTTGAGGTAGCACTAAGGTTATGCTATTAATTATGATTGGTACATTTGAAATATACTTGGTTAATATTAGTTTGTGTTTATTATATTGGACTAATTCTACTAGTTGAACTAGTGTTTGTTGGTCTTCCTCAAGTACTAAGGTTTCAAATAAAAGGTTTTTACTAGCTTTAGTATCTAACATTGCATCTACTTTTAATTCTATGGTTTTTAATTTACTTGTTGTTGGGAAAATGATAAATTTAACTTTATTCGTCGTATTTACTTGTTCTATTGTTTGTATAGTTGTTTTTACAAGACTTATCAGTTCTTTTATTTCTTTAGAGTTTGAATCGCATTCCTCTTCTTTCAAGATTTTTCCTTTAATTATTATTTGTAAATCTTTCCATAGATTATAAGGATTTATTTTACTTTCTAAAGTTTGTACAAGTTTTTCTAAATTTAAAGAAGTTTTTTTAGGTTGATTTTTCTTTTTTTCAATAATCATACAAATTTCTTCTTTTTCAGTTTCACTATCATCTATACTATATACACTTGAATTTTCACTTTCAAATTCTAATTCACTAATGAGTTCTTCTTCACTATCTACTTGATACTCATTTATTAGGTTGATTTTTGCTTGGGTTTTTCTACTTCATTCATTTGATGGTTTTTTAAGTTCAGGACATTTAGGTCTTATATGACCTTCCTAACCACACAAATAACATTTACAATATTTTTCTTTCTTTAGTTCTTTTTCTTTTTATCCAAAACTTTCTAGGTTTTTTTATATCTTGTTTGATAAGGTCGTTTTTTTAGAAAAGGTTTTTGACTTTCTTCTTAAAAATTTATTGTAGTTCTTAGGTTTTATGAATTTGTATTCCCTACATCATATGTCTAGATTTTCTCCTATATGTAATTTTCTACAAAGTTGTTGATTTATATCTTGTTTCTTTATTTGGCTTCTTTATCCTATACTTACACATTCTCTTTCTAACCAATTTTTTACAAATTCTATTCTAGCACCTATATAAGGAGAGTTTTTATATTCGAAGGTTGAAACTTCATTCCATAATCTAAATCCTACAGGTCCTTGTATTTTTAATAAATATTTATTTAAATATTCAGGGGTTCTATCTACTCTAGTAAGGATTGCATATTTCCTAAATTTTAGTTCATATTCTTTTATATAAGAAAGGTTACATAATTTTAATTGTTCTAACTTATGGAGATATATTATGGGTCCTTTTACATCTTCTTAAGTTGTTCCTAAAAAATATAATTTTATTAAATTTATAAATACAAATATGATAAAATTATTTCTAACTTCTTAAAAATAACTACTGTTTTCTTGTTCTATGTTTCTAAAGAATTGTAATACGGTTCCTCTAAGGGCGCTTTTACAAAATTGATAAATTTCTTGTTGATTTTCAAAGGATACTATTGCATCGGCTGAATTTAAGGATTGTTCCTAATTTTCTATGGTTTTTTTAAGGTCTTGTGTACTATCTATATTTAATATTGTTCCAGATTCATATATTGGTTGTAAAGAACTAAAAGGTTTTGTTTTGATTTTTCATTAAGGTCCTTTTGGTTTACTGTACGACTTACTATTCCTTACTATTTCAGTTTTTACATTTACAAATTCATTTTCTACATTTATTGTATTTACTAACACATTTGTGATTGTTTCTAGGTTTTATTTAGCTTTTGGTTGAATAGTAAATTGATTTATTATTTCTATATCTATAAGTTTTTTTTATCAAATTGGTTTTATAAAGTTGTTCTATTATTTGCTCGTCTGTATAGTTTTTACACATTGTATCAATAAAGTTTTCTTGATCTACTTGTTCTTCTAGTAATGTTGGGTTACTAAATTCTTATAACATTATATTAACTAGTTCTGAATTTTTGTATAGGTTTTCTATTGTTTCGATATTTAATAAAATATCTTCTTTTATAACATTTATAGATTCTATCTCACTATCCGACTTTACCTTTATATTTACAGTTATAGTTTCCAAAGGTTATACTTGCACTTCTATCTTGATTTTCATATAAACTACTAGATGTTGGATATTTTATTACTATTTTATTTATTTGGGGTAATTCCCATTATAGTCCTAACAAATAGTTTCTATTTACAAGTTTTGCTTCTATCATATTTACAGCCTTACTTCCAAAGGTTTTTACTATATCATCAAATTCCATCATGCATTTCAGACTTAGAGCATTAGTGGTTTTTCCTATAAATCTTATAGCTATGCTAATGTTCTTACTCCCTAATTCCATATTAAAACATTTAGTGCTTACAGTTATTTTTATTTTTTCGGTGAATTCCTTGAGATTTATACAAAATTAAGGTATACAACCAATGGCTATGTAATTTTGGTTCATATTAACTTTTGCGCTGGCTAAAAAAGCTCATCCTACTGTATTTGTTCTAGTATCTAAAAGGTTAATATTTATAAGTGCTTCAATTTCTTTACGATGGAGTCCTATTATTCCTATTAGAGTTATTCCTAAATGCATATATTTATCGGTTTTATTTTTTAATAGTTTATGTTTTATTTCTAGAGATACTAAGTCTACATATACAATATTTCTTGTTGAACTTATAGTATGTTGGTTTAAAAATCTAGTTATTTTATAATTTTGAACTAATTATTTTTTGTAAGGTATTACTTCCTTTACTACTTTTTTTTTTTCTCAATAAATTCTTTTACTTTATCTTTAGGGTTTATAACTTCTACTATTTCCATGGTTTATTGCTAAGCTTTTTGGTTTAAAAGGATTTATTTTTTGTTTTGTTCTAATTACTAGTTTTTCTCCTAAACTAAAGTTTTCAAATTGTTTTAAAAAGTTATTTAATTTTTGTTCTTCTGATGATCCTGTCTTTCTTTGTTCTAAAAGTTTATCTACTTTTTGATTAACCTTTTCTAGTGTTTCTTTTAAATTTTGTTGTTCTAACTTTATTTATTCTATTTCTTTTCTAACAAATTTTTCTTCTTTGACTAATTGTTCTCTAATATAATCTAAGTTATTTTTTAAAAGATTATGGTTCTTAAAGTCTTCCAGCTTCTTTTCTTATTTCTAGGACTGTATTTAGTTTTTCTAAGGATTTTCTTTGTCTTCTCTGGATTTCTTCTAAACAATTGATATTATTTTGGTTGATATTATTTTAGTTTTCTTCTTGTTATTTTTAATTGTGTTTCTATTAGAAATTTTAACTGTTTTACCTCTTGGGTTTATAGATGAGGGTTCATGAATTTTTAATGTTCTCTAATTAGATGAACTAATATATAAATTATCAATATAATATTTTATAATTTCTCTTTTAATTAAGGTTTTTGTAACAAAAAGTTCGTCAAAAGATTCTTGTATAGCTATTTTGTATTCATTCAAATATTTAAGAGAGGTTATGTTTTTTATATCTGTGGTTAAATATTTTATAGTAGTCCTTAAAGTATGTAGTTTATCATAGGTTTCTCTAAATTCTTTGCATTGAACATATAATCTATTATTAAGTTGTTTTACACGATCACAATCTAAATTATATATACTAGAAGGATACGGAATAAAAGACATTAATTCATATGAAATCAACAGGCTAAATAAATAGATCAAATCAGTATACTAAATGAACAGTTCAAGTAAATATAATCAAACTTTTAATGGGGTAAGATAAAATTCGGTACTCTAACAATTAATTTGAATCAATAGTTAATTTTCCTAATTAATATACTAACAATATACATAAAACTCTGATACCAACTTTTTCCATCAAACTTCTAACGGTTAAAGCAAATGATAGAAACCAACTTTTTTCATCAACTTTTAAAAGTCAAGGCAAATGGTAGAAACTTTGAAATTTGTTTTTCAAAATCAATGTAAACAATGAAAATCAAAGTTTAAAACCAAAACCAGTGTGAATGCATTTATTATACAATTATTTTAAAATAAAAATTTTCAATATATAGTGTGAAAGCATTTATTACATATTATTATATTTATTTAAAGTAAAACCTTTCAATTTACAATGTGAAAACATTTATTACATAGTAAAGATGTTTTTTGAAGAATGGATATCTCAAATATTTTTTAATAAACTCAGAATTTTAAAACATCACTTCGTGTCAAGATAATACCCCCCTTTTGACCTGACAAAGTCTCTTTAACACACCAATTTTCCGACAAAACGGGTTACAGGTCAAGGGTTAAAGCTAAAGACTAGTTTTAAAAATTTTGATTTTACACAAAAACTTTCTCAATAACCCGATCTTTTAAAATAGAACTATAATTCAAATAATTTTCATTTCCCTACTTTATTTGTTTACCCCTTTTACCCTATAAGAGTAAGAAAAAAGATACAAATAACTTAAATTGTAAATAAAATGAGAACATAAATTTAACAAAAACTTCTTACTTTTTATTGTTGAATATAGAAATTTACAATTGAAGATACAACTGACTATATTTCACTTTGATTGCTCTCTGATTGCTCACTTGGTTTCTCTCTTAGTTTACAACTCATTTATAGACAAAATTTTTACTATACGACAAACTAAATTTAATTGGGGTTGTTGGCAGTTGGTAGATGGCAGACAAAAATATTTACAAAGTTTTACAAAGTCTTCAGAGGTTTGGTTTTCTTCCTGAATTTGCTTTTTATGTTCTTGTAATACGACGTTTGTTATCTTTAATTATGTTTCTACTAGAAATTTTAACTGTTTTACCTCTTGGGTTTGTAGATGAGGGTTCATGAATTTTTAATGTTTTCTAATCAGATGAACTAGCATATAAATTATCAATATAATATTTTATTATTTCTTTTTTAATTAGGATTTATGTAGCAAAAAGTTTTTGAGAAAGTTTTAAGATAGGGTTAGTTTCTAGATCCTTAAACAAATCAACTTTTCAATGTCTTAGATTAGTAACTTCACTCTCGCACAACAAACCAAACATTAACCTATAGTAGGCATTCTAAACAATAATAACATTCCATGGATTGGGGCTTTGGATCCAAAATCATCATCTATATAATGAGTAAGAAAAGAAAATAAGAAATAGATAAAGTACAAAGAAAATTTTATACTTGTATTTCAAATTGAATCCTTCATTTTGCAATTCCCTAACAAAAAATAAAAATAAAAATTCAACATCATTAGAATTATACTAGACAATATGAACATCTTAAATTTATAAATACATTAGGAATTAAACATTTTTACATGAAGGATAATAAATAAAATAAGGTTAAGGAAATTGGGAGATTAAATATAAATGATAATAGAAATAAAACCCACTAACTCAAACTTCAAATCCACAAAAGAGTTTAGATGCAATTTATATATCTTTTGCCTAATTTATAGGATTAAAATTATTGAGACAACAACATAAGTTTTAAACGTGAACCAATATAAATGCAACAAGATATATATATACATCCCATGGACTATTAATTGTTGCAAAACAACTACAATAAGAGTATTAGATCTACTAACATTTTTTTAGTTTCAACATAAACGAAGAAATCTAAACTTGAATTCTCAATGGTGGACTATAGTGATAATTGAAATGAACAAATTATAATTGTCTTCGAATGAAAGAAAGCTCAATCTTGACATTTATAAAAAATACAAAGAAGTTATCAATTTTCAATCTCGAGTTTCTTTTTAGTAGACAATTTGTCATCATTGCTCATTCTAATGTTGTTTATGTCTTCTTCAAGGTAGACTTCATATGTAATGAACTTCAATGACCTCCAAGTTGTATCATTGATTTTATTAATCTTTGTGAGAAACATGTATGACTTCCTATAGTAATAGATCAATCCCTTATAGAACAAGTCATTCATGTCTTCCTAAAAGACTAAGTTAGATAGTAAGAGTTTTTGTTCTTTCCTACTTTGTTAGAAGTAAAAAAACATTATACTTGTTTTTTGAATTTGATAAATTCAATTACAAAACATCCAATGAGTTTTTCAACAACATTCAACAAAGTTAAAGTATCTTAGTTGGTTCCATTGAAAATGGTAAGTCTAAGCATATACCTATATTAATGTTAAAGTTAATAAAGAAGTTTGAAAATTCCAATAAATATCACTACTTAAGTTTGTAATCAATATACATAAAATAATATTACCTTGGGCAATGAGCTAGAGTAGTGTTACAATATTTTGCACATTTTGCACCTTGATCCTTTAAACAACACTTTCTTATTGTATTTTGTACATGCATTGTGCCAATGTTTTCATCCATATTGTGAATATGGAGTAATGTTGCTTTAAAGGAACAATGCATTTTCTACACATTTACATAAACAATATTCATATTAATTTGATTATTATAATGAATGAAATGTATGTATAACATTAACCTAGAATTCAGATAATGACTTTTCTATCAAATTGGTAAATGTTAGTTGTTTTGAGTCCATAAACTTTGACAAGTTGGAAGAGTCTAAAAAACATGCATTTGTAATAGATATTAACCTAAAAATTAAGTTTGTTGCAATACTAATTTTAGTACTTAAAAAAAAAATTGAAATAATTTTTTAAGAATATTTTTCTTTGATTTTTTTTTTCAACTCGTCTAAGATTTGGGTTTGATGTGAACTTTGGTGATTGACGGTGTAGAAAAACATAAATTCCTTAATTATCAATAGAATGTTTTAGTGGTTGATATAAACGTGGTAAAGATGTTTAAAAAAATAAATGATATGTAATTTGTAATATGCACCTACTTAAGTTGTGATTTTTTGCTTTTGATAAAGCAGTTATGGGTTTACAAAGAAATTATTCTTCCAATAAATGTCCTTCATTTGTTGCAAGATCTCCCACAATGTTAATGCAATCGTATCATGACTTTAAAAAGAATGAATAAAAATAAGTTATAAAACTAAAATAAAAAACTAAAATAAATTATTTCAAAAAAACATATTTTAAAAAAACGGATAAGATGAATATAATGAGTTCATGAGTATAACATTACATTGGTAGGTGTCACCAAGAGCTTTATCTTTCTTAATCAAAACAAAGGGTTCAACCTTCACAACAATTAATATATTTACAAAGACACATGAAAACATAGAGATGATTAGCATCTTAAAACTGAAATGATTACCAATTAAATTATTAGCCTCTAAATGATGCTAAAGGTTCTTGAGTTGAATGAAATTATATAGACCATGTCATATATCAATGTTAATTGTAGCCTCTTCCACTCGACTATGGACAATTAATATCATCTTAAGGGTGTCATGCATATTTACAAAATTATTGTTAACTTGCTTCACCAATTCATTTGAAATGAAGTATGTTTTTCCTTTAATAAATTCATTCTCAAACATATCAATTACATTATTGAATAAGACAACTTGCATTTGTGTACTCTATAAGAGCACAAAAAGATATTTAACTCAAACTTGAAGTATGTAAAAAGTAGATTGAAGTAATTTAATTTTTTATTTTTGGAAATCTACCAAGATTTAAAATAGGAAGGGAAAAAGTGTAATTATAAATAAATTTTATCAAACTTTATCACCCAATAGTATTATCTTCCAAACTTTCCCATATCCATTTGATCTTATATGACTCTATTGATCCTTGACGGAGCACAATTACTTTTATGGCCCAATCCCTATGAAAAGGTTTAAGCAAGATAGATGAATAAAACCTTGAGTATCCACTTCTTTGTTAAACATTATGCCTACATAAGTTTGAATAAAGATTATATTAAAATGTAATAATAGAAGTAATTAAAATAATGAAAACCTTAAAACATCCATGGGCCCATTAACTTTGTGGGATTAAAACTTCTTTATACACCACATTTTTTGGTTGAAGATCTATTTATAATGGCATATATAAAGGTGACATTTTTTATGAGGACTTTAGTTGTTGACATTGAAGTTTCGTGTGATAATGCAACATATAGTCAACTATATGAGAACACGTGTTGAGGTAAATACACTTCAACAAATGGAATTGTTTTAGTTTGTGCTTTGTTTTTAGTCATTGCAAAACAATGTTGAATTGACAATTAGACATGTTTGAAATGGAAAGGATATCCTTCATTTTATAGTGATGAAAGAGGTATTCTTAGTAATAACATTTGCTTTCCAACATATTGTCCCTTTATAATTTATACATATATTGAATTTGATTTAAAATATTTGCAAACCTTTCTAGTTTATTCCAGAGCCCATTTGATGAATTCAAGTTTCTTAGGAGCATGATAGGACAATTTTTCTTTACTACCAACTTATGAAAAGGAAGACCATTTGGTGTTACCATATTCAAAATTCTTCTTGATAATAATTGAGTATGTTTAACTCAAGAGTCAAAACTATAATATGTTCTAGATACATTTCAATAAGCTTTTCATTTACCATACTAACATTATTATTTCTTGTTGCAAAGATAGCTTGTTGTGTGATATATTCGACTAAGTGTGCATTTTCTTTGAATGAAAGGAAAATATTGTTAATAAAACTATCTTCAAGATTTTCATCATCATTATATTTAATTAACATTTCATTAGGAATCTTTATCATAAGTTCTTCACCATTCCTTAAAAGGAAGTCACTAAAAATGGCATCAAAGCAAGCTTGTTGGGAAACTTCGGACTGCTCTATTCGTATACCCTGGATCATTAGGGTGCATGTAATCATACCCTGGGTTCTCTAGATCTAAGTAAAACGGAAATAATGACATTCAAAAACCAAATACATACCATAGATCCAAAGAAAATTGCCATATCTGTGATTAAGATGTTCTTGGATCAATTCATGTTGGTGTTGAAAACTCTAAATCTAAAGAAAATCTCATAAACCTGTAATTATCTACTCAATAACTCGTCTTTGAGTCTAGGCATTGAGATGGTGGAGATCTCAAGGTTGGAGGCTAAGGTTCTCTCTTTGGACTATATGAAAGGAGTGAAAAAACTTGAGCTTTAAAAGAGAGATATTTATAAGCTTCCTATTATGCTTAAGTGACTCGAGTCCACCATAAGTTAAAGTCATTTAATCTAACCCAAAAAGGTTGTTAATAGATTAATTAACCTAATAGGACTCCAATTAATCAATTAGCTTAGTCTAGATATATCACTCACTTACCCCTATGCAACCTTTCACAATTACCAAAATGCTCTTATGCACACAACTGAACTAAAAACTCATACAACCCTCATAAACCATGTCATTAAAGAATATGAACTTGATCGGGGACTATTGGGACCTATAGGATAGTACTGACTCCTTTATAATCCAATTTTGGAGTTGATTAAACATCTCACTATAGAGAATCAACTACACTTCAATACCTTAGGTATATATTACAACGAAGCACCAAGTGTTTGGGTTCATGACTTAATATCTACTATATATAGTCTCCTCATGAACTAGTTTTCCATAGTTTAACAAAATGAAAACTATCAGTCACTACCTTTATAATATTTGGGTTACAAAGCCTCCTATTATGTGATCATATATCAAATTCCATTAAATGAATTATTGTGAGCTCACAAATTTCATGATCACACATCCTTAGGATCACCTAAAAGGGATACATTGTCTCAAAGCCCATGAGATATCATGATGTCTCTATTGAGACTACATATTGCTACCGATTTCCATTAATAATGACCTAAACCATAGAGAATATATGATCACTTTAAGATCTTACCCATAGGTTAAAGTCACTATCAACTTTTGCACCAACTCAATATTTTCTCAAGATTAAAAGACAATATTGTGGATGAATTTCAAATTGAATTTGTCTACTTTTGAACCTTAAATTAATTAGTTGAAATAATGAAGAGAGATGGAATGAGAATCTCAAGTTGTTTATGATTCTGTTTCTTGGAATTGAAGGTTCTATTTTTTCACTCATATTTTATTCTATTCAATCTTGAAAATCTTTTGAATTCTAAAATTAAATTATTTTGTTTCTCCTCATAGTTTGATAAATAATTTTTCATGTTCAATCATATCTCAATTACTTAATTTCTAACTAATTTTCTTCAAATTATAATTCTAAGAATGTTTAGGTATTCTGAGAAGTATCAAAAGTGTTCAATCTTGATTTTTGAGAATTTGGGGTACAATTTTAACTTCCTTATAACGATAAAATATATTTTAGGAACTTGAGTCAATAAGATTTAGAGATTCATAGATTTGTAATGTTCTTGATATATTAGAGAGAGTAAATTTTTTATTGTGTTTTGGATTATCTTTTGAAACTTTGTTTTCTCCCAATTGGATTGAATTTGGATATTTGGTAGTTTATTTATCTGCAATTGTTTTATCATTATTAAATCTCTTACATTTTTTTATTTTTGCGACAAAAATGCGGAGTAAAAAAGTTCATTAAATTTATTTATTAGGTTATCTTTCTATTTTTGCTACACTATGCTTTTCACATGTTTATTATTAAGTGTATGTAGATTATAGGAAATCAACATTATTGCAAAAAAAAGTGGTTTAGACTAGGATTAGGATAGGGTTCAATGAGATTCTATGAGAGTTATGATGGTGGGTCTCATTGTATCTATGTATTTTGTCACACAATTGCCAAAAAAGGTGATTGTTAGTTTATTTTATCTTATTAACAATTTTACTTCATTCTTGCTAATTAGATACAACTTACTTCTCTAGGTCCTATCTGTCTCAAGACAACTTGGAACTTCATTAAATTCGGGTTTTTGAAGTCATAAAATTTAAGGTAAGTATGTATTTGGTAAAGCTTTTGGAGTTGTTAATACAAAAAATTAGGAAGAGAATACTTTTTATTTCCTAATTTGGTTTCTACTATATTTTTAATTCCAAAAAATTGTTTTTAATAAGTTTTAAAATTATGTTTATCTCTAAATTTGTGTCTAATTCTTAAAAGAATTTTTGGATTATATTTAATAAGTTTTAAAATCATTTTTTTTAATCTCTAAACTGGTATTTGATTCTATAAAGGATCTTTGGGATATTTTAGAATTAGAAAACTCTCCATAATTGTAAAAAGGGTTTTATAAATACAAATAAAGATATTTTATTTAAAAGGACAATGAACTTTTATAAACCCTAAGCTTAGGCATTCACCAAAACATTGAATTTCTATCTTTCAAACTTTTAAGATATTTTTTTAGAGTAACTTTCAATTTTAACAAAGGTAAACTTTGATAAAGACTTTGAGGAATTCATTAAGGAGTATAGAGGAGTATTACATCAAGGATATGGAAAAAGGGTATAGATGCTGATGATATAAGACTTTAGAAAGTAGGTGCATCCAATTAGGTAAAACTGTGCATTATTTTTTTTATTATATATAATTAATGAATTATTTAACGATCAAGATACCACTCATGATTTTTAGCACCTAGTGGGTTGTTGGGTGATTTTTCCCCATTACATCTGATGTTCGTTTACGTAATTGATTTTTATAATATTTGTATGAGATTTATGCTCTTTCCAAAGAATTAATATAAAAGAACAAATCTAAAATAATGAAATATTAATTAATTTAGGGTGTAATTCAAAGAATACTTATTCACCCACCTTTTAGGTAGGTTCATCACATCAAGAAACTAAAATTTCTTTCGAAGGACATGGGCTCAATGAGAAGCAAGCCTTACTTGCATTTCCAACAAATGTTTAAACCCATAAAGGTCGACCATAATCAAGATCCCTCTCCTAGAAGTTTCTTTAAGCAATCGTGTATGGTAAGAGGGGATGAGTGCCCAGAAAAGGCTTCTGGACTAAGCAATCATAGTTTAGCAGTAGGCACCATCCAAACATAAGATCCTAGTTGCCCTATCATCACTTTGACCATAGGAAACCACAACCTTAAGAAGGCAAAGGCCTTAATAGACTTAAGCGGCGAGTGTCAACTTGGCTCCATTCCTGTCAATGACCAGTTGGAACCAGGGAGTTCAAAACCCATTAACAAAACAACCTTGTATTTGGTTCATACATCAGCAAAGATACGGAAGGTGTATGGGTCCAATTTGGTAACTTGTACTACCTTATGGACTTTAATTTTTAAGATACGCAATCATGTGTTTTGTCTGGTTCAACTTTTGAACCGCCTTATCCCTTAATCACCTTTGAACCGGTGAATTAGTCGATCAGAACCGGCGAGTCAGCCGACCCAACCGGTGGGTCATGTTTTCAAAGGTCAAAGAAATAGCACGGTGGAGATTGTGGCAGGCTCCACCATTCTTGAACTCAAAACTCACACGTTTTTCACTTGTGTCTTTTTTGAAAACTGACCAAAGTTTTCACTGATTTCTCATTGTTCATAACTAGTGCCACCTTTTCTCTGGGAGAGGAGGCTTCAGCCTTGTCCAAAAGGTTAATTTTGGAATATACTGTCACTAGGGCTAAACACTTTGCATGCTATATTTGTTACTTACAATAAAGATATTGAATATTTTTTACTTGACAATTGAATATTATAATATTTTTATTTAATAAAATAAAAAATATTAATGCCTTTATATTTTATCTTTATCACAATGTAATATTGATAATATCGAAGATAAAATGATGAAATATTTTAATTTTTTTAATTATTTATATATAATTTTAACTTTTTATCGTAATTTAAACCTTAACCATACCGTTAAATCGTCATCAGATAATTTTTCTAATTTAGTAATCGATTCTCGGAATATATCAGTTATACCCATCATTTTAATATATTTCAATTTTATTCTAAAGCATTCATAAAATACAAGAAATTGACTAGTCAAAAAAATGTGATCATATGTATCTCACCCAAGATTGTGTTATTACTTTCATTCAAAAACATGCTCACTCTATTTATGCTGATGCAAGCAAAGACTTGATGTGGAAGAGGCATAGCAATTATTTTATTTTGCTGACATAGCCAGGATGTGGGGCATCCGAAACCTTGTTTTTCCTTTCAATCAATTATAAAATGGGAAAAAACCGAGATGATTCAGCAGTTAGCAAATTGGTCCAAGCTGGAGGCACTCCACCTACCAACCAGTCAACCACCCCATTTTTTTGACTTGAACAAGGGATTAATGCATTCTCCTACCCTGATTCCAAGAGGGCCCATAGATTTTCTCAAAACCATTGCACCACCAACTCTACCAACCCTCACGAGATGTCAGTTGTCACTCCTCTATGTATATATATATATAGCTCCATCCGCTCCTCTGAACTCAATCCACAGATTGCATACACACAAAAGAAGAAGGGGAAGAAAAAAACATGGCCCATCTTCTCAATAAGCCCTTTTTTTTCACTCTTGTTACAATCATTCTCCTCTCATCCACTAGGTTGTTGGCCTCCTACTTGCCCATTTCTCCCAATATAGCACGTTTTCTTCCTTTGGCTCCTCTAATTCTGTACCTTTTCTACTCAATTTCCAAGCGCTCCGCCTCCCTCCCTCCAGGGCCTCTCTCCATACCCATATTTGGCAATTGGCTCCAAGTTGGGAATGACCTGAATCACCAGCTATTGGCCTCCATGGCACAAAAGTATGGTCCGGTCTTCCTACTGAAACTTGGGTCAAAAAACTTGACAGTGGTGTCGGATCCCGAGCTGGCTAGCCAGGTGCTGCACACACAAGGTGTGGAGTTTGGATCCCGGCCGCGGAATGTGGTGTTTGATATCTTCACGGGGAACGGGCAGGACATGGTGTTCACCGTCTACGGCGACCACTGGCGGAAAATGCGTCGGATTATGACTCTTCCATTCTTCACTAACAAGGTGGTGCACCAATACAGTGAAATGTGGGAGGAGGAAATGGATCTAGTGGTCGATGACCTGAGGAACAAGGAGAGTGTGAAGAGTGAAGGCCTGGTTATCAGGAAGCGTCTGCAGTTGATGCTGTACAATATCATGTACCGGATGATGTTCGATGCCAAGTTTGAGTCTCAAGAGGATCCTCTGTTCATCCAGGCCACGCGGTTTAACTCTGAAAGAAGCCGGTTGGCTCAGAGTTTTGATTACAACTATGGAGACTTCATTCCTCTGCTTAGGCCATTTTTGAGAGGTTACTTGAACAAGTGCAGGGAGCTGCAGAGCAGTAGGCTTGCATTTTTCAACAATTACTATGTTGAGAAAAGAAGGTAAACCATGCATGTAATTCATTGGTTTTTCAATCAACATGCATGTCAAATGTACAGGCTCTGAAATTTAGGAGTTTTGACTCTAACTCGTTTCTTTTGTATGAACAGGGAAATAATGGCTGCTAATGGAGAGAAACACAAGATCAGGTGTGCCATTGATCACATAATAGATGCTCAACACAAGGGAGAAATCAGTGAAGAAAATGTGCTCTACATTGTGGAGAACATAAATGTTGCAGCTATAGAGACTACTCTGTGGTCCATGGAATGGGCCATTGCTGAACTGGTTAACCATCCACATGTCCAATCCAAGATTCGGGATGAAATCACCACCGTCCTCCAGGGGGGTGCAGTCACTGAATCCAACCTCCACCAACTTCCATACCTACAGGCCACAGTGAAAGAGACCCTCAGGTTACACTCACCAATTCCCCTCCTCGTACCCCATATGAACCTTGAAGAAGCTAAGCTAGGCGGTTATACCATCCCTAAAGAGTCCAAGGTGGTGGTTAATGCCTGGTGGCTGGCCAACAACCCCGAATGGTGGAAGAATCCTGAGGAGTTCCGCCCAGAGCGCTTCCTGCAAGAGGAGTCTGCCACAGACGCTGTAGCTGGTGGGAAGGTCGATTTTCGCTTCTTGCCATTTGGGGTGGGCAGGCGGAGTTGCCCGGGGATCATACTCGCGCTCCCCATCCTAGCCCTTGTGATCGGCAAAATGGTCATGAACTTCGAAATGAGGCCTCCAATTGGGGTGGAGAAGATTGACGTGTCCGAAAAAGGAGGCCAGTTTAGCCTGCACATCGCCAACCATTCTACAGTCGCTTTCACTCCAATCACCGCATAGTTCAGTCAAAAACTTTGGATAATAGTTTTTGTTATGTTTCATCGTTCAGTTATACTTTACAATCCCCCCTTTTTTTTTTCTCCATTTGTTGCCAAAAAGTCATGCTGTTGATGTGTAAAGGATGGATACCGTTCTTTCAGAGTAAAATGAATAGAATAATTTTGTGTTTCAGAAACGACGGAAAAAGGGAAAGGAAAACCTTTGGATGCTTGGAACTTCCATGGACCAAGTAGAACCTACTGCTTCTGAGTTCCCAAGCCAAAGACCCCACGAAGGGTCACTCTCATCATTCATGAAAGAGACAGAAATTAAGTGTTGGTATTAACAGCTATAAACAGCAAAATCCAAATAAAATATGAATGTAGAAATTACTCTGTTATTTGTTGTGTTCTTTTCCAACGTTTCCTAAATTTTGCATGTATACAATGTGGGTTAAATGGGTCAAACAAGAAAATCTACACAATGCTGCAAAAACGGAAACTCAATGCATTTGAAAAGAGAAGGCAAATGGAACCATTTATGTCGGTTCACGGTATCTCAGATGGCAACTCAGCACTTCCTACTGCAGAAGGAAACTTCTTTCCCTGGAATGCATACGCCCTGAACCACAAAAGCCCTAGAAAAACATCTTATAGATACAGGGAATTTGCAAACATAATACCCCGACGAAGGCTTTCACTGGCAGCTGCAAACTTGTTCTCTAAATTAGCTTCTCCCACAGCATTAGCAGCAGCTCGCAACTGAACAAGGCCCAGGAAATCAAAAATCCAGAAAATGGGATTAGTGCACTGTCTTCAATTTTCAAGCTATCACTATTCAAGCACAATTTCACAAGCTGTGTAAGTTCAGTTCATCAACAAACATAGGTAAGAAGAGGCTGCTCAAGAAATTAACAACCATGTTCAGTTGGCCTGTTCAAGGGAAAACTGACTCCAACATACTTAAAAAGGTGAAATACTGGGTATTCTGCAATGCGGCATTGACAATAGGACCACTTAATGTTTCAGTGAGTAGTCTGAAGAAATTGCTACCTTCTGTCATTCTAATATGTTTCAAGTTTTTTATTATTTTTTCATTCTTTTACATTGTAAAAACTAGTTTTCAAACATCATAGTTTAATGGAACTGCATTGATACTGTGACAACTCTGGTACTTATAACCATGGATTCGATAAGGAATTTTCTTTTCTTTTGTGCTCCTCTTTTTTTCTTTTTCTTTTTCTTTCTTTGGAGGCAAGTACAATCATCATAAGACAGTCTTATGTACACACTGCCCTCCTTCACAAGGAGAAGAGAATGAAGCTTCCGAAGACTCAATCAACATACCTGGTTCAAAAACTCATCGAGTCTTCTAGCACTTCTAATGATACTACCCTCAAAGATATCAGTCATTTGTATAACCTCTGCAAAAGTTGCACCCTGGACAAGAAACAAAAGGAAAACAGCTGAATGCTAAACTAACTGGGAAAAAGGAAAGAAAAGAAAAATAAGAAAAATGAAAACTCTAATAAAAAAACAACAAAGAAATCCTACTAACTAAACCATTTTCAATCACCCAAACCAGGACAGCTTGACAAACTCATAGAATAAGGAGTTTTTTTTTTTTTTTTTTGATAGATAAATCACAGAAAATTTATTAGAAGAAGGGAGCAAGAAGGCAACCCGAAGCATACAAGGAGTATACACAAGAAACCCCTCAACAAAAAAGCAAACACTCACCAACCCTCGATTAGAACCCAACCAATCAACAAAGTTAATTAAGGAATGGGGTTCTCCATCTAAACAAGACTTAGACCAAGAGAAAAGATTACAAACGAAGGAGTTTTTCAATCTTTGGATCGACAAAGCCTCATTATCAAAAACTATCATATTTCTTTCTTTCCACACCGTCCAAAATAAACAGAGAAGAGCTGCCCGCCAAGTCTTTCCACGCTTCTTGTCCACAAAGGAAGCAGACCAACCAAGGAGAGTGTCTCTAACCGTAAGCGGAAGGACCCAATTAACACCAAACAATGAAAACACAAGATTCCACAATACCCTCGCCTTGGGGCAATGAATAAGGATGTGGTTTATTGTCTCCTCTTCATCACAACACAAGAAGCACCTGTTTGCTAAAAACCAGCCCCTCCTTTTGAGTTGATCTTGGGTTAGAACCTTCCCCCAAGAAGCTTCCCAAGCAAAAAAAACCCACCTTTGTAGGCACACAAGGGCTCCAAATGATTCTCCAAGGAAACAGGACTGAACCACTAGAATCAAGAGTATTGTAAAGGGATTTTACAGAGAAAATCCCATTCTTAGAAGCATTCCACAACACTCTATCCTCCATCCCAACAAAAAGCCTCTTTCCTTGAAGGAACGAAAGGAGACTCACCACCACCTCCATCTCCCAATCGTTAAAGGGTCTAGAGAAACAAGGATACCATCCCCATGCATCCCCCATAGAGTCCCAACAATCCGCTACCCACACATCTTGAGAGACCGCAAAGGCAAACAAAGAAGGAAAAGCCTCATAAAGGGGAATGCTTCCACACTAAATGTCCTTCCAAAATTTCACCCTTCTACCATCCCCTATAGTGGAAGAAACGTTTTTAAACATCAGAACGCCTTCCTTTCTAATTTCCTTCCAAAACCCCACCCCATAGCTCTCCCTAAGCTCACGAGAAATCCACCCCCACCTTCTTCCCCGTACTTCCTACTGATAATAAGCCTTCAAAAGGACTCTCTTTCAACCGCAAAGCGCCAACTCCATTTATACAACAGGGCCCTATTGAGAATAGAAAATTTTCTAATCCCCAAACCACCCTTCATTTTATGAGAACGAACCACATCCCACTTCACAAGATGAGGCCTCTTCTCCAACGCACCCCCACCCCAAAGGAAATCCCTTTGGATTTTCTCAAGCCTCAATCTAACAACTCTTGGCATACGCAGCAAGGACATAAGATAGATCGGCATGCTAGCCAAAGTGCTCCGAATGAGAGTGATTCTCCCCCCCTTGGAAATGAACTGCCTCTTCCACAAAGCAAGTCTCTTCCACATCCTTTCTTCCACACCATCCCACATAGCCACCGACTTATGAGGAGCACCTAGAGGTAGCCCCAAATAAGTGGAGGGGAGAGAACCCACTTTGCATCCCAGTTCAAAAGCCAAAACCTTAGCGTTCTCTACTCTTCCCACCGGCAGAATTTCACTCTTGTTCAAATTGATGCTCAGACCAGAAATGGCTTCAAACCACATTAAAAGCCAGCTTAGAATAGCCATTTGTTCTTGGGAATCCTCACAAAAAACCAACGTGTCATCCGCAAACAACAAGTGAGACACTTGAATCCCACTGCCACCCCTACCCCTTAACCTGCAACCGGTCAAGAAGCCCCCCCTAACTGCTCTGTTAATGAGGCAGCTTAAGGCCTCCATTCCTAAAACAAACAAGGGGAAATGGGGTCCCCTTGCCTTAACCCTTGAGTGCTCTGGAAAAAACCCGCAGGCGATCCGTTAATCAAAACTAAGAAAGAAGCAATGGAGATGCACCACCTGATCCAACCAGCCCATTTCTCCCCAATACCCATTTTTTGCATCACTGTCAACAGGAAATCCCAGTTAATATGATCGTAAGCCTTCTCTAGGTCCAATTTGCATAACACACCAGCTTCATCCCCTTTCAGCAGCGAGTCTATGGCCTCATTAGCAATTAATGCAGCATCAAAGATTTGCCTTCCTTCAACAAAGGCATTTTGGGTAGGAGACACCACCTTACTCACTACCTTCTTCAACCTATTAGTTAGGACCTTGGCGAGAAGCTTGTACAGGCCTCCCACCAAGCTGATGGGTCTATAATCGTGTAAATCATCAGCCCCGCCTTTCTTAGGGACTAAAACCAGGAACGTGGAGTTCAGACTTCTAACAAATTTCCCCCTCTCAAAAAAATCCTTAAAGAAGCCCATTATTTCGTCTTTGACAAAATCCCAACAAAACTGCCAGAAAGCAATGGGGAAACCATATGGGCCAGGAGCCTTGTCCCCATTCAACTCTGAGAGGGCCAGATACACCTCTTCCATTGAGATCATCTCCTCCAGCCTGGCAGCCTCCTCACTCCCAATTCTATCAAACTCCATACTGCTCATACTCGGGTGCTAGCCACCAGGATCCGATAACAGGTCCTGATAGGCCCTCACCACTCCCCTTTGAATTTCTTGATCTTCTGAAAGTCAGTTACCATTAACTTTAATCTTTTTCAAACAATTCCTTCTACTATTAGAATTTGTCATCTTATGAAAGAATCCCATGTTCTTATCGCCTTCCTTCAACCATGTTTCTCTTGATTTTTGCCTCCACAAGATTTCCTCCATAATCGCCCACTTTTTAAAATCCTCCCTAGCCTCCTTTCTAGCCTCTAACTCTTGCTCGTTTAAAGCTCTCTGCCTCTCCTGATCATCCCAAAAGGACACTTTGTCCAAAGCCATCCTCAAGTTCACCCCCACTTTACCAAAGACTTCCTTATTCCAATTCTTCAGCTTAACTTGTAAGGCCTCTGGTTTTTCTAAGAGGACAAAACTATAAGACCCACTGTAATTGAAACCTTGCCACCAGCCCTTAAGAAGCTCCTCAAAGCCCTCCTCCTTCAACCACATATTCTCAAAACGAAAAGGAATTAGACCTCTCCTCACCCCACCCCCATCTAACAGAATTGGGAAGTGATCAAACATAGGCCTTGAGAGTGTGCAATCAGGAAGCGATTCAGTCTTGACCTGGATTGGCCATTTAGCCCTCCACTCCACGTATAAGGTCCCCCCTGAAGAGGCAAATCTCTTAAAGCCAACTCATCTAACACCTCCGAAAACCTTCTCATGGACCCAGACAATCTTCCTTCTCTACTACGTTCACTGGGAAATCTAATAACGTTGAAGTCCCCACTGATGCACCAAGGATTAGACCACAGTCCTCGAATGGCACCCAACTCTTTCCAAAAAGGTTCTCTATAACTTTTCAAAGTAGGTCTATAGACCCCCGTAAAGAACCACATAAACCCATCCTCGCAGTTCTTGAACTGACACGAAATTGAGAAGATTCCCACTTCCAGGCCTACTAACTCCAAAACTCTCTTATCCCAGAAAACCACCACCCCTCCAACTGCCCCCCTTGCATTCACAGCTCCCCAACCTAAGAATCTTCCCACACCAAGACTGTGAATAACCCCTTGGGACATTTCTTGAATTTTGGTCTCCTGCAAACACACCACATCCACTTTTTGCGACCTGATTAGGGCCTTAATTACCTTCCTTTTATTTCTGTCATTAGCCCCTCTAACATTCCAAGATAGAATCTTTAGCTTCATCTAACAGTCGAGATTCTAACCCCACCTTCTCTGACCAGAGAATTCTCCTTTCTCGCCCCATTATAATTAATAGACCACTCAAGTTTTTTCAACTCCCAATCAAACTTAGTGGTCCTTGACGAGGCCTTCTTCAGATTTTGCTCACTTCTTCTCTTAGTCCTTAGGAGCAAATTCAAGATTTCGCCTTCAAAACCTTCCGTAGAGAAGCCCAAAAAATTACTAAACCTTGCCAGGCAGTTGTCGTCCCAACGGCATCCATCCAAGTCCTGAAGCAACCCCTCAAACTCCCCTCCCGCACCTTCTCCAGCCACTGGCTTCTCTCCCTTAGAGGCTAGCACCCCATTGCTACCGTCAACCAGAATGATACTCAACGAGGTCTGCTCCTCTTCGTTAACCACGGAAGCCGAACCACCGAAAGACCCCTCATTCAACGTAACTCGTCCAAAAGAAAAAGGAGAAGAAGAAGAGAGATCCCGGCCCCCAATGGAATAAAACAAAGATCGACATACCTGGATGCCTCTTCGCAAACCGCTTCGTCAGTCAAGTGCCCCCGATCCATCAACTGTGAGGAACATAGCATCATTGAGTCTCTCGGCAACCCGACAAGGGGGTTGGCTTCTCCGCTTGCACCTCCACTTGCACCCTTGATTTTGGATGGCGACTGCACAACACGAGCCCTAGGAGGAGAGATTGGGGTCTCGTCCCCATAAAAGGCCCCTTCTCCCTTTGTGACAGCTCGAACAGGCCCATAGGCCTCACCCAACACCCCCTCTCTGTAACTTAAGGGACCTTTTAAGTGAATGGGCCTTGGATCCCGGCCCAAATCCACCCGGCTCACAAGACAAAGGCCTTGGGCCTCCCCACAACTTAAAGCTGAAGGTCCACAGCTAGGCCCACTGCAAGGGCCTGCCAGCCCACATCCAAGTTCATCCAGACTGTTGGGAGAGGACTCCCTACCCCCTCCCACTAGGTCGACTGGACCACCAGCCCATCTTCACTCATCAGTCTCTTCTGCAGAGGCCTCACCAGAAAGCATGGGTGGTTTTCCTCCAGCGAGTGCCACGTCTTGTACCTTCGACTGCAACCTCAACTGCTCCACCTTCTCCCTTTGATTCCCGCAGTAAGCCACCCGATGAGACCCAACAGCTTCTTCGCCTACCCTTAGCCCGCCCTTCCCGGAGGAGCTTCCCACCGGCACCACCTGCGAGAACCAAGGTGAAGATTCCCACCACAGTTGGAGAGAAAAGCATCCCGACCCCAAAACTATATGAGCAGAGTTAGGGACCTCCCATTCCGCACGCTTCACCAGAATCCTAGCCCATTGCAACTCAGACATGGATTTGGTTTCTTCATCCACTGCTATAAATCCTCCGCACCCATCTCCAATTCTTTTGAACACCTCAAGACTCCAGAAATGGAGTGGGAGCCCGACCACCCTTACCCATGCCTCTACGGCATTGGAGATCTTGCAGGAACACCCCACCTCTGGGTTTCATCTGTCCAAGATAAGACAATTTTCCTTAATGCTTCTTTTGCCTCTGGCCAAAACACCCTCAGCCTCTTGAGCCAGCTCAAAATCAAACATCAGAATACCCCTGCCTAACACAGCAATCGTCATCTTCCCCTTAACCTCCCAATTCTGGCGGGACCAGCTCCTTACGTATTCCAACTCAGGTAAAGGGGCTGAGATAGAACCCCACCTCCCTATCAGACAATGTCTCAACTGATCTAATCTTCCACACACCTCTTTTTCCCTTACCTCTAACCACACTGACTCACCTACTCTTCTCGGGGTCGACTTAACAGCATCTACAAAAGACATCGTCTCCACCCACTTTTCCTTCCACTGAACCTTCAACACTCCTTTCGACTTCAACGGAACCTCTGGCACATTGGTAAACTTTAAGCCTTCTGACAGGACCACTCCAAGACCTCTCAACCTCACGGCTAAAGAGTTCCAGCCACTGGCCTGACCCTTCCCTTCAGGGAAAATAATGCTATATCTTTTAGCTTCTATATCTCGAACAGAGCATAGGATGAACCTCCCTGCCTTGTTCAGTTGTCGCTCCATTCTAAACTTTCTGTTTCCCTCCATCCATTCAATAACCCATCTTTGATCATCAACCTCTCTACAACAGGTTTCAACGCCTTCCAAAAAACAACGAAGACTAGCCTCCCCAAATCTAATCCAAGAAGCAAAACCCCTACTTCTCTCCCATATACATCCTTTCAGCTTTCCACCCGAATCCTCAACCACAATCTCAAACAATTTGGACTCCACCACAAACCGACTTCTTCCTCCCCTAAGCATCCTCATCAATTACTAAAGAGAATATATCTGAAGACCTATAAACATCTACATGATCAATCCCATCACTTGCTTTTACACCTTTATCATCTCAAAAATTCATAGAATAAGGAGTTAGTCCACCTCCAAACCCATAAAATAAAAAATCAACCATCTTATCTGTCAATCACAAAATCTTATTGAACAGGCAATGTTTTGGTGACACCCAAAATAAAATCATGTTTTCAAAACAGATGAAGTTTTGGTAATACCCAAAATAATATTTGAGAGAGAGAGAGAGAGAGAGAGAGAGATGCCATCTAGAATATTTCCATTCCTAATAAAGAGAGATTTAATTTGAATCTTAATTGGGAATATATGGCTTTACTAAGCAATTTATTTGGCAGTATTATCCTAAACAGTTTCATTAATAAAGAGCATTCAAAGACTGAAGACAAGGATAAAAAAAAAAATATAAGTTCCACTTAAGGAAAGATGGCATCACTGCACCCTTTACTGATCAAAATTGGATTCCTACCTTTGACCAACAGTAGATCACATCCATCAAGTATGGCCTCGCTGTTGATTCCACGTACTCATCCACATTCACTTCCAATTTGCATTCATGTTGTATCTGTGATCATTTTTAGAGGAAGTTGCTTTTAACATTTTTCATGGTTAAATTGAAAAATAACAAGCAAGAAATTAAGTTAGTAGATAACACACCTCTGCTATTCTTCTTGCACTATCTTGAAGTTGTTGTAATGGTTTAGCAAGTTCTGTCCTCAAATGTATCTGCTCAGTTGATTTGTCTCCTGGAATGAAACAACTTGCAAGAGCTGCTACTTGGTGATGATCCAGGTCATTGAATGTACCTGATTGAAAACTGCTCAGAATCCACAGATACAGATATATGTCCCAATATGAAAATAAGCCACCACGATGGCCTGTCTGATCACTGAGCACCATTTAATGGGCCCATGAAAGCAGGCCTCATTAGCTTCAAGTTCCTGGTCTGGCTTGCACTTGCCCTTGTGGTACTAGCCAGCCCAAATACATGTATAGACCTTTTCCCCCTCTTTTACCAATAAAAAAATAGTTCTTATAGTTTTTCACTAATAAACAGAAGGGATCTTACATGATGAACAGGAAACAAGAAGAAAAATGTCATTTCAAATAGCAGGAGGCCAAATGTGTATATGCACAAATATATAGGAACCAAGTAGTGGTTGCTCTCTTAACAAATCCTATCATTGGAGATCACGGATGTCAATGGAGCGGGCAACCCCCATCCCATCTCCACCCTGATTATATGAATGCATTGCCATCCCCATCCCAAAACCTGAATCAAAGTGGGGCAGGGTGGTTATGGGAAAGTGGATTCCCATACCTACCCTGTCCAATTTAATTTTTTTTCTAATAGATAAATTTTTCCCTTCCCAAATTAACAAATAAATTAATCGTTCCATAAATTTATATATTTTATTTTGTTAAGACATATAAAGTTGCATTTTTCTTTTATATATGTTCAAAAGGGAAAGGGAAAAAAAATGAAAAGGTTCAATTAAATTATATTTTTATTTTATATATAATCAAGGTGGGGCAGGGCTAGGTGGAATAATACCCAAACATTCCCCAACCCTTCTCTATGTCAAAAACAAAATCCCAAACCAAATTAAACCTCCCCCAAAGCATCCTATTAGGAGCAGGATAAGGCAAGTCCTGACAATCCCCGTAATACCAATCTTCTAAAATATGAAAATAATCATTTTTTTAATCGGATACTCTAAAATTAATAGCTTCTCATTTGATCAACTCAATTACCATAATACCCTTAACTAGCATCTCTATGCCTAAAGAAGTTTGAAGTTTTGCCTGCTTGTTCATTTCTACAAAATACGTTAGTTCCAAGTGTTATTTGCAAATGGATATCACCTTCCATTTACTTTCAAACAGCTCTTCGATTTGCACCAAAAGGGATGAAAACAGCTATTCTATTTAATCACATCACTAACAATAACGACTGTGAGACACTGTAATCCCTTTCACCAAGTATTGTCATATTAATGGCTGCTCTCTGTTCAATTGATCCTATCATCAGAGACTACTCCCCATTGCTATCAACCATAATATCTCTCTCCACAAAAGAAGTCAAAACACCTTCTATCGACTATTGTGAAACTGAAATCTTTGTTTAATTTAATCCCATTGATGGCCATAATATAGTCAGTTAACGCACCCTTTAAGCAGTGTGAGGAGTGGTGTTTACTTCTTTTTCCCCCAAAAATACTCTTCCAAGTGTTATTTACAAATTACTATCCCCTTTCATTGGCTCTAAACAGCCTCTTCCAAGTGGTATATACAATTAACTACTCTTCCATCTGCTCTAAAAGAGGGCCTCTAGGCCTCTTCCAATTACAAGTAATTACTCCCCTCCATTTACTCTGAAACAGATGGTCTAATTTGCTCTATGATGGTGTTAAACAGCTATTCTATTCAATCCTATTGCTGACAATCATAATCCTTGTGCCAACAACCATAATCCCTTTTCATCAGACATTCTAAAATTAATGGCAGCTCTCCCCTAATTACTCTCATTGCAGGCAACCATAATCCTCTTTTCATCTAATATTCTGAAATTAATTGCAGCTTTATTTAATCCCACCAGCAACCATAACATACCCTCTATTTATGAGTGTCAAATTCCAAAAAAAAAAAAAAAAATACACCTGTTTTAATTGCTATTCACAAATGAACATCCTCTTTGAAATTCTCTGAAATGGCTGAAAATGGCTTCTCTATTTATCCATTGAAAAATCAATTAACACACATTGCCAGCAACCATAATCTTTTTCATCAAAATTCAAAAATTAATGGCTGCTTTCCCTTAATTAATCTCACTTGTTAGCAACCATAATATCCCACTTCCAATTAATAGGAAAAAAGTAATAAGATGTACACAATTGGATGTGAAGAAAGGGGAGCAACTAAGCTATAAGGTAGGTATACAAGCTACACCAAGCAAAGAAAGAAGAAAAACTAGCAATATCCATTTCCTCTAAAGGCCCAATCATATCGACAAAATCTAACAATGATGACCTCCTTCCCAGAATGAACTCTACTGTCCATGCATGGAGGGTAAGACAACCTCTTTGATCTTCTGGATTGACACCTCTGCCCTCTCAAAGAGCTTTTTGTTTTATTACCTCCGTATGCATCACATTTACATACGAGGGTTGTGGAACACCTCCTTTTCCTTTCCCCTTTAGCAAAATTGTCATGCCATGTTACCAATGGAGCTTAATCATTTCTGGCAACATCCATCTAATCCCAGAAAAAATTCATTGATCAATGAACCTAAGCCCTTCATCCCTATATTGGTTTCCCAGGGAGCCAAACACCCCACTCTTGCAGATGGCCGTAAAGAAAGATTAGAGAGAAAATTTACCATAAAGCAAGCCTCTGAAGTAACCCATCCTTCCTTTCAGCCCCAAGTTCCCAGTATGGAATAAGATCTAAAAACAAAACCACTGTGTCCAACATCCAATCATTGAAGTCCATAGAAAGACAATACATTTCTAAGGGCGGGAGAATCACCCTTATCAAGAGCACCTTGGCCAGCATTCCTATTTATCAATTGTCCCTTTTCCGGATGCCCAAGTTAGTAGTGAAAAGGCTTGAAAAAATGCAAAGAGACTTTCTTTGGGGAGGGGGGCGAATGGAAAGGAAAATACATCTTATTAATTGGGAGGTGGTGTGTACTCAAAAGGAGAATGGAGGGCTTGGTTTACGGAAGATTGATCTTCTCAATAGAGCCTTATTGAGTAAGTGGATTTGGAGGTTTGCCTTTGAAGAGGATATTCTTTGGAAGAAAGTGATTGGGGTGAAATATGGTCAAGAGGGCCTTGGGTGGAGGACAAATGAAGCGCGTGGGGCGTTTGGGGTCGGGGTTTGGAAGGAGATATTGAAGGAGGCAAATTGGTGTTGGGATAACATAAGTTTTAAGGTGGGCAAGGGGACTAAGGTAAAATTTTGGACGGATCTCTGGTGTGGTGAGGAGGTGCTGTCCAGAATTTTCCCCCAGTTATATACTTTGGCGGTGCATAAAAATGCAACAATCAACGAGGTTTGGGACTCTAGCCTTGGTCAAGGGGGTTGGAACATCAGATTTGCTAGGGACTCAAATGATTGGGAGCTGGATTTAATAGGAGCTTTGTTTAACATGCTGAGGGACGTCAAGATCTCCCAAGAAGAGGATTTGGTGGTTTGGAGAGGCGGAGGTAAAGGTATTTTTGGAGTCAGACACGCTTACAATCTGCTGGCTGCTCCTAATACCATTGCCTTCCCGGTTAAATGCATTTGGGTGAACATGGTCCCTACTAAAGCTGCCTTTTTTGCTTGGGAAGCTACATGGGGGAAGATCCTTACTTTGGATAGGCTCCAAAGACGAGGGTGGCAGCTTCCTAATTGCTGTTTTTTGTGCGGTTGTGAAGAGGAAAGTGTAAATCACATTCTTTTACATTGTATAGTGGCTAGGGTTCTTTGGGATATCATCCTTGCTTTGTTTGGAGTTCATTGGGTGTTCCCAGAGACGGTCTTACAGTTTTTACTTAGTTGGAGGGGCTCCTTTGTGGGGAAAAAGAGGAAAAAAATCTGGAATTCCATACCGGTGTGTATTTTTTGGACGGTTTGGAAGGAGAGAAATAGATTAGCCTTTAGGGGGGCTCGTTAGACATACAGAAACTCAAAAATTATTTTGTTTGTAATTTGTGGAGTTGGGCTAGATTGTACATGGGAGAGGAGTCCTCTTCGCTTTTAACCTTTTTGGAGTGGCTAGCGGCTTTTTAAGGGCCGTTTGGGGCTGCTTGTTTCTGTTGTTTTTTGGGGTGTGGCTGCGTTTGTATACTCCTTGTATGCTTTATGGCGGTTTGCCCTTTAATACAATTTATGCTTACTTATCAAAAAAAAAAAAAAAAGTCCATAGAGAATCTTGGATTCCCATAACCCCTATCATAGCCCAACAGCAGCAGTATCCAACTATAGCCTCTCTGTTAACTACCAATCTGAAAAGGTTTGGATCTGCTCTTCCAAGGATTGTCACAACAGTAAGCATTATTTAAAAACAAGGTGATGCAAAATCTTTAGATTTCTAGCAGTATAGAAGGTTTTTGAGTAATATAAAAAGATGAAAGACTTAACAATGGCTGAAATATAAGAAAGAGGTCTTTGGCAATCACACCAAGGTCTCTAGGCAATCCCACCTAGGTTTCCCAAGCAATCACATTGGGGAAAAAGACAAGCATACCCCCAAAGGAAGCATAAAAGATGTTAAAAACTTTTGTTCTTTGAAAGATCACATAGGTGTACTGTATATGTAGACTCTTATGACTCTTCCCATTCAGAACAATATTCCTAATCCCTTATCTTGTCTTACAAGAAAAGGAATAGATCTAGGAAAGGAATATTATTTAAAAAATAAAAACTTTCCTATTATAATAAGAAGACTAAGGAATAGAAACTTGACAAAAAGTAAACCGCTACCTAAAATAGAATCTTAACAAAGGCTCCACCCAAACTAATTATTGTAAGTCCCAAGAGAAACTTAAATTATCCTTGGTATCCCAAATTAAAGTGGGGGCATTGGAATTCCTTTTCACTTGAGTCTTCAAAAGATACTTTCAACATTGCTCTCCATTTTCTCTCTTCAACTTGGAAAATTTTGACATGGATGAGTAAAAGGAATGATACTTCTCATAAAGATCATCATTTATCAAATAAAATTTTTCTGATGTAATCCAAGTGTAATTAGAAAAAGAGAAATTTTTCTACTTGATCAAATATTTTGGTAGCATCCCCCTCTCCTTGATACAATTTGATTTTCAACCACCTCTTCAATCTCTTCCTTCAAGCTTCATTCTAATGGCTATTGAATAACCATTTCATCATGAAGGGCATCATCACAGTGATCTCTATATAATATCTCCTCAACATTAAACACAATACCAATAGCTATATCATCTCATAGCTCAAGGGCATAAGCATTTGAACTGATTTTCTTGAACAATCTTATATGAACCAGCATTCTTGAAATGTAGCATCTTATAAACACCTTTAGGAAAATAATTTGAACTGATTTTCTCAGACAATCTTATATACAAACCAGTATTCTTGGAATGTAGCATCGTATAAACATCTTTAGGAAAATGATCTGGTCTTGTATGGATCATAACCATACCCCCTTGCATTCAGCAAAATGCCTCCTAAGATCAGCATTAACTTCATATTTTTCATTGCTAAGTGCAAACTTCCTTCCTACTTAATCATGAACCTCCCTCATGTAAAATCAAATCAATGGATTTTTAAGGCTGCAAACAGTAACAATTTCAAAGGACAGTATCCCATGGTCCAGTTCACTGAACTATTACAAGAAAATTCTGTTATGGGAAGTAATTGGTCTCAATTACCAACATAGCACCCACTAAGCATCTTAAATAATCACCAAGGCTACAATTAACAACTTTAGTTTGCCCACCTGTTTAGTGTTGGAATAATGAACAGAAATTAAGTTTGTATTTATCAACCTTCATAGTATTCTCCAAAAATAGCTCAAAATTTTACATCCTTGTCTGAAACAACAGTCTTGGGTAACCCATGTAAGAGAATAACCTCTCAAGGAAAACATTTTAGTAATGTAGATAGCATCTGTCTTTGCAAAAAAAATGAAATGAAAGAAAAATGACATTTTTGACAACCGATCAACCACCACTATATGGCATCAAAACCCCTAAGACTTGGTTTTCAGAATCCTAATCAGGCTAACCTTGATGAGTTGGCTCTTGTATTAGGCTGTAAAGTGGGAGTGCTCCCGACCACCTATTTGGGGCTCCCTTTAGGCGCCCCTTTTAATTCGTTGGTGGCTTGGGATGGAGTGGAAGAAAGATTCCGCAAAAGATTGGCTTTGTGGAAAAGACAATATATTTCCAAAGAGGGAAGACTAACGTTGATTAGAAGTATGTTATCGAATTTGCCAATCTACTTTTTGTCTCTATTCTGGATGCCAAGGCTTGTGTGGTTAAGGTTGGAAAAATTTCAAAGGGACTTCCTATGGGGAAGCGAGACCTTAGATAGTAAGCCTCATCTAGTGAAGTGGGATACCGTTTGCTCTAATAGAAGGACGGGGGGCCTAGGTGTTAGGCGCCTTCACTCGCTTAATAAGGCCCTCCTTTGTAAGTGGATTTGGCATTGGGTTCAGAAAGGGAGGCCTTTTGGAGACAAATCATTAATGCTAAATATGGGGATTTGGAAGGGGGTTGGTGCTCTAAGGAAGTGAGAGGAGGCTATGGTGTTGGGTTATGGAAGACCATAAGAAAGTTGTGGGATGTAGTTAGTTCTAAATTGTCCTTTTCAGTGGGCCATGGGAAAAGGATAAAGTTTTGGAAAGATAAGTGGTGCGGGGATGAGCCATTAAATGTTTCTTTTCCCTCTTTATTTGCTCTTTCTAACTCTAAAGATGCTTGGGTGGTAGAGTTGTGGCAACATTCTAACAAGGGGGTGGTTGGAATCTTAACTTCCTGAGGCCCCCCTAAATGATTAGGAGATTGTAATTGTGGAATGCTTTTTTGCAAGACTTCAAGATAAAGCGGTAGAAGAGAGTAAAGAGGATAAAGTATGTTGGGTTGATACAAAGAGTGGAACTTTCTCTGTTAAATCTCTTTATGCTAGCTTAAAGACAGGAAGGGTAGTGCAATTCCCTTCTAGTGTTGTGTGGAATGCATGGGTTCCTCCTAAGGTGTGCTTTTTTGCTTGGGAGGCAACTTGGGGAAAAGCTTTGACTCTTGACCAGCTTCAAAGGAGGGGGTGGTCTTTAGCCAACCGTTGTTTCCTATGTTTGTCTCATGAGGAGTCTATTGACCACATCCTTTTGCATTATGACAAGGCAAGGGTGTTGTGGGACCTATTATTCTCTCTCTTTAGAGTTTTTTGGGTGATGCAATCCACGGTTAGAGAAACTCTGCTAGGCTGATATGGTTCCTTCGTTGGAAGAAAGCGGAAAGAGGTTTAGAGGGCAGCTCCTTTATACCTCTTTTGGACTATTTGGAAAGAGAGAAATAGAATATCTTTTGAGAATGTGGAATTCTCAATCCAAAGGTTGAAATACTTGTTTTTGTGTAACTTCTTAACTTGGACCAAACTGTTTATAGGTGAAAGATTGATGTCCATAGTAGATTTCATTGATAGGTTGGGGTCAGTTTGAGGAAGGGAGTATCTTTTTGTTCTCTTTCTTTTTTTGGTGCTTTTTGGCTGTTGTTGTATACATCGTGTGTACTTTGGTCTGCCTTTTTTGGCGTTTTTAATACAAATCTCATTTACTGATCAAAAAAAAAAAATCCTAATCAGGCTAAGCCAGGCAGAGAGCCAGAGGCCTAACATTACTATAAATTTCTAATTCAATTCTGATGGCACAGTGCCCCACAGCCCAAGCCTAGCCCCAGCTGGCCTGACAACAAGCCTTAATTGACACTAGACACAAACATTTGCTACATGCATGAGGCATAACATGTAGGATTATGGGTACTAGTTGAAAGAGGAGGGAAGGCTGTTTGTGGAAGAAGTTGAAAGGTAACAAGAGATCATATGGGGAGCACTCTCATAAATAATCCTGAGAGAGGGTCATTTGAGTCATTTCAAGTGTGAAAACACAGTGGCACACCAAAGAGAAAAATTGCCCTCTTCCTTTAACACTGATAATAGGTAAGAATCAGGTAAGAGTGATTAAAAATTTACCATTGAACATCAGTTCAGTAACAAGGAGCTCATCTCCAGTGTCTATCAAGCAGGCAGCCCGTCCCTTTAACTGGACGACACCATCAGCATCAATATGGCCAAGCTTTTTCAAAACCCGTGAACGGTTTTTAAGTTCATCACGAAATTTTTGAAGCTACAAAATCAATTAAAAATAAATTAAATCATAGAACAGGAAAAATCATGAAAATGCAGGTTTGTTTGAAAACCAACATAGCTAACACCGTATGTTCGGAAATTAGAATCCCAACTACTAGCAAACATGTCAGTATCCTGGCTGTTTGACTCAATAAAACATATTATATTGTCTGCATCATAATGAATAGAAAAGATGATATAATCCAGATAAAAACATCAATACCAGATTCTGCATGTTCAATGCCAGAAGGGAATTCTTTTTTGCACCTCCAAGAGCACACCACAAGTAACAAAACAAATATCAAGTGAAAACTACAGTCCGAGAGTAATAGAGAATGCAAACGTGAAAGAACACAAAGGATTTTGATAGATGAAACAAAGATAGGGCAAAGTACAAAGAAGACAAACTTTATAATTCATGCCGCTTGTTCATACAGCCACATGCAAAGTTACAAAGGTTATACATTTTTTAACCCCTCTTGGGAGAATTTCCAAAACCATGATTTACCCAGGAAGATAATTCATACCATTTTATTTATAGGTAAAGGAGAAATATCATATGAGGGACGACAGACAGGGCACAAACCAAGTACAAGAGCAGTATAAAAGATTTCCCCATCTGAAAACCAAGAGGAAAAGATGATCCAATTCCAAATTATGTAAGTGCTTCAATATTTGGAGCATCCATGCAAAAGCAATATCTAAATATTCACACTGCAATACATGCAATCAGTTGAATCATATTTCATACCAAAGGCTTTCTTGGCAAGTGACTACAGCCCACCAAGATGTGCAAAAAGATGTATCATACATGCAGTATAATATTGGCTCTTCATCGATTGCAAGTGTGTTTTCCAATCTATATTTCAAACATGCGTCAGACTGAGATAAAGGAACATTTGAAGAGAAAAATACCTGGGAATCACGCATTTTTGTCTTAAGCTGTTGAATTTCATGATTCACCTCCGCTTTCCTCTGGAAACTTCTGATCTGATTCTCATCCTGGCACTGCGTAAGAATCAGATGAAAGTAATACTTAGGTAAAATCACTTGAAGACAGCAGCATTGCAAGACATCTTATAGCAGTAGTTGGGCTCTTTGACACCTTCACAAATTCAAAAGAAACAAATGAGAGCTAACACTGCATAATATGGCAAACCTTGTGCAGTGGATGAGCAAATAATTTCCGCTCAAGTTCCTCAATTTGATTGACCAACTCAACAAATTCTGGATCTTCAATACCCATGTCCTGCCAAAAAGCAGAAATACTGAGAAAAATAAAAGTAGCAACTTTAATCAATTACTTCGCAAAATGAATTAGATATATGCCGAGCTTCTTCTTCTTCTTCTTCTTCTTCTTCTTCTACTTAAGATCAAATTTAAAGACCAACAGCTGAGAGTGATTCCATTCCTCTGAGAAAATATTTAATGAGATGAACAAGAAATAGAAAATTGTTAAAGCATTGAAAATAAAATTGAAAGCAACCAAGAATTATTATGAGGGGGAAGATTGTGATGATGATAAGGGGAAGATAGTGTTCTTGTACAGGTCAAACCTGGGAGGTTTTAGATGGGCAATGAAATGACTGAAAAGAATGCACAGAAACAATGGATGATAAGGCTCTGGAAAGAGTGAATTGAACGAAGACTGTAGATTCAGCCAAACTAACATAGTTATTATACAACTTAAACAGATGACACACCTCAGTTGCATCATATTAAAAAAATATAAATAAATATATAAAATCAAGCACAAAACGAACTGTACAATAACATTGCAAGCAAAACCCCAGCACAAACACAAATAGTATTTAACATAAACCAATTACCACCTCAGATACAAGCGCTGAACAGGGCCTAATGATAAAACGCAATGAGATATGATGTAATTGATTACCATGACCCATTACCTAAAGGATTATAATCTGATCAAATGGTTAATCTACCAGTTGACATTTGACAGGAGTATTCATAGTTGGACTGAAGACTTCCATAAAATAATGCAAGTTAGTTAATAAATACCTTGACTGGATTAAGCTTCGGAAGGCCTTGAGGGAAGCGTGTTCCTAGCTCCTGGACTGCAAGCAGTATGCTTTGCCTTGCTTCCAATGGCCGGAGGTCAGGAGGTATAGATATTCTTAGTTTGCTAAGAGCAGAGATCAGGGACAATTGAACTGGGACCTAAGGCAGATGATGTAAATCTCAGCCTCACCCAAAAAACAATTAAGCATCAAACTGTTGTTTTGCACGAATATCAACTCACCACATGCATTTCACCCTTTTCACCAGGGTGAGGAGGGCACGGTTTTGGACGTGAGCCATTCTCAGTTGAACCAGGTGAACAATGAAGTAGGGTATCAACTATATAGCCACCACCACGTGAAGAAGACAGGGCTGAAGGCAATGTGCCTCCTGCGGGGGCCTTTTTCACAACATTAACCACCACTCCCCACCCCCAATCTGTTCCACCTTCCCTGACCTTAACCTGAAAAATAATGAGAAGATGGCAAACACTTCTTGAGTATTCCACCACTACATGCACCAAAAAGCATCAAATTTAACCACCATTACTAAAAATTGCCACTACCATACCCAAGCTCAAAAATTAAGTTAAGATAAAGCACTCAGAAAATATTACATGTAAATTGAAATTTGAACAAATAACACAAAATCAGAACAAAATCACAAAAGCAAAGCAATTTATCAAAAGACCAAGCAATTATCAATTGACATACTGATACAGGCAAAAGGTTACAAGTGTCTCTGACTCTCTATGGGTTACTTTGCTATCAAAAAAGGTTACAAGTGTTATCATCCACCTTCAAGGAAGTTCTTTGTATCCATGGATGCCACGTTTGCTGAAAAACAATATTTCCTTCAAAATCCTTCTCTTCAAGGGAGTCATTATCATCTATGGAAGACCAGGACCTGATCCTACTTGACTTTCCAGCAAGTTCTTCTACACCTGAGTCTGAAGCCACTATCACCATCCCAGAAGTTGTCCTAGAAATTCCAGCAATTATCCCAGAAATACCAAGTACTGTTTTCATTGAATCTGAGTCTGAAACTGTCATTCCTATGGTTGTCATTCCTGACAAATTTGGTCCATTGCTGCTAAGCTACCCTCTTCAAGTTTACTACAATGTTTATTCTTAACCTTATGCAGGTCCAAGAATCCAAAGCCAACACTAGGTACAGAACTTATTCCTTCTTGTCCTGATGTTAATGACCTAGACCTACCCATTGCCATTAGAAAAGGAACCAGGAAGTGCACTCAATATCCTACATCTCACTTCATATCCTAGGAAAATAAAAGCCAACAAAAGAAGATAACGAACAAAAACGCTGTTTATTTTTTATTTATTCGTTGAAAAAAAATAAAGTGCAGATACAATGACTTATATGCTAGAATGGGAAAAAACCGATTCCCATATTTCTAGGAGCAAAACAAAATTTAAAAACAAAGTAATTTTAAAAGAAAAAAACCCTAACAGATTTGAAACCAGCAGATTTGAAGTTGGTTTGAATTTGAATCAAACTCTAACAGATTTAAAACCAATAGATTTGGATAAGCTGGTTTGAATTTGAATCCGCCAACACTCCCCCTCAAGCTAGACTAAATACATTGAACATTCCCAGCTTGTCTACTTACTTCTCAAACAGTGGTTTGATGACTCCCTTTGTTAGAAGATTAACAGCTTGAGTAGACGTGAGAACATGTCATACAAATTGTTCCTTCGTCAATTTTTTCCTGAATAAAATGTTTGTCAACTTCAACATGTTTGGTACGAGCATGATGTATAGGATTATGAGAGATGTTAATCGTTGCTTTTTTGTCATAGTAAATCTTCATAGGCAGATTTTTGAACATCTTCAATTCCAGGCCCGTAGTGACTGTTTAAGCCGTAGAGGGATTTCTTCAGTTTACACACTTTTCCATTACTTCTTTCCTCATCAAAATTTGGTGGTAAATCCATATAGATCTCTTCTTCTAAATCACCATTCCTGGATGGTATTTAGTTTAGCAATGTGATTGAACATTTCTTGGTAATCAATCGACCTGACAGCTTTGTATTTAATTGTAAAGATCCACTTGCAGCCTAGCGAAGTTTTCCCTTTAGGTTTTGCCACAATATACCAGTTTTCATTTTTCTCAAGGGCTTGCATTTCTTCAATTATTGCCATTTTCCATTTTGGATCCCTCCATGCATCTTATATATCTATTGGAATCTCCACACCTGATAGATTATCAACAAAAGCTCATATAGATGAAGATAAATGGTCATATGCCACAAAATTAGAAATAAGATAATGTGTGCAAGATCGAACTCCCTTACAGCTATAGAAACATCAAGATCAACAAATTTAGGACTAGAATCAACGTTTGAATGAGATGTACCTGAATTCGGTTCGGGCTCTTGACCTTGCTAAAGAACCATGGGATTTTCTATTTTTTCTTAATCTTTCTTCTTTCATGAATAAACAAGCAGCTCCGATTGCATTAGCAAATCTCTCCTTGTCGTGTTTTGTTCGTTGGAAAAAGGCATCATTAGCTCAGACACACAAGAGGAATGAAACAAACTCAAGGAACTTGGCTGACTTGGTAGCTCAAAATTAGGATGAGATGGGAATTGAGTTTGGCTCGGTAGAGGAATGGGTGTTTCCCCACATGTTTCCCAAAAAATTTCTTCACTTTCTTTCTCCCCCTGAAGAGAATTTTTGGTGTAAAATGGTTGATTTTCAAAGAATGTGACATATATAGAAGTGAAGTACCTATGCTTTTTTGGAGAATAACATTGATAGCCCTTCCGAGTTGCAGAATATCCTAGGAACACACATTTTATAGCTTTTGAATCAAGTTTTGTTTGGTCGTGTTCATGAACATGGACAAAGGTGATGCAACGAAAGATTTTTGGATCCAATGAAGAGAAGACTCAATTTTGCAGATAAAGACTATCAAGAGTACCCAAAGGTGTTTGAAATTGAATGACTCGCAATGCCCCCCCCCCCCTTAGGAACATGATGAATATTATTAGGGAACGAGCTACTTCTAAGAGATGCCAATTTTTTCTTTCTAATATACCATTTTGCTTTGGAGTGCTTACACAAGAACTTTGATATATAATCCCATTTTTTTGCAAGAAATCCCCAAGAATAGACTGAATATTCTTTCCCATTATCAGTGTGAAAAACCTGTATTTTTGCATTATACTAATTTTGAATCATGGAATAGAAATTTAAAAAAAAAAAATTCAGCCTCAAAATTTTCTTTTAAAAGATAAACAACAAACACAAGTATGATCATCAGTAAAAGTAATGAACCACCTTTTATTTGTAATACTTTGAACTCGAAATGGACCCCAAATGTCACTGTGTATCAAAGCAAAAGGTTTTAACGTTTGATATGGTTGAGAAGGTAAGAAAGGACGTTAATGTTTAGCTAACTGACAAATATCACCTTGGATTGATTCATTATTTTGAAATAAAGTTGGAAACAAATGTCTTAAATAAGGAAACCTTGGGTGGCCTAGCCTACAATGCCACAACATAATTTCTTGTTTTTATGAAAGAGAAGATTTGCAAATGAAAGCTTGAACTTTAACTTGTTCTATCACAGAAGTGTCCTTCTCGAAATAATATAGTCCCCATGTTCTTTAGCACTGCCAATGCTCCTCCCTGAAGTCAAGTCCTGGAAAACACAAGCAGATTGTGTAAAATTTACTACACAGCTTAGATCTTTAGTAATCTAGCTAATGGAAAGAAGATTGCATGAAAGTTTAAGCACATGAAGAACTGATCTTAGGATTATATTGGGACTAAGCTTAATGGTACCAATCCCGCAACAACTTAAAGAGATCCATTAGCAATCTTTACCAATCTTTACTTTATGATTTCCAAGGCTAGGAGTACAAGCAAAGAAGAGTTTCTCACAACCTGTCATATGGTCTATTGCCCCAAAATCTACGATCCAAGGCTCTCCTTTTTCAGCTATTCCACTAAGTGCAGTCAAGAAAGTACCTTTTTGTGGCAAGAGAGAGATACCAGGCTTTGCTAGAGTTAGCAACTTATAAAGTTGCTCCATTTGTTCCTTGGTGAGATTAAGGTTGGTCATGCTCTTTCCTTGAGCACCACAAGCTGTAGCTTCTCCTAACGACAACATGGCAGTTTCAGCTACTTGAATACCCTTGCCGTCACGGTTTCTTGATCTGTTTGGCTTTGCCATGTATTTTCTAGCAATTATCTTTTGTGTAGTATAGTTTCTTATAGTGATCACACCACTGTTGTCCCCTTTTGTTGCTGCAAGGGTCTCCTTGGTTTTCTGGACCACAAGCTGCTAAAGCAGAATTTTCAGTACTTGGCATGGATCTAGCATTAACCGTTTTCGAGTCTCATCCCTCATGACTTCAGCAAATACCCCTTCAATAGCATGTAGAGGTTTTATTCCAAGAATTCGTCCTCGTACTTCATCAAGTTCTCTATTGAGTCCTACAAGAAAATCATGGACTCTTTCCATATCCAATAGTTTTTTGTACCACACTACACCTTCTGGGCAATACCAATCACGATTTGTGGTTAGGTCTAATTTTTGCCACAGCTCGATCATTTGCATTTGGAAGAAGGATTTGTATTATTTATCAATTGTATGTTTAAATATGTTATTCAAGACTAAAATGACTTATTTATTTTATAAATTTGGAATTGTCAATATGTTAGACATAATTGAATAAGAAAAATGATAATTTTGATTGGTTTAAATTTGTATGGTTGAGGTTTCATTTAATGTATATAATGTTATATTTTGGCATATGATTATGTTCTATTGACCTAAAATTTCTAACCCATTTTGATGTAAAACACCCAACTAAGCAATATGGAAATGCTCACCACTTATATTTTGTTAGTTTGTAAAATATTTTTGACGTAGAGATTATTGTAAATATTTAGGTTATTACATTGGGTGGTAAGACTATTGGTGGATTTATTATACTTGTGAATAGGTGATGGTGGGTTTTGGGAAAAAGGGAATATATATATATATAGTAAATCTTAGCTTAATAAATTTATTAGGGATTAGATGTAAATTTATTCTTAAAAAAAAATCAGGTTATCAGGATTGACGACCAACTTGGATAGGTGTAACCCTTAGGGTCAAACCTTTGACCCAGGATCAAGAGTTAAATTCTAGGTTGCCCAAAATTTGGGTTGTGACAACAATGAACAAAAACACTATTTATTTTTATTCATTCATTGAAAAAAATAAAGTGCATAATACAATGACTTGTATGCTAGATTAGAAAAAAACCGATTCCTTCATTTTTAAGAGCATAACAAAATTTAAAAACAAAGTAATTTTAAAAGAAAAAACTCTAACAGATTTGAAACCAGCCGATTTGGATAAGTTGGATTGAATTTGAATCAAACTCTAACAGATTTGAACCCAACGGATTATGATCAGCTGGTTTTAATTTGAATCCGCCAATAGAAAATTTTCTCATTAACACACAAAACATTTCTCACTCAATTGAACTTCCTTGGCATTCCCTAAACACTACATGAGGAGGCACTTAAAGATAAGAACTAGAAAAAGGATATTAGTGAGGTGATGGAAGCACCAAACAAAAACCAAACATAAGAAGTTGTTGATCTTCCAAGAGGAAAAAGACTAATAAGGTGCAAATAAGTATTTACGATTAAATATAAAGTTGATGGGTCTCAGAGAGAGAAAAAGTAAGGTTGGTAGCTAAGGACTATACTCAAACCTACAAAGGTGGATTATCAAGAAACCCTTACACCTATGGCCAAAATGAATATCGTGCGTGTTTTGCTATTTTTGGCAACTAACCTTGATTGGTATTTATAACAATTTGATGTTAAAAATGCCTTTTTGCATGGTAAATTAGAAGAGGACATAGACATGGAGGTTCCACTAGGTTTTGACAAGAATAAAGTATGCAGGTTAAATTGGAGATGGGGTATAAGCAAAGTTAAGGAGACCATACCCTATTCATAAAGCACTCAATCTCAAAGGGAGTCACTAAGTTAATTGTGTATGTCTATGAAAAAATTGTGATGGGCAATGACCTAGAAGAAAGAGACCTACTTTGAAATGGCTAGCTAAGGAATTTGAGATAAAAGAGCTTGGGAAACTCGAGTACTTATTAGGGATCAAAGCGGCACATTTGAAAGAAGGAATTTTGTATCACAACAAAAACATGTGGTTGATCTTCTCAAAGAGACAAAAATGCTCGGATGTAAACCGATTGATGCACCTATTAAGTTGAACCATAAGGTAAGGCGGGATAAGGATGCAATAGTAGACCAAGAAAGGTACCAAAGGTTAGTTGGCAAACTGATTTATCTATCACATACACGGTCGATTAGCATATGTCATAAGTGTTATAAGTTGGTTTATGCACAATCCAAAAGAAACACATCTTCAAGCAATTTATAGAAGCATAAACCATCTTAAATCTACCCCAAGGAAAGAAATAATGTTAAAAAAGAATGCAGAGCTAAGTTTAGAAGCTTATACAAATGCAAATTGGAGGACCTATTATGGACAGAAGGTCGACCTCAAGCTACTGCACTTTTCTAGGAGGAAACTTAGTGACTTGGAAAAGCAAGAAGCAAATGGTTGAGGCAAGATTAGTGTCAAAGCTGAATCCAAAGTCATGACACATGGAATTTGTGAACTGTTATGGCCAAAAATCATTCTTGAAGATCTTAGAATCAAGTAGCAAGGACCTATGAAATCCTATTGTAATAACAAGTCCACTATCAACATTATTCATAATCCAATTCAACATGTTCGGACCAAACATATTTAAGTGAATAATTTCATAAAAAAAGGAGGATAGTGTATTGACATGTACACCAAATGTTTCAACAAATGGACAACTTGCACAAATCTTAACTAAGGCATTAATCCCTCATTTCAAGCAATCACAAGCAAGTTGAGAATAGATAACATCTATTAACCAACTTGAGGAGGAACGTTTGAAAATCTAAGGTCATATTTGGTAATTGTTTTCGAAAACAGTTTTCTGTTCTCCAAAAAGACACGAGTGGCAACCAAAAAATAGAAAACGGTTTTCTATTCTTAAAAATAGAAAATAGGGTGTTTTCAGATAACATCTTTTAGTTGTGTTCAATTATTTTCACTTGTTTCCTAAGGGTTGCTTTAAAAAATAATTATACAAATATGGAAAATGATTAAAAATAAAGCACTATATATAAAAGTTATTTTTAAAACATATTTAAAAACATAGAAAATAGGTTAAAATACTTTAGGTTCCCAAACAGACATTTGTTTTACAAAACATTAGATAACAGTTTTCAAAAACTGTTTTTCAGAACTATTATCGAAAACAGTTAGGAAACAGACCCTAAGATTCTCTAAATGTTAGGAAATCTGTGTATAACTGTAAAATCAAAATAGAGTAGTTTCCTAATCGATATAGAATAATGCCTAATTTATGGACAGCTATTGTTTCCTATTCAAAATAGAATAGAATAGTCAAAGTTTCCTAAGTTAGCCAATTCATTCTATATCTATAGGCCGTACGAATTATTCTCTTTGAATGATAAAAATTATTATATTTTCCCACATATAATAATATATGAAAGAAGGATTTAGATATTTAAGCTGTAACCAAATTTCAATTTTACCATTCTCACCACCTACCAGCCTTCCAGGAAGAAGAAAATATAAAACCCTTTCTGGCCTTGTTATTTCCGACATCATCTTCTTCTCAAGTTGAGCTATATCAAGTCTTAACTTATGATATTCAGCAACTTCAGCCTATGAACAAAAACAAAAGAAAAGTCAGTACGCAATGCAAATCAGAAAACACGTCTAAGGATTGAAATCAGAAGAACATATTTAATGATCAAGGAACAAAGATTACCTCTCCCGAAGCATCAAGCATGGCTGCTTCATGTTCCAGCTTTGACACCTTTTTACCTATATCAGGTAAAGCCTGAAAGGAGTACAAATCCATGGGTGGTTAATCATCATGCACAAAGTGCTGATTCAAATCAAAGGAGGGATTCAGCAGAAACCTTCTCATACTGAAATTGGTGGAATGAATTGCTGATTACATGCTCGGCAGTAAATTGGCCTTCAGCACGGCTCAGTAAATTCAGAATTGAGTAGTAACTCAGCCTGAAAGTACTGACCAATGGAGCTGGCTTACCCAGAACCATGTCCCTGAGTGTGTTCATCTCCATCTGCAAAAGTAACAAAAATCTCAGTTTTATGGAAATGAAGAAATAAATTCTCATAATTTTATTTTATCTTTCCAAAAATCTGAATGCTAAATGATGGAGGAAGGTTTGAAATGAAAGTTAGTGATAAGAGGTCCTTCAAGGTTAAACAGCAAACTGAAGTTCATCCAGATTAAAAGGATTTTGTAATGGTTGCTGAAGAAAATGTGATAAGCAAATGCACTTAATAATAAATGATCCAGAAATCCATACAATATGGAGAGAGACAATTAGCTATAAAATCACCTGCTCATCAATCATTATGATACAAATGCCACGATCATCTTTGCCACGGCGCCCAGCTCTTCCACTCATCTTAAGGATTATACAAACATTGTTGATAATAAAAAAATATGAGGGGTCAGGAGAAAGCCAACATATGAAACAAATCACTCAGACAACACAAATCATTACTCACCTGGATATACTCGCCTGATCCAATGAAACGATGACTATCACCATCCCACTTCTTAACAGCTGTGAAAACAACTGTTTTTGCAGGCATGTTTAAACCCATGGCAAACTGTCACATATTCAATTTCAAGGAACAGTTAAAAAATCTGGTTTATATCAACATATCTGTCCAAGACTAGATAAGAACTAAACAAATCTGACATTTGATTAAAACACTGGTGTCTGGGATAATCTTACAGTCTCCGTGGCAAAAAGGGCCTTTACAAGGCCTTCTTGGAATAGAAGCTCTACCAATTCTTTAATAATAGGAAGAAGACCAGAATGGTGAACAGCGATGCCTCGCTGCAGTAGTGGCAACATCAACTCAATAGCAGGTAAATTTCTGTCTTCTTCATTCAAGCATAATACCGCATTCCGGAAAACCTGCTCAACTACATCCTTCTCCTCTTTGGTATTGAAATCAAGCTTGGACATGGACATGGCATGTTGCTCACACTCTCTTCTACTGAAGCTGAAAATGATAACTGGTTGAAACTTCCGTTCCATAATCATCTGAAATTTAGAAAAACTTCCAACTCAAGCACTAACAAAAATATGCCACATATGATTAAGGTGTTCTATGATAGCAAGAAAAATAAAAGGGATAATCAGACAGTGTTGTTTCCCTTAAAAAACGATTGAATGCACTTCACAAAGCAAGTGAAGGTACAAACCATCATTTATACTAGTGCATTAAATATCAAAACTGAGGATTAGATGAGTTTTAGGATTTCATGTAATGGCACCATTTCAAATTTATACATAAGTTGTATTGAAAGGCTTCAGTTGTCACAACTGTCCCAGTTTTAATGATGAATTTGCAAATGAAAGTACATACGACACTGGGGCAATTCAATTTCAATACTGCATCCAAACCAATCCCATCCTCAATAGTCATAATAATTGACCAGCTGAGACAGTGAAAATTCTGATTGAATAATAACAAAGAAAAAAATGCATGGTAATCCCCACCTTTACAATTTTAAATATGTCAGAACCCCCCGAAGCATTACCACCTTTAGCAATTCGACCACTCGTTTTGGAATTCACACTCTTGCTTCCAACACCCTGCTTCTGCTTCGTGAAACTGTCCTGCAGCTTCACAAAATTGTCTTCCCTGAACTGCTCATTCTCATCAACAACAAGATACAGTCCTGATCCACCTATGGGAAACACATAATGCTGCAGAGGTGTTGGTCGAAAATCTGTGTACACCACATGACATGGCTGTTTATGCAAATTACAAATCCACTCCGCAAATTCTGTAGCATTCGACATTGTAGCAGAGAGGAAAACCATTTTAATAGCAGTAGGTAGGAAAATTATACTCTCTTCCCAAACTACCCCTCTCTCACGGTCCTTCATGTAATGAATTTCATCAAAAATGACCCAGGCAACTTCCTTCAAAACCTCAGAACCCCTATATAGCATTCCTCTCAAAATCTCCGTAGTCATGACCAAGCAACTCGCATTAGGCGAGAGCGTGACATCACCAGTCATTAACCCCACATCAGAGAATTCCTGGCTTAGCTCTCTATACTTCTGATTACTCAATGCCTTCAAAGGTGATGTGTAAATAACCCTTTGTTTATCCCTAAATGCCATGGCAATTGAATATTCAGCTACAGCAGTCTTGCCTGCCGATGTATGGGCAGAAACCAAAACTGATTCATTCCGTTCTAGACATGCAACCGATACTTGCTGGAATGGGTCGAGAGTGAAGGGGTAGGTCTTTGCCATTTTTCCATTGTAGACAGGATTTGAGAGGGTTCCGTGAACAGATTCGTCCTTGTTTGAAGTGTACCCAACTGGAACAGCTGCCTCGTGCACACATGTGCGTGTCAAATTGCGCCGCTTCGAGGCAGATTCTTCTTGCTTTGGGGTCTGTTTGACCTCCGAAATTTCTTCAGGTAGCTTCCGTTTCCCCAGAGTCGGAGACTCTTCCATGTCCAAAGCTTCCGAGCCGCTTTCTTCAGATACAAAACAAAATCTCTCAAGCTACAGAATCAAAAGACCTTCAAATAAACAAACAAGCAGAATTGAATGAATATAAAATACCACTTTATAAAACCTGAATGCAATTTTGCATAAAACCCTAATACCACTTTGTAAAACCCCAAATTTTCAGCTACAGTCAAACATAAAATCCTCAAGCGTATAAGAGCATCCGCATTGCGCAACCAAGCCCTAAATCCTAATTCCCAATCCCGCCCCCCAGTTTGGCTGCTGAGAAAATGTGGACGAGCAAGAGAAAATGAAATCTTTGAATCGTATATGTTCCATCACAGGCCAAGACAGAACAAAACGATTCGAAGACATAATTTACTAGAGGTGTCTGAGCAAACAAACGGGGTACAGTGGATGTTGTCAGTGAGGGGTTCACTACTTGGGAGGCCTTGGACGTTCAGAAACCCTCATAGTGAGATTTGAAAATTAGGGCTTACCTGTCACAGTGGTGAAGACGGAGCGGCTACTGCCTTCAACGTGTGGTTTTGAATTTCTTAAAACCCTTCAAAGTTGATCATTCCAAATTTTCTTCGTACATGGGATTACGAAATGCTAATAAATATTTTGCTTTCGACGTGATCCTAAATAAATATTTTGTTTTTAATCTTATTTCTCCTTCAATACCACTGTGGTGATTCTATTTGATGCATATTGAAATAATTATTTATTTTTATTGTAATGTTAAATGATAATAGACACAAAAAAATATATCATAAATAAATAAATTGGTAATAATATCTATACATAATTTAAAATATTTTTTTACAATTTCAATAGTTTTTGGAGAGTTTTGTTTTCTTTTTTTTTTTTTCATTTTTTTTCTATACAAAAATTTCCATTTAGTTGTGTGATTTTAAAATGATATTATATTTTTTTAAATAAAGAAAAATATTTTTAAAAATTTATAATACTATTTAATTATTATTCTCTATGATTTTTTTAAAAATCAAGTTAAATAAAGGGTATATTTAACGGAACAAATAGTCGTTGTTTCAATTGATTTTTAAAAATAAAAAGAAAACATAGAAAAATAAGATAACAAACTAAAAACCATTTAAAAAAATAAAGTATCACGGATATTTTTCTTTTTTTATTCTCTTTCCACCGCTTAATACTATTACTTAAAATCTCCGAATACAATCTTCCTTTAAGTTAAATATGTTTTTTAAATTTTTTTGAAACTTTTCAAAAAAAAAAAACAATTATTAGGAAAATAATTTCCAAATCATGCAACACTTAACACAAAAAATTTATTAATATTTAAAAAAATTGAAACTTAAAAATCGATTCAATTAGTATTAGAAAGTCATAAAAGTCAAATCAATCAAATCAAACTAGAAAATTATAAATTTAAATTCATTTTGAATAACTTTACTAGTTTTTCTTTAAATATAATCATAATTTTGTGATTTTTTTCACTAAATAAATGAACTCTAAATAAAACAAAACTTATGTATTATTTGCTTTTTGAATTTACTATTAAAAGTAATTTGCTTCCAAACTTGTAAGTGATTTATTTTTAACTTTTTACCAGTTCTTAAATATTTTTCACTAAATAGAAAAATTCAAAATATTTTACTTTTACTAAATGCAAAAAGCAATTTATTAGTCCCTCATCCTCAACCCAATAAAACACGATACAACATTCATCCTCATCTGATCTCATCTAATCACTCAAATTTCACGTATTTTATTCAACATCATGCTCCTACTATCATTATTACCACTACAAATTGTCTATCAACATCCCACCTGTCACTATTACTAGGACATTGAGCCTTGTTTGTATGTTGGCAATTTTGTTTCAATTTATGTTTGATCATAAAAGTCTTTTTAAATAGTAATTTACTCTCCATTGAAAATCAACTAAGTATAACATATAAATATTTATTTAAAATTTTAAATTACACCCATTCACTCCCCCTCCCCTCCTCCCCTAAGTGGTACCCTATTGGACTTTGGTTTTTCAATTGGTATCAAAGCAAGATAAAAAAAAAAAAAATGAATTGTTATTGATCATATAGGATAAAAATCAAATTTTTATTGATCTTGTAAGTCTAACATGGAATAAAATAAGTTGAATAGTCCACCTTACTTTGACGGGAGTAACTATCCTTATTGGAAAGCCTAGATGAAATTTTTTCTTAAAATGCAAGGTGAATGGGTATGGAATTCAATGGAATATGGATGTGGACCCCATTGATTCTTGATATCCATGGAAGATTAACTGGAGAATTAAAACCTAAACAAGATTGGGACAAAGCCAATAATAAAGGAAGTGAAGTTAATATTAGGGCTTTATTTAGTATTTTTAACATAATTTGTCCCAATGAGTTTTGCTAGATAGCAAACTGTAGTTATGTTAAGAAAGCATGGGATTGAGCAAGGAAACATGAACATACACTATGACAACACTAGTGCTATCAGTATACCAAAGAATCATGTTATTCATTCTCATACTAAACACATTGAAATTCGTCATCACTTTATTAGGGATCTTGTTGAAGAAAATGTTCTCTCTAGAATTCATCCCTATTAAACATCAACTGACAAAACCCCTGAATTCTCTTAAGTTTGAATTTCTTAGGAAATCCCTTAGTATATGCTTAATCAACTGATCATCTAAAGTTATAGGCCTTAAAATGATTGTTTTTATTGTCCATTCTTCGTTTATTCCTTTAGCCTTCTATCATCTTTTAGGCATATGATTATTGTTTATTGACTTGGTTTATTAGCATGATTTTTAATATATCAATTTTTTTATCTATAGAAATATATTATGTCTACAAGACTTGATGTGGATTGTTTCTTAGATATTTATTAATCACTATTGAAGTACATGATTCCTGATAAGTAAATATCTTTGTATAGTGGAATTTAAACCTTAGTTACACTTTATGATTAATCATGAGAGAGACCTCTTGGTTTAACTCATAAAGTAGGCTTTGATATATTTGGAAGGATCCTTCGTCATGTTCGAATCTTATTATCCACACGCCTTGTTTGACTAAGATCATTATTATGTTTCCCGAAGTGAGTCATGAAAATTTGAATCTTTAGTTAAGCACAACTCTCATACACTTTCTAAGATTCATGTTCTTAAATATAATCTACTCACTTGCAACATTTGGAAACACCTCCAAAGTGGATGCAAAGGCAACCACAAATAAAAGTAAAAAATAATAATAACAAAAAAAAAAAATCAAAAGGCATCATGGTGTAAAATGTCTCCACTTTCAAAAGAAAAAGAATAATATATATAAGATTAAATTAAGTGGGAGTTAAGTTGTGTTGTATTCAACAAGACCATGTAAATAGAAATCTAACGATCTTAAAACAAATTGATTAGCTTTGTTTTTTAATTTGACCAAAGACATGACTAGATTTCTTTAAAGAGATCAATTTCAAAATTCATATTAGACGGTAAGTTGAATTCCCTTGAAGTTTCTATGTTGACCCTCTTATATGCTAATAGTTATGCATTAGGTTTTCAAACCAAAATTGAGATTAGCTCTGATATTTGGACTTGAAACTTCATTCTTAATGGATTGATGTATACCATCTAGGAAATTGAATTGGTATATTACTGATCAATCTAATGTTGAGAGTTTAAATGCATTATGATTCTGCCCCAAGTTGTTTCTCTCTTTATTTCTTACCATTCTTCCAGTCCTTTTGTGAATTTGTAAAGTTTCAAAGTCTTTTTGTAAGTGTTTTTTTTCTTCTTAGTGTTGAGTTTCTGCATCAAGTGTTGTCACTAGCTCTTTAAGCACTTAAGCGCCATAAATTGTATCCAACACCACTTCAAGCGATCTGAATGCTCGAGCACTATTAGTGTTTGTGACACTCGAGCGCATTACTACATCGAGTGCTCACTCTTATAGGCTATTTAAAGCCATTCAGAATACCATTTGAACCACTTTATTCTTCCTAGTTGGTTCGAGTGCTCTAGGCTTCTATCTTTCATCATTTGAGGTTAGTTTGCTAGTTTTTTCGTGTTTTCGTCAATATAGTATTATTTAGTACTTCGTTTATAACATTTCTAGCGGTTTAGTTTTCCTTCATAGTTTTCTTTTTTTCTCGTGCCTTTTCATATTCTACATACTTGTTGATGGTGAGTCGACATCGTTAGCGAGAGGTAACCCCTCCTAGGTCACTTGAGCTCATTTAGAGCATTTCTATCCAAGTTCTTTTATACTTGGATGCCCTCCGGGTGGAGTGTTTCTAATATAAGAAAGCTCATGATCGATTTTATGCCTCTTTCCATGACCGCCATATTGAGGTCAAGCATCTTGTCAACCTTCACGCATTCCAAGATACTTCTCTCCCAACCATCATCCGTGAGTGAGTGTGGGAGACCTTGTTTTATTTTCAGGGGACCTATTACTCCCATCGTATATAGATGTTTTATGCCAACATGCACTTGGTAGTAGCTAACATTACCTTATGAGCGACCATGTATGGCCAATCCTTCCTTGTCTCTTTCCGATCTATCAAGTGTGTACTCGGTATGCCTTAACTTGATGATCTTAACCGTTCTTTTCGATTCGGTGGTTTTCCTTTCGCTTTTCTCTTTTCTTGAATCTTGGAGGATGTTGGGTTCAAGTTTGATGTTTCTCAAGGGGTTCAGGCATCTCACATTTTTTTAGACACGAGTTCCTAGGCCAAACACTATAGCCATGTGTACGGCTCTATGTTTCCTCTTTCTCCCCATGGTTCACATGACGTCGCTCCAATCGTACCAACTCAGAAGGTTCTCATTGAAGAGGATGAGATTTGAGCAATAGAGCAAGATGCATGTGAATACGCATTTTTGACGTGCGTTCCTACTTGATTGTGAGACTTGCCGTTTTAGGTGAAAAACTGTATTATATGGAAAAATTGGAGTCGCCACTTATTTTTATTATATCTTTTTTAAGGGAAAATAAAATAAGAAATCAAAACCCTTATAAAAATGACTCCTCATGTCTTTGAAAAACCCGAATCTACATCCGAGGATCAGGTTACCTATTAGGAAGGTACCCAAAAAAGGTAGCACCTCTCTAAGCCCTAAAAAGATCTCTACTAGTTGAGGTGAGGGAAGTATGACAATTAGTCAGTCGATTGAGGATAGCTAGGTAGGCTAAGGTGATTTCAAAATTCTATTATTACTAGTATTCCTAACAAGAATTCAAAACGCAATCATAAAGAAATTGTAGTATGCGTACCTAAACCGCAACTTAAGCGTTATTACAAGACATCAAAGTTAGTTCAAACAACAAGAAGTATAACATACAACAAGCATTCTATTATATTCGAGAGACTAGACACTAGTCAAAGCGATTCGAAACACAATCAAGCATGAGGGTATTTTACACACAAAGTATACCTATTTATAAAACTAAAAGGATAAAGAGAGGGAGAGGCATACCTGGATAGTAAGCATAATTTATAAGGTGCTTCCAAAAAGCTATAGTGTATTAGAACAAATATAATGACAAATAATAACAACACTGAATCCTAATACACATTGTACATGCATAATTCAAATGAAATAGTAAGAACTTAGCAAGATTGGTTGACAAGGAAAAAATAAACTTGAAGATGTACATGTCATGCAATCAACAAAGCAAGCCTTCATACATTGTTAAAAATTAGTTTGAGACCCTAGATAATATTAACCATCGTACATGACATACATGCAGTTCAATGTTAAAGCTAGGCTAATGTATAAAAGGGTTAAAAATGTCAAAATTAGTGACCAAGAGAAGACATGTGGCAAAGGGGTTGACTAATAGCATTTACAAGAAAAATCTTGATTAAATATCTAAAAACATTATTTTGTCATGGAAAAAATCAAACAACATCCTCATTATGTCTACATTAGAGAATAAAATTCAAAACCAAGTCAAGATATACTAACAATACTAGTTTAAAATATAAGTTAAACACCATAAAGAATTTTCAATGTGTTGTCAGAATAGAAGTTTTCACAAAACAAATGCTAAAAAAAAAAAATCTAGAATGTGAATTAAATTACAAAAAATTCTAGAGAACATATGATACATGTCTAGTTTATCAACCATGCGACCAAGCAATCACTCAAATAACAAATTTAAACAAAAACACCCAAAAGTTCCAGATGGTCCAAAACTGAGCAGAAAACAATGACATGCATATACTGAATTTAAAAAAACATGCAGAGGTCTCCTAAAATCACAAAAAAAAATCATACATATCACTTAAAGTGTTTAAATTACACAAAAAATAAAGCCAAGGTCAGAAAGCATTCACAAGAATTTTTAGATCATGTCTCCCTCTTTTTCGAAGATGAGTGTGGGCTACGAAGGGATTTTTTGGAGTGCAAGCCTATGTGTGGTATTGCAAGAATGGGTTGTGCGTGCTTTCCAATGTTGAGATGCTACTATTTTTTTCTTCACAAAAAAAATAAAAAAATAAAAATGGGTGATGTTCTTTTTTTTTTTTAAAAAAAAAAAAATCTCTCATGATCCCCTTTGATTCCCCCATTGTGTAGTCTTTCATTGCCTCTTATTATCTCTTAGTGCCCACCTTTCTTTTTAACTCTCCCAAACCATAACCTTCGCTTTTTAAACTTTCTTTTCAAAATTTAAAACTTATCATCTCTATTTTCCAAAAAACTTTCTAATTTTCCAATCTAAAACTTAATCTCTCAAGTAAAAAAAAAATAAAAATAAAAATTCCAATTGAAAAAAAACTAAATCTTCTTAAAACAAAAAATATTGATATTATTTTAAAACTTAATTTCAAACTTATCCCCTCATTTTAGATAAATAATCTGATTTTCTAATTTAAAACTTAATCTCTCGTTTTTTTTTTAAAAAAAAATTATTTTCCAATTAAAAAACTATTTTAAAAAAATAAAATTATAATGTCATTTTAAAAATTAATTTCAAACATATCCCATCTTTTTAGATAAACAATATGATTTTCCAATTTAAAACTTCATCTCTTACTTTTTTTAAAAACAAAAATCAATTTTCCAATTAAAAAAAAAAACTAAATCTCCTTTTTTTAAAAAAAATAAATTCCAATGTCAACCCTTTCTTTTCCATTGGTAAGTTTCCTTGCAAAATCATCAAATTTATTAAATTAAATAATTGAATGAAAAATAAATAAATTAGAAAACGATAAAATAATAAAAAAATAAAATTAAAAAAATGAAGATAACAAAAAAAAAAAAACACAAGTGATTGATAATAATATAAATAAATAAATAAACATATATATATATATATATATATATATATATATATATATATATATATATATATATATATATATATATATATATATATATATATAAAGAGTCATGCAAGCCATGTAACCATGCAAGTCATACAATGTCACACAAAGAATCCGTAAAAGGTGACCTAAATGTAATTAAGGTGGTCCTAATTGAACCTAAGTGTGCCTAGATGAACCTAGGTAGACCTAGGTGAATCTAGGTAGGCCTAAGGTGAGTCTAGGTGGGCTAAGTAAGCCTTGATGGGCCAAATGGGCCTAAATGACCTAAAAGGGCTTGGGTGACCTAAAAAGGTAAGGTGATCCTAAATGAGCCAAATGTGTTTAAGTGGGTCTAAGCGACCTAGGTGGACCTAATAAGTCTTAATGGGCCTATGGGTGCCTAAATAGGCTAGGGCGTGCCTAAACGGGCTAGGGCGTGCCTAAACGGGCCTAATAACTTAAATGGGCCTAGGTGAACCCAGATAGGCCTAAGGGTACCTAAAGGAGCCTAAGGGTACCTAAAGAGGCCTAGGTGAGCCTAAGTGGGCCTACGGTTTCTGAATGACCTAGGGTGATTAGGACAATGTCTAAGTGACCAAGGATGATAAGGAGAGTGCTTAAGTGACCTAGGGTGATTAAGATAGTGCCTAAGTGACCTAAAGATGCTTAAGTGTGCTATACTAAATGTTGGGAACTATAGATTACTTCGTTCTCGTGCCTTGGGTCGTGTAGGGTGTATGCAAATCTATTATAGGTTATCTAAATCTATCGCAACAGATAGACATGTATTAAAAAAAAAATAAGGATGTCACAGAAAACATATTTGTAGATAATAAAGCCATATACCTTTGATCCAGATGTTCCCATATCAATTTCAATTGTTATAGATAACTTCAAAGTCGTAATAGATCTCTTAAACACCATGATCTTCCACCCGATTACTCTTCCTTGTGCCTAGGCACTAAGATGGTGGAAATCTCAAGGATAAAGGCTAGGGTTATTTCTCTAGATTGAAGAAGAGAATGATAAGACTAGGAAACCGTAACCTTTAAAGGGGTATTTATAGGCTTACTACTAAGATTAAGTGACTTAAGCCCACCATGGGCTTGGTTTACTTAATTTAGCCCAAAAATGTTGCTAATTGATTAATTGACCATACAAGACCCTAATTAATCAATTAGCCCAGTCTAGAGATACGACTTACTTATTCCTGTGCAACATTGCGTAATTACCAATACACCCTTGTAAACCGTGTCCAAGGAATATGAACTCAAGGCAAGGACCATTGGGACCCATAGGATTATCGATGGGAAAAACCCAGATCTCTTTGTTTCCCAAGTCTAGATTAGGTTAGGAACATACATAACTATTCTAAGCTTTTTCTAAATCCTATGCACAATGGAAAAAAAGCATTTTTATCCTTTAAAAGGATTCAAAAAGTGCTATAAAAAACCATACCTTAGATTTAGGTGTTCCTTAATCAAATCCACATGGTGAAGAAGAAGATCGAAATCGCAGAAGTCTTGTAAACCCGAAGTCTTCCTCTCGATCACTCGAACCTTGATCTTGGCACACTTCTAGTGAGGAGGAAAAGAAGATGGAGGCTATGACTCTCAATCTCTTTGGATGGTGGAAGACAAAAGCTATAAAAACCCTAACCCTTATGGGGTATTTATAGGGTTCCTAATTGGGCTTAAGTGACTTGAGCCCACATGGGCTTAGGTCACTTAATCTAGCCCCAAATGGATTTTAGTTGATTATTTAACCCAATAGGGTTTACTAATTAGTTAATTGGTCCAATCCAAAGACCTTGTTCACTTACCCTTATGCAACCTTGCATAATTACCAAAATGCCCTTATGCACAAAAGTGAACGTAGAGCTAATTCGACCCCCATAACTCATGCCAACAAGGTATATGAGCTCAAATCAAGGACCATTAGGACCTATAGGAATACTGGCTCCCTCATAATCCAATTCTAAAGTTTATTCAACATCCCACTATAGAGAATCAACTGAACTCTAGTATCCTATGTAAATAACAACGAGACACCAAATGCTCAGGTTCGTAACCTGTCATCTATTGTTTTCAGTCTCCCCATGAACTAGTGTTCGTAGTTTACTAAGGTGAAAGCTATCAACCTTTCAAGACTATATCTATCATCCTTGAGTCACAAATCCTCTTATTGTGTGTTTAATTAACATATCTTAGCTCTCAAAAAAGCCTATGTTAAGTTCCACTTAAGGAACTACTATGACCATAGTTTCCATGAACACACCTTCTTAATATCATGGTGACTCTATTGAAAATACTTCTTGTTGTTGTCTTCCATCAATAATGATCCAATCCATAGAGAATATATGATCAGCTTACAATCTCATATATAGGTCAAAGTCATTGCTAACTTTAGCATAAACTTAATATTCTATCAAGGTTGAGAGAAAATAAAATGAAGCAACTTGGTGAGGTCATGACTACTTTATAGCCTTAAGTCATGACTCACCGTAGGTCTTGTCCAATGTGTAACCATACACACTAGTGCACTCACCATGGAAAACCTATCCTAATAGCCAAGACCATTCATCCCTCCAATTAAAAGGTGACACACTACAACCTTTAATGTGTTGCTTAGACCCATGAACTGGTTGTGAACAAGTCATCTATTTGCAAGGAACCCATGACTTAGATCTTATATAAAACTCCCAATGCACCTAAGTCATATACAATGCAAAAAATGCAGGCAAGAATGCTCATAAAGTATAATACATGGAATAAGGATAGATAAAAGTGAAATTGAAATATCATTGAATAACTAATGAATTCCAAATTTATTACATCATGTCATACTTTTAAGGGTTTTATCCTAACATTTTCTTTCTAGTCCTCAAAGCATCAAGCTTATAAAGCATGCCAGATACTCAGCTGAAACCTATGTTATCCCTATGACCAACAAAGACTCTCCCTGTCAATGTCTTGGTGAAGGGATCCACTAGGTTCTCCACAGAAGGTATCTTATCAACCATATTATCACCCTCTAAAGTATCTCAACACTTTGGAGTAGAAGCACATAATCCATTGTTCTCCTAAGATACTTGAGTATATGATTGATAGCCATTCAATATTTTGGACCTAGATTAGATTGATATCTACTCACCATACCATACCCACTTTAAAGCGAATATCTAGCCTAGTACATAACTTTGCATACAAAAGACTACCCACTGAAGAAGCATAGGGTATTGACTGCATGCATTCTTTTTCCTCAAGTGTTTTAGGACACTAATCTTGAGAAAGAAGAATTCCATGCCTAAAAAGTAACAAACCTTTCTTGGAATCTTGCATCACATGCTTGACCAAAAGCTTATCTATGTAGGTAGCTTGAGATAGAACAAGTTTCCTATTCTTGTGGTCCCTAAAGACCTTAATCCCAAGAATATACTACACTTATCCTAGATCTTTCATCTGGAACTGAGTAGACAATCGAATCTTGGCTAATGACAATAACCCTACATCATTACCAATGAGTAGAATGTCATCAACATACAAGATCATAAAGACCACCATGCTTTCCTACACCTTCTTCTATACACAAGGCCCTTTGTTGTGAAAATATCGGGCTACATCATATATGAGAAAATAAAGGCTAATCTTAAATGAGAAAAACACCCAAGAGGGGGGGGGGCAGGGGCGTGAATTGGGTTTTTAAAATTCTTTTTTAACATAACAAATTCAAGCACAATAGAAGTAAATATAAAGATATAGAGTTAGAGAAATCAAACTCAAATTTTATAGTGGTTCGACACTTCCTTGCCTACGTCCACTCTCTTCAAGCTCCTAACCGAGTGAGGGTTCCACTAACTTGAAGCTTCAACCAAGCTTCTAATCTCCTTTACACTTGGATTCCTACTCCAATGAGCTCTTACACAATCTCTTCAATATTTAACTCACTTGAAGGATTTAACACTCAATTTTACAAGAATGAATCTCTCAACCTAGCTCAATGATAGCTCAAATACAAATCAAAGCTAGGATGAATCACAAAGGTGCACTAAAGGATATGCAAGTGAAGATTTAATGCACCAAGAAAGAAATGAGAACTTTTAAGGCAAGAACAAGTGGGTAGACAAATAAATGCAGATGTTTTATATATCATAAATGAAGTGGAACTCTCTATTTATAGGTTTGTAACCTCGGGAGCCAAGAAAATTAAAAAGCAGCCTCAATTGGTCGACTTGGGGGTCGACCGGTTCACTAGTCATTGGAACATTTAATGCTTTGGTAGGTTACCATTGCTTATAACTGAACTTCGACCGAAGGTTGACCGGGAAAGAGAATACCTCGACTGGGAAGGAAAGGCTACAGAAAGAGAGAGAGTGCTTTTGCACTCCTCGATCGGGCAAAGGAAACCGGTTGACTGGTACCCTGGTCGGTTGAGCCGGTTGGCCTAGTGCCTCGACTGATTCAACATTTTGGCCCCAAAACCTATATTTTTCTGTTTTTTTTTTCTTTTCTAACACTTAGACAAGGTCTTTAAGTAAATTAATATGCCAATTTTGAAACGTTTTTCCTAAGGTACATTTGATAAAACTCGGGTTTTAATGAAATTGTAACTTTAAAGCATAAATCAAGTTTTCCAAAGATGCTTGAAATGATATGTAAAGCCTAACTACACCCATGCATTCATCTTACATTTGTTTCCTATGATTAAAGGTCTTCCAAATGTCTTGATCTTGTATCCATTAGGTCTTTTGATGAATTTCCAAATTAATACATGAGATTCTTTACAATTCAAACCAATTAATAACTTAACCATGGTTTGTTATCATCAAAATTTGATTAGGATAACCCTTGGGCTAACAATCTCTCTCTTTTTGATGATGACAAACATTGGTTATCTAGGAGAAGAAGAATCTTCCCCTCAAACCAATCATGGATCAATCAATCAAAATTTATGAAGTTAAAACCAAGATAATCAAGACATGCTAGAAAAAATGAATTTTCAATAAGAAATAGTGTAAGTCAAGAAAAATATAGGCATATCATATATAAGTCAAATGTACATGAAACATATAAGTCTATCATATATATGATCCAAATAAATGATATGACAATGATATGCATGTAAGTCTCTTAGATCCTAAATATCTTCCCCTTTTAGAAATATAAAAAAGAAACAAAAGGGGTCTCTATGAAATCAAGATTGAGGAGGTGGAGGTGGAAACACAGAGCGTAGGTAAGTCATCATCTCTTCATGCTGACTCTCCAGGCGACCCTCAATGCGCTCAATCATTTTTTGAAGATGCTCAAACGTAGCCTAATGTTGATCCGTGCTATTCTCCATACACTCAAATCTCTGCTACAAATACTCAAACTGAGAGGTGAAGTCAGTCTGATACTGATCCATGCGATCTTCCATGGAGTAGAATTGAGTATCATTGACTACAACAAGCTTTTCCATGCAAGTGCCGCGAGAGCTAATCTGAGCAGATAAATCCATCCAAACCACAGGATCAGGGGCGTGAGGTGCCTAATGAGGTGGTATCTTTATGTAAGGAAGCTCAGTGAATGATGGCTAAGAAGATGGTCCCGCTGTATAAGTCGGCTCAGACATCATCCACTCAGAAAATATGGCCTCAAACTGAACACCCTCTGACTGGAGTGGAGGAATGTCAAACTCGGGCCTTCTCTATTGAAAGCCTCTTTGAGGGTCTACTTCACCCTCCATCTCTCGTATCTTGGCCTCCTCCTCTACTCCGGGATGTGTCTCTCCCTGTCCCCGGGCCTATGCTGGTGGTCTCTACTCGTTTAACCCAAGAACCATTAAGGACCTTCTCAAATTTCATCTGCCCCATCAATAGATCATCATACGTGTCATAACTGATAGGGACCTCAAAATTTGTCTCTCTGCTCAAATCAACCCTGACATCCTTGAACACTCTTGTAAGGAAGTGACTATAGGGGAGTACGTGGGTCGTGCTTTTACAACATGAGATCATGTGCATCATTATCCCTTAGGCGTTTGCAAGTCCGTAAATCCTTTGAATGACCTCTTTAGGCTCGAATCTTGACACAAAGGGGGCCAAATTTTGGACTCATACACCTTAAGTCCAACCGGAGCAATATTGAAAATACGACAGATGCTCTCCGGGTCTAGATGAATCTCAACTCCTCTAAAGATGGAAATAATCGGGCTACCAATGCCATAAGTAGCCCTTAAATAAAATGATTGCACTAGAGTCAGGAAAATCAACTCCGAAACAATCACCATAGGCAACCAACCCATCCTATTGAAAAGTCCCTCAAATCCGAAATGTTGGAGTTATGATAAATTGATATTTATCCCTGGGACTACTTTCCTCTAAGCAAACTTTTGCTTGTACCGCTGATAATCCTCCATGGAACTAAATAGGGTGGTGTCAAATCTCGCATTTCGACGAGCCTTTGACTGAGACGACTCAATTGGGCACTTGTCCTGTGCCCTAGTGGCAACTGACTCTCTCTTAGAAGCCATGAGAAAGATAGAAACAAAGGAGACGAGGTTGGTAGAGAGAGAAACACTCACAATCGAAACCCTAGGTGAGCGGGAATGGAGAAGAATCCGATTGTGATGCGCGGGAAAAAGAAAATGCAGTCGAAAACGGAAACCCTAGGCTCCAATCTTCCCAGAAATCCAATCCAAATCCTTTAATCGGTCTAAACCTTGCTCAAAATCATCTTTAAAAGCTAAAAATCATAAAACCATAAAGAAATGGAGGAGAATAGTGGAGAAAACAAAGTGCAGGAGTCTCTTTAAATCCCCAGTCCCGACAAACCGATCGACCAATCCTATCGACTACTTGGTCAACGCGGTCAACGATTTGACTTTTGTGTATTTTCTCGTTTCGTGATCCTCTTCTTGCCATTTTCAGTTGAAATCCCCAATTTTTTTTATGCCTAATGCCTAGGGAATTTTGATTTTTGGTCGAAAATTGACCATTATCTAAGTATATGTCTATATGATGCATATGACATGAAATTCATACAATTAGAAGGTATATTCATTAAGAATTCATTAAGCAATCATTTGATTATAAAGAAATCACCCAAAGTTGTCTTTTAATATCAACAATTTGTTATTCACTTAGAGTTCTTGTAAAGATATCGACAAGTTGATCTTTTGTGCTTACAAATTCAAGTGTTATGTCATCATTTTATGAATGGTCTTTAAGAAAATGATGTCTAATCTCTATATGCTTAGTCCTAGAGTGTTGCACAAGATTTTTTAATATATTTTTGGCACTAGTATTATCACATTTAATAGGACCATGCTCAAAAGATAAATCAAAATCACCGAGTGTTTGTTTCATCCAAAGAATGTGTGCACAACATAAACCGGCTACTATGTATTCGACTTTCGTCATTGACAAAACTACCAAATTTTGCTTCTTACTATGTCATGAAACAAGTAAGTGTCCTAGGAAATGACAAGTGCCACTAGTTCTTTTTCTTTCAACCATACAACCGACAAAATCGACATCCGAAAAACCAATTAATTCAAAGTTATCACTCTTAGGATACCATAAGCCTATGTCTGTTATCCCTTTCAAATATCTAAGAATTCTTTTTACGACACTTAAGTGGGACTCTTTAGGACAAGATTGAAATTTAGCACAACATACACTATACATAATGTCAGGTCTACTAGCGGTCAAATATAGCAAAGAACCTATCATGCCTCTATACATAGTAGTTTACCTTTCTCATCCTTATCAAGCTTGATGGATGAGCTCATTGGAGTCTTCATTGTTTTGGCTTCTTCCATGTTGAACATTTAGAGAAGATCTCTTATATACTTCGCTTGATTGATGAAGGTTCCTTCCTTTAGCTACTTGATTTGAAGTCCAAGGAAGAAGTTGAGTTCTCTCATCATACTCATTTCAAACTCACAATGTATGCACTTAGAAAATTCTTCACAAAGAGAGACATTAGTAGCACTAAAAATAATATCATCAACATATATTTAAACTATGAGCATATCCTTTTATTTGGTATTTATGAAAAGAGTTGTGTCAATTTTTCCCATTTAAAACCCATTTTCAAAAGAAATTTACTCAATCTTTCATACCATGCTCTAGGTGCTTGTTTTAAACCATAAAGTGTTTTTTCAAGTTTAAAAACAAGGTTAAGAAAGTTAAAACTTTAAAAACTAGGTGGTTGTTCAATATATACTTCTTCATTTATAAAGCCATTTAAAAAAACATTTTTCACATCCATTTGATATAAAACAAAGTCTTTAAAACATGCAAAGGCAAGTAGCATCCTAATGGCTTCCAACCTAGCTACAAGGGCAAAGGTTTCTTCATAATCTATCCCTTCTTCTTGATTAAAACCTTGGGCTACTAATCTTGCTTTATTTCTAACAATTATGTCATTTTCATCCATTTTATTTCTAAACACCCATCTAGTCCCAATAACACTTTGATTTGAAAGTCTTTGTACTAATTCTCATACTTCACTTCTTTCAAATTGATTTAACTCTTATTACATAACAATCATCCAATTTTCATCATCTAAAGCATCATTGATATTTTTAGGCTCAATTTGAGAGATAAAAGTAAGATTATTGCAAATGTTTCTAAGAGATGATCTAGTTCTTATCCTACTAGATGGATCACCTATAATTTGATCTTATGGGTGATTGATGACAAACTTCCAATCTTTAGGAAGGTCTTGGCTTAATTCACCTTGCACTTGTTGAGAATGGGGTAGTGTCAATGGTGATTCTTCTTTCTTGGGATCCTCTCCAATTACTTCTTGTTGCCTTCTATCTTCAATTTGCAATCTTCCCATGGAGGTCTCCAAACCTAAATCATCATCAAAACTCTCTCTTTCTTGGAGATAATTGTTAGATTCATTAAAAAATAACATGGATGGACTCCTCTACAACCATGGTTCTTTTGTTAAAAACTCTAAAAGCTTTACTTGAAGTTGAGTAACCAAAGAAAATTCCAACATCCAATTTTGCATCAAATTTTACAAGATTGTCTTTGATGTTTAATATAAAACATTTGCACCCAAAGACTTTGAAATAACTAATGTTGGGTTTTTTATTTTTCCGAAGCTCATAGGGAGTTTTCTTAATAATGGGCCTCAACAATATTCTATTTAAAACATAACAAGAAGTGTTAGCCGCTTTGGCCCAAAAATATTTTGCTAAATTGTTTTCATTTAGCATGGTTCTAGCCATTTCTTGAAAAGTTCTATTTTTCCTTTCAACCACCCCATTTTGTTGAGGAGTTCTAGGAACCGAAAAATTATGGTTAATTCCAGGCTCATTGCAATACTCTTCAAAATCAATATTTTGAAATTCTCTCCTATGATCACTTCTTATACAAGTAATTGGAAAACCTTTTTCATTTTGAATATTATTGCAAAATTTTGAAAATTCATAAAAGGCTTCATTCTTTTGGCTTAAAAACAAGACCTATGTGTATCTAGAGAAGTCATCCATAATAAAATATGCATAAGACTTTCCTCCAAGACTTGGTGTCCTAGAGGGACCAAATAAATCCATATGCAACAAATTAAGTGACCTAGATGTGGAAGTGAAGTTTTTGTTTTTGAAAGAGTTTTTTATTTGCTTTCCCACTTAATAAGCTTCACAAACTTTATCTTTTTGAAAATTTATTTTGGGAAGGCCTCTAACAAGTTCATATTTGTTGAGTTGGGAAATGAGGTCCATGTTAGCATGTCCCAACCCCCTATGCCACAACCAACTTTGATCATGCATGCTTGAAAAGCATCTATCATGGTCCTCATATTTTGAAATATTTATAGTGTAAACATTATCACATCTATGACCCATGAAGATGGTTTTATCATTTTGAATATCCTTAATGATGCAATGAGATGCTTCAAAAATTACTTTAAAACATTTGTCACAAAGTTGACTAATGCTTGAAAGGTTATATTTTAAACCATCTACTAATAAAACACTTTCAATAAGAGAGGATGTGTCATTACCAATGCTGCCTTGACCAATGATTCTTCCTTTTGCATTGTCTCCAAATGTAATATATCCTTCTTTTTTCTTTGTAAGGAAAGCAAACTTGGATTCATCTCTTGTCATGTATCTTGAGCATCCACTACCCAAGAACTACTTATCCTTCTTTGAACCCTACAATATAAAACTCAAGTTGATTTAGGTATCCATGTCTTTTTGGGTTCTTGAGGGTTTGTGACCTTGGATTTTTCAATCTAAACCTTTTTAACTTTTGCATTTGAATTCTTTTGAGAACAATTTCTTAAAGGACATGTACTACTAATGTGCCCTCCTATTCCATAAAAATTGCAAGTAGTGGAAGGACTTGCACTTGTGGATTCTTTTACAAAACAGTTTTTAAAATAATTTTGATTTTTTGAAGATTTGAATCCTTGTCATTGTTTGTCAAAAACACATTTTTGGCTAGTTAGAATCATTTTAAAATATTTTTGTCCTCAAGAAATATTAAAAGAGATGAGGTCAACCATTCATTTTTCTTTCTCAAAATCTCATTTTCTTTTTGAAGATGAGTTTTAGAAATTTCAACAATTGAAAATTTTTCTTTTACTTCTCCAAGTTCTTTTTCAAGTTGTTGAATTTTCTTTTAAAGAGAAATATTTTTCAAACTAAGTCTTTCAAAATCCTCATACAATTCTTTAAAAACATCAGGCATATCTTCATCACTAAAGTTAGAGTTTACCTCATCAAGGTCATCTATTGCCATGAAGCACATGTTTGCCACTTCTTCCTCATTTTTTTTTTTTTTTTTGGAGGATTCTTCACTTTCGCTCCAAGTGGCCATCATTGTCTTCTTCATTATTTTCTTAGCTTCACTTTTGTATAGAGGAAAACATATTTAATGTGTCTCGGTTTCTTGCATTTGAAACACACCAAATCTCTTTGCTCTTCCCATTTCTCTTTGTCACCATGAGATGAAGATTCCTTTTTAGAAAGGTCTCTTCTAGATGTGAACCTTCTTCCTCTAAAACTTTCACCCCTCATGTATTCGCTGAGCTTTCTTGTGATGAGGGCTAAATCATCATCTGACTTTGTTTTTATTCTTCAACTTCTTCTTCTTCCTTAGTTGTAGCTTTGAGAGTTATGCTCTTTTTCTTTTTGTCTTCACTTTCTTATAGCTTCTTTGCCAAATTAATCTCATATGTCATTAATGACCCTATGAGCTCCTCCATAGGTAGCTTGGTAAAGTTTTTGGCTTCTTGAATTGTGGTGACCTTTGTATGCCACTTTGATGGGAGTGACCTCAAGATCTTCATCACCTTTTCGGATTCCTTGTAGGTTTTTCCCAATGTTTCAAGACCATTAACAATGTCAGTGAACCTAGTGATCATCTCAACAATATTCTCATTTTCTTTCATAAAAAACAATTCATAGCTATGAACAAGTAAATTGATTTTTGACTCTTTCACTTGATTTGTTCATTCATGAGTTATTTCAAGCAATCTCCAAATTTATTTACCCAATTTGCATTGACATATTCTATCATATTCATTTCTATTCATAGCGCATTGCAAGGTGAAAACGACCTTCACATTTAATTGAAAATTTCTTCTATCAAACTCATTCCATTCTTGCTTGGGTTTTGGAACCATGACTCTATCAACTAGTTTTGTAGGAAAAGTTGGGCCATCTTCAATGACGTCCCATACGTCCAAATCGGTTAATTGTAAATACCAAGTCATTTTAGTTTTCCAATAGGGATAATTAGTTCCCGTAAAAAATGGAGCTCTATTTTTTGCAAAACTTTCAGTGTGAGATGAGCTTGATGGAATAGTAATTTCCTTTTAGATGATTAAGTCTTAAACAAGAGGCCTAACTCTAATACCAATTGAGAAAATAAATGTTAATCTTAAATGAGAAAAACACCCAAGAGGGGGGGGGAGGGGGGGGGGGGTGAATTGAGTTTTTAAAATTCTTTTTGAACACAACAAATTCAAGCTTAATAGAAGCAAATATGAAGAGATAGAGTTAGAAAAATCAAACTCAGATTTTATAGTGGTTCGACACTTCCTTACCTACATCCACTCTCCTCAAGCTCTTAACCGAGTGAGGGTTCTACTAACTTGAAGCTTCAACCAAGCTTCTAATCTCCTTTACACTTGGATTTTAGCTCTAATGAGCTCTTACACAATCTCTTCAAGATTCAACTCACTTAAAGACTTTAACACTCAACTTTACAAGAATGAATCCCTCAACCTAGCTCAATGATAGTTCAAATACAAATCAAAGTTAGGATGAATCACAAAGGTGCACTAAAGGATATGCAAGTGAAGATTTAAAGCACCAAGAAAGAAATGAGAGATTTTAAGGCAAGAATAAGTGGGTAGACAAATAAATACAGGTGTTCTATATATCATAAATGAAGTGGAGCTCTCTATTTATAGGTTTCTAACTTTAGGAGCCAAGAAAATAAAAAAGCAGCCTCAATTGATCGAGCTGGGTATCGACTGGTTCACTAGCCGTTAAAGCATTTAATGCTTTGGCAAATTACCGTTGCTTCGACCAAACTTTGACCAGAGGTTGACCGAGAAGGAGGATACCTCGACCGGGAAGGGAAAGCCACTGGAAGAGAGAGAAAGTGTTTTTGCACTCCTCGACCGGACCTCGATCTGGCAAAGGGAACCGGTCGACCGGTACCTTGGCCGGTTGAGCCGGTCGGCCTAGTAGCCTCAATTTTGAAACGTTTTGCCTAAGGTACATTTGATAAAACTCAGGTTTTAATGAAATTGTAACTTTAAAGCATAAACCGAGTTTTCCAAAGATGCTTGCAATGATATGGAAAACCTAAGTGCACCCATGCATTCATCTTACATTTGTTTCCTATGATTAAAGGTCTTCCAAATGTCTTGATCTTGTATCCATTAGGTCCTTTGATGAATTTCCAAATTAATACTTGAGATTCTTTACAATTCAAACCAATTAGTAACTTAACCATGGTTTGTTATCATCAAAATTTGATTAGGAGAACCCTTGGGCTAACAGTATAGATGTTTATAACAAGATAATTGTTCAAAAACATTATCTTGACATCCTATTGCAACATCTCATAAATAAGATACACCGCAATAGGTAAGAATACTCTGATGGATCTTAATATGGCTACTGGTGAAAAGGTTTCCTATATTCGAAACAGTGTTTTGAACTATAACTTTTAGCTACAACCTAGCCACATAAATCTCAACTTTTTCCTTCTACTCCTTCGTTCCTCTTGTAGACCAACTTACACCTATGGGTTTTATCTCTTCAGGTGCTTGTACAGGAACCCAGACTACATTAGAATCACAAGGATTCTAACTATGCCTTCATAACTTTTTTCTAAAGATGTGCATTATCAAAAAAAATCAATCTAAAGGAATCAAGCCTAAAAAAACATCTAAGTAACCTAGGTGAAAAGCGCCTAAGTGACCTAAGTGGGAAGTGCCAAGGTGAACTAGGTGGAAATTAAACTAAGGAGGTGTTTAAGTGAGCTAAGTGGGAACGCAACTAAGTGAAATCTAACCTAAGCTCGAAAGGTGGTCAAGGTGACAGTGAGAGTCCAAATGAGCTTAAATGGATTAGGTGTACCTAAATGGGCCTAAATGATAAAAAATGTGCTAAGTGACCTAGAAGGTTTAGAAAAGTGCATAAGTGATGTAGGGTGATCAGAAATGAGTCAAGTGACCTAGGAGTATACCTAATGGACCAAGCGCAACTAAACGGGCCTAGTGTGCCTAATGGGTTAGGTGTGTCTAAGAAGCCTAAATTAAGCTCGAAAGGCAGCTAAGAGACAACTACGAGTAAAAAAAGAAGCATGGGAAGACACCTGGTGTCACACCTGTTAAAAGGACAAAATGGAAGGTCTAAAATAAACTAAGTTGAAAATTATCAATTGTTGTTGCATGTTGTACCCTTCATAATTGGATTTGTCTATCGACATGAAATGATTAATTGTTTAAGAAAAATGAGATAGAAGATCTTTCGATCTAAAGTGAAGAAAAGTGCATAAGTAGCGTAAGCCACTCAATTGATTTATCAAATAAAAGTGCATCAACTATGACAGCTGTAGAAATCAAATTACTCAAGTGATGTGGGCAAATTATATCAATATCAATCCATGGCTTGTACTATTTTTAATTCTAAATATTTTTTAATACTTCAATTATATGTCAGAATTTATATATAGTTGTTAACTAATTGTCATTAGTGTTATGTGATGTATGTTGTAATTTCTAGCGATTAAATATTGCTTATAAATTTGATTTATAATTATAAAAGTAAGATGGACAAAAGACTCATGTGTTACTGTAGGTGTGGATGTATGTGCATTTTCATGCCGAAAACACAGAAGAACAATGGTTGTTGATTTTATCGTTATCCATTATATCATGTAAGTATATTTAACTAACTCATGAAAATAAATTGATATTAATGAATACACACATCATATTTCATTCTTTTTAACAATTTTTGTATTATAGAAACATTTGAACTGCTTTACATAAGTTCATGAGTATGATCTACAACTTCAACAACTAGTTGCCAACTTACAACACCCAATACCTATAACAAATCCTTAAAATTGTCTTCTACTTATTGGTCGTCATTTATTTGTTATTATTTTTCATATTTCTTCCTCCTATTTTAATTATTGTTAAGTGAATGTATATATTATCTAAAAAATTATCATCAATAAACTCTGAAACTTTAATATATTATATTAAAATATGATATTAGTGTTATAATATTTATTTGTATTAATATTGATTGCATTAATATACATGTAATTTAGACAATTTTTTTTAAGGAAAATAGATATTAATATGATGCATTTATAACTAAAAAAAATAAGTACAAATAATTTTTTTATTAAAATCAACTATAGTTAGATTTGTTTACAAAGTAGTACTTTATTTAAAAAAAATTTGATGCAAATAATTTTCAAAATAGAATAATTTGTATTATATAATTTTAATAAAGTGTTTAATTTACAAATTATTTATATATTTATAATATCAAGTTAGTTGAAGAAAACATTCAATTTAATACAATAGCCCCCTCAAAAAGAAAAAATAAACAAAATAATACAAAGGGTAAAAGGTCATTAATTGAGTCAAAATATCAAAAGAAATTTGTAAATAATAATAATAATAAATCAAAATATTATAATAAAGCAACCTTCAAAAAGAAAACTTCAACTTGTTATAAATGTGGCAAGATAGGTTACTATTTAAAAGATTGTCAATTAGAAAACAAAATTAATTCCCTAAAAATAAGCGATAAACTCAAAAATCTAATGATAGAATTAATGATTAATAAAGAAGAAAGAGAAAAAGATTCTAGTGAATATTATGAATCAAAAGAAGAAAATCAAATATTAATAACTCAAGAAATATCAAGTGTAAAATCAAGTCAAAATGAATCAGACGATAAAAAAGATTTAATGGTATTTGTGCATGTTCTTATAAATTTATAAATTTAATTTCAAAAGGTTCAAAAACTCCTTTAAATATTTTTATTCATAATTATCTGCCCCTTATAAATTCAATATATTTTCAATTTTGGTATACTAAAGATAAAATGCTTAGATATCTTATTTATGTTTTCAAGAATTTACTAACATTTGAATTTTCTTTATAGATAGAGCAAGAACGGATTAGGATTGGGAAATTCACTATTCCCGTATTTCCTAAAAGTAATTTGTCATTTCAAATTCATAAAGACATAAAAAAATTTAGACAGATCATAGAAATGCATTTTAGACAACCTTTGGAATGCACGAAGTGATAGCCAAAAGTTAGAAGCTTTAAATGTCTTATCTTTTCATTTTAAATATACTAATGATAATTTAGATAGTTTTTCTAACCTTTCAAGTTCTGATATACATTGCATCCCAATGGATATAGATCTTAAAATTTTCAATTGCAGGAAACAAAAGAAAAGTCAATAATCACATTTTCAAAATTCCTTCAAAATGAATTTCCAAAACTTTATGAAGAAAGTTTAGAATTTCAAAAATCAAAAATTTATTTTTATAAACAAAAGATTTTAAATTTCCCTCAAGACCTTAGATAGATAATAAGTCTGAAGGCAGTTATAGGGGAAGCTGAGCAAGAGCATATAATGTAATTTATTGCTGACCGTAGCATTTTTGGAGTTATTATTCAATTGATGAATTTTATTTGGCATACTCATTATGGCAACACCAATATTGAGTGTCCAAAGCTTGACCCCTTGTGTAGGGCAATTCCATTAGAAATGCAAGATTGTAAGTGTGCCCTCACTTATAGTATTTATAAGGCCAGTATCAACTTAGACAAATATAGACCAATAATCATTAAATTCAACAATGAGTCAATATAATTGACCCTTGCTCTCCTCATGGATTATGGGTTACTTTATTAACTAATTTTCTCCAATCCTGAGCAAACTAATGGATTTGGAAGGAAATTAATAGTTTGCATATTAAACGTCTTTATCCTATAATTCAAATATGTTCAACTCATTATTGAAAGTAAGCCTCCTGAGTGGTCGAATGATGAAGAAGTCTACCCAGCCCAACAAATCATCCTTCTTAAAGCTAATTACAGAAAGTATCAATTGTTTGGTATAGAGGACCCTTGACCCTGTACTAAAGTCAACCTCAAAAAAAAAAATTCGTCATTGGAGGTCAAGAATGATAGCAAGAGACCTTGATTTTGAGATTTATAGTTCTTCTAACTATAAACTTATCATTGAGGACAATATTCAAAAAATCATCTCTACAAATGTTTTTCCTAAAGTCCCTCTTCTATTCCAAACCCAATTTTCCTATCTTGTTGATAAATACAAAAAAGATTACGTTCAAGAAAAGCAAGCTTGAAGAGAGTTTGAAAAAATTCTCCTAGAGATGCTCGATTGAAAGATTTCAAAATCTTTTGTACAATTGTATATTTGTACATTTGTCTCCTTGTACTTATCCAATAAAAATAAAAATAATAATAATAAAAAGTTTGGAAAAGAAGAGAAGTATAAAATGCAAAAATAAATAAATAAATAAAATCAAACACTATTGAAATAGTGTTGACCTAAGCCTTCCTGACATGAAATTTTATTTTTTCGAATCAAGCAAAAGACCACCCAATTGTCTCCTCAAATTATTTTTGGATTTATACAAGTCTTAAGCCCGTGGACTTCGTCAAGTTTCAAATCCGTTAATTTCCTCTATAAATAAAGACAAAGAGCTCATCACAAGACAGAGCGATAGGAGCGGAGAAAGTGAAGATCAAAGCCTTCAAGACTGCTCTATAAAAATCTCTCTTAGCTTTTGTAATCTCTCTCTTTCTAAAAATCTCTTCCCTTGTATTCATATCCCTATGTTGTCAACAAGTTAGTATATATAATTTTCAATACAAAAGTTTTATTTCAGATTCAATTTCTATGTTCTTGTGTTCAATTTCTATTATAAATTAGACATTAAATTTTTGTTTTTTCTATTTTTCTGTTTTGATTCATAAACAGAATTATTAATTTTTTGTATGCATGAACTGTTATATGTCCTAAGTGTGAATGGTATCAGAGCTAGCGGTGCTATAAGTCCTCTCCCTATTTAAGAGGCATGTTGAGCCTATGGGGTGTTCTCACCAAGGATGAAAATATAGGTAATCACGGATATATCGGTACTTTGATTTTACGGATATATCGGCGGATATTTTGAAAAAAAATATCGGTAAACTTAAAATTGTTAAAAACTCATGGAAATGCAAAGAAAACCTCATAATAATATAATTATAAGTATAATAGACATTTAAAAGTTATTTTATTGAAAATTTTGATATACATATTGAGAAAACGAAGGCTATGCTTAGTTAACAAAAAACACCTAAAAGAGGGGGAGGGTGAATTGGGTTTTTAAAATCTTTTCAATCACAACAAATTCAAACACAATATAAACAAAGTAAAGAGATAGAGTTTAGAGAATTCAAACTCGGGTTTATAGTGGTTCGACACTTCCTTGTCTACGTCCACTCTCCTCAACCTCCTAACCAAGTGAGGGTTCCATTAACTTGAAGCTTCAACCAAGCTTCCAATCTTCTTACACTTGGATTCCGACTCTAATGGGCTCTTACACAACCTCTTCAAGATTCAACCCTCTTGAAGGCTCTAACACTCAGATTTTTACAAGATATAATCCCTCAACCTAGCTTAAAGATAGCTCAAATACAAGATAAAACTAGGATGACACACAAGAGTGAACTAAATGATATGCAAGTGGTGATTTAATGCACTATGAAAGAAATGAGAGCTTTTTTATCAAGAACAGGTAGGTAGGCTATTGAATGCAAGTGTTCTTTTGTCAATAAATGAAGTAGAGCTCTCAATTTATAGGTTTCCAAGCTCGGGAGTAAAAAACAACAAAAGCTAACCTCGTCCAGTTGAGCTAGGGGTCAACCGGTTTACTAGCCGTTGGAGCATTTAATGCATAACAGGTTATCGTTGCCTCAACCGAACCTTGACCGATCCTCGACCGGTAAGAGAAACACCTCGATCGGGAAAAGAAGGCTACTAGGAGAGAGAGACGGTTTTTGACCTTCCTCGACCGGTTCCTTAACCAGTTGAGCTGATTGGCCATAGCTTCTACCGATTGAGCCTTTTTGGCCCCGAAAACCTATTTTTTTAATTCATTTCTTTTCTAACACTTAGGCAAGGTCTTTAGGTAACTTATTAAGCCAATTTTGAAACATTTTGCCTAAGGTACATTAGTTAAAAACTCGGGTTTTAATGAAATCGACTTTTTAAAGAATAAACCGAGTTTTCAAAGATGCATGAAACGTGTGAAAATCCTAAGTGCACTCATGCATTCATCTTACATTAGTTTCCTATTATCACAAGTCTTCCAAGTGTCTCGATCTTGTATCCATTTGGTTATTTGATGAATTTTCGAGTTTATACCTAAGATTCTTAATCTTTAAACCAATTAGACACTTAACCATGGTTTGTTATCAGCAAAACCCGATTAGGAGAACCCTTGGACTAACACATGATATAATTTGCGATATTAGATGTAATTATATCATGTCGATCTATAAGAAATGTTAATTTTGTAATTGTTCTCATTATAAAGTCACATAAAATACTTCATTTCATTAAATATCAATAATTTGTACACATTAAATTCATTAAATAAACATATTTCATATTCAAAATATACTAGTTCATGTTAATTAAATTAATTAAATAATTTAGCATGTTAATAAATTAATTAAATAATTTAGCTAAGTTAATTAGTTTAATTTAATTTTAAATGTGAAAATAAATCACAAATAATCATCCAAAATAAACATATCAATTTATAATTAAATAATCAAATTAACCTAAGTTAATTCAATAAAAATATAAAAATTAATCACAATTGAATGTAAAAATAACATTAAATCATCCATATTGCAAACATACTAATTAATTGAAAATACATGAATTAATTACAATTGAAAACAAAATTAATTACAATTTAAAACAAAAATACCTTAAAATGATTGAATAATTGAGCAACCTTAATAAAAATTGGAGTAATGAGAGAGCAAATAAATAATAAAAGCAAAATGGATGAAATGGATGAAATTTGGGCTATTTATAGAAGAAATTTGGGCCAAAATAGCCGTTGGAACATTAATTTACCATTGAAAATCAATTTTGGCCGTTGGATAAAAAACTGGGAGCAATCTGGCCGTTGGATTGCTATATTACCGTTGGAATCACATTTAGGGCATCGGATCAACACGGGCGTGATCTGGGTCGTCTATTCATGCTTCATGAAGGAAGGGAAATATCGCCAAAAAATCGGCGATATATATCCGATTAATTGCCGATATATTAGTGATTTATTGCCACCAGAGGCGATTTTTTCACAAAATCGCCGATTTATCTCCCCGAGCCGATTTATCATCGATATTTTGGCAATTTTTACGGAAATATCTCTCCTCCGATTTTTCTCCACGAAATATCGTGTCGACCTCTCCCGATACATGATATATCACTGATATATCTCGACATTTTCCTCCTTGGTTCTCACTACATGATAGTGTGATGAAGTGTTGGCTCTTATCCCTAGGGTTTACCTCACAGGATAGGGTCCGACAAAAGGTTACGTAGTTGTCGAGAGGCAATGGGGCGTAAAGCACTAATTCTGAGGTATCTTTTGTTGTCACGACTGGGTGACCCCTCAACATTTATAACAAAAAAAAAAAAAATCAAGTACAAATAAATTTTTTATTAAAATCAACTATAGTTAGATTTGTTTACAAATTAGTACTTTGTTTTAAAAAATTAAAACTGATGCAAATAATTTTCAAAGTAGAATAATTTGTTTTAAATTTTAATAAAATGTTAATGTAAAAATTATTTATATATTTATAATATCAAGTTAATTGAAGAAAACATTTAATTGTTTTAAAAAATATTTTTATTAACTTAATTTAACATGGTTTTTTTGTTTTTAATAACAAAAACAATTTTTTGAAATTTAGTTTCTAAACATAATTTTGTTTTTAAAAACATTAAAAACTGTTTTCTAAAATTGTTTTAAAAAATACTTCCCAAATATGTTTTTTTATTAACTCAATTAAACATAGCTTTTTTACTTTTGATAACAAAAACTATTTTTTAAAATTCAGTTTTCAAACATAATTTTATTTTTAAAAACATCAAAAACTATTTTCTATAACTATTTTAAAAAACACTTCCCAAACATGTTTTTTATTAACACTATTAAACATTATTTTTTGGCTTTTGATAACAAAAACTATTTTTTTAAATTCAGTTTTCAAACATAATTTTATTTTTAAAAACATCAAAAACTATTTTCTAAAATAAAAAGTTGATTATTATTATTATTATTATTATTATAATAGAATAAAAAGTTTTTATTTCCGGTCCTTTTTAAAATAATGGTATAATTATATAAATATGTGTTGGTATATAAAATGCCCACAATTGATCATCTGGAGGTGGAACACCAAATACAGTGGCTTGACAGGCAAGAAAGCTCAACTCTTCTTCCATTTCTAGGGTTTTGTGATTTCGGGGATTCTAAAAATGGACCATCTCAATCAACCTCATTCCATGGGCACCACCATCATCGGCGTCACCTACAACGGAGGCGTCGTTCTTGGCGCCGATTCTCGAACTAGCACCGGTTCTACTTCTACTCTCTATTGCACCTTCAGCTGTTTGGTTCCGAGAAGATGGGGAAAACCAAACAAAATTTTCACTGGCTCATTCTCGGCAACCAAACGGAGATTTGATTCCGCTTGTTTAGATCGTGCATTGTTACTTTCTTGGCCTCTAATAGAATTTGAAAATCCTATCTTGTTTTGGCGTCGGATTTTCCTGAAATTAGTTTTGATTGTGTAATTTGTTTTACTTCAGGAGTTTATGTTGCGAATCGAGCATCCGACAAGATCACGCAGCTGACTGATAATGTCTACTTGTGTCGTTCTGGATCGGTAATGCTTTCTCCGCTTTTCCGTATAATGTCATGCTAAGTTTGATTTTTTTGTTATATAAGATCTGTTATTGAAAGCCCGTGCTCTGAGTTTTCTTTTCATTTATGGTCCAAGTCCAGGTTTCTTATATACTTTGCCCAACTGTGAAACCGCGTGGATTTCAAAAATAATATTCAATGCACCCTAGGGCAAAATTTTTTGTATGTTCTCTGTTCTAATTAACTTTCCTAACACTCGGGACTTTGGGTGAGCTAAAGCAAAGTTGGTTTCATTCACAATGGTTTGATGCATGAATAAGAAATCATGCTAGGAGTGAGCTAAACAAAGGTAGAAATTGTAACAAGCACAATGATGGTGTCTTTCTTCTATTCTGTTTTTTTTTTTTTTTTTTTGATAGGTAAGTAAGAGCATGTATTAGAAAAGCCAAAAAATGGCGAAAACAGTACATGCGAAGTATACACTAAACGCCCAAAACACTAGGCATCACAAAGACAAACAAGCCCACCCTTTACTTAATGAATGACCAATCTACAAAAATAAACAAAAAGGAATATTTGATGGTTTGGTCAGCCCATTCGACATCATTGAACGCTCTCCCATTTCTTTCTTATATTCTGTTTTCAAGGAGGTTTTGTAGACCTTTTTGGGTGCGTAGGATTTAAACTGCACGCATGTTGTGAGCATAGGATAATCATGGCCCTGGTGGGATTTAAATGGGCATTATTGTATCTCTTACTCATGGAGGACCTTTAGGCATGCCATATGACAATGTGTCTAAAACTCAGAGATTATGAATTCTGTTTTTGTTGGTCTAGAGTAATCACGAATTATATTGATAAGCATAAATGGCCCAAGCTGCATATCCAGTGAGAGACATAATCAAGCTAATTACAATATCTACCACATGTGTTAAGCTATGATATAGAAGGCACATCTCCCCCCTCTTGTTTAGTAAATCGGATGCTTGTTGACACAACAAAATGTCCGCGTGTGCCTAACACTTTTTCAGAAGCTGAGAGAACAGTTTGCTTTTATTTAGTTAGTGAGTTGCTTAAGAACAATATCTCAATTGGACATCACTATCTCAAGTTCTGAACCATGTTACCCATTTCTATCAAGGCATGCACTATTCTCAATACTTTATGCTCTTTTCAAATGCGTTATGCATAAAAGCTTGTAAATGTTTTTTGCATGACATGAATCTGTTATAGAGTTGTTGATTAGTCCAGAAATCAGACACATTGTTTGAGTGAAATAACTAAATTAGTGGAATACTTGAAAATTAGTGACTTATACATTAGTGTGGCTTTATTTCTGTTATCCATTCACAACATTGCTCATTTTCAGGCGGCAGATTCTCAAATTTTATCTGATTATGTGCGTTACTATCTCCATCAGCACACGTAAGTGAATTTTGATGGTTTCGATTACAATTTCCATTTATTGTTGTTGAATGGTTTTCTATTAGTAGAACTAGTGATAATTTTTATTGTCGTTCTAGTCTCTTCAAGCTGGTCCTTTTTGTCCTTGATAAACTTTATTGAAAGATTGAGTGCAAAGGAGTGGCAATGCTGTTGTGGCTTTTGGTTGTTTTTTTCCATCTATAGGCATCTTTTATTAGAACTTGTTATCATTTATCATTGTTGAATGGTTATCTATCATTAGAACTTGTTATAATTTTTATGGTCTGCCCAGTCTCTTCAAGCTGGTTCTTTGCCCTTGATAACCTTTATTGAATGGTTGAGTGCTAAGTTGTGGCAATGTTGTTGTGGCTTTTGGTTGTTTTTTTCCCCATCTGTAGGCATCATTTGCAAGGATTGAAATATCGGTTTTTACGGATATATCGGTACTTCGATTTTAAGGATATATCGGAAATATCGGAGAAATATCGGTGGATATTTTTTCACAAATATTGGTGGAGTGAAAATTATTTAAAATTAATAGGAATGCTTGAAAAAACTTCAAAAAATGATAAAATAAGTAAGAATACACATTTTAAAGTTATCTTGTAAGTGTAATTGATATATATATATATAATTAAGAAGAAAAATATCATAAACAGAGATATATTGGTAGATTCGATATTTGAATTTTAAAAATAATATATATGAATTTTGAAAGTGTATAAAGTTAAAATTGAGTTAAGAAATATTTGATTTTATTGAATAAAAACAATTTATATATAAATATAATACATATGAGATTGCAATAGTCCTTATACTAAGGAAGATATCGATGTGGTTTCATTATATTGTTAGATGAAGGGAGTTCATCTTGTTAAAGACAATATTTATTTTAAAAATTTTAAAATACTTTTATTAAAACATATTTTATTATATTTTAAATGAAAAATTAAATTAATTTATATAAAATATCTTATTTGAGATTTAATTTTTAAAATTTTATTAAAAATATGTGGTAACAACTTTTTTTATTAATATTAATTTATTTAATAATCAAAATAAAGGTTGGTAATTAATAATTATTTATATAGAGAGTGGAAAATTGTTCTCATGATTTTTTTATTTTTTATTTTTTATTTTTTTATCTCCACTAAATCTAAAAATAAAAAAATAAAAAAGGCACCCACTTCTCTCTCGGGCAGCAAGAACCCTTTTCTGAAGTTGTCCTCCAACGAGAGAATCCCTAAAAAAAGCCCTATTTTCCTCTGCTACTCTCAAATCTCAATCCTCGCAGGTACTATTCTAATCATGTTATTATTATTTTTTTTTGCGACCCCCGTTTGATTCCCAAGAAAATCCATCCCCCATTCGATTTCCGGGAAAATTCATCCTCGTTTGATTTCCGAGAAAATCCATTCAAAACCCCCAAAGAAAACCAAAAAAAATTGCTTTTCTTTTGCTCCTTGTGTTTTCTGGATCTGTTTTAGGGGTCTCTTTGCTGTTGTGCCATTGGATTTAAATTTCACGAACCCTAAATCCACGATTTTTGAGCCAGGCTGAAAAACACAACTGTGCGGGCTGGACTGGTAGGAAATATCGGGAAATTTTCCGAAAAATTGGTAAAATACCTCCGGTTGCTTCGCGCGTCAGATCCACTTGCGATTTTTCTCCCATTTATCGGTGCTTCACCGATAGTTCGCCGATATATCGACGATTTTGCCGATTTTTTGGCGATATTTCCGTGGATCGATAATCGGTGGCGATTATCGTTTCGGTGACGACCGATATCCGATATTTCCCAATTTTTCAATCCCTGATCATTTGTATGCCTCACTTGTATTTGGGGTGCAACCCCTCACCCCACCCCACACACATATATCTTTTCATTAGATGTTACTAATGTATGTTTGTTTGCCTATCAAAAAAGCGTTGCAATGACAATGTTGTTGTTATATTTCCAAAAAAAGTATGTCTTGGCATGGGCCCCATCATAATATGGTTCAAACGAAGAAGAGTCAAGAGTTGCCAATGAGTTCCCAAAAAAGGTTAAACAAGCCAAGGGAGGTCATACAAAGCACAAATCAAGACAACATACAAACATCATGGGCTTTCTTTTAAATGGCTTAATTGATCAAAGTCGATCAAATTTTTTCCTGATAAAAAATTTGGTCAGAATTTTGAATGTTAGCAATCTGAAAGAAAGTAAAAAATGAAACTCTTTAACATGTGATATATGCCATTTCTTGCATACCCTTTTTATGGATCTTTGTGGTCTATCATTGTTTAATCCTTAGGCTGCTCTACCAAGGAGGTTTTGTCTGTAGTCATGTATTTCTGTTTCATTGGAACTTAGTATAGAAATATAATTTAAGCCTTACTCAATTTTTTCGCACTTATTTTTTATATTCCATTATTTTATTTCCCCTGTATTTGATTCTGTCATAGACATATGTCCTTGGATTTTCTTGTTATACTTATGGGAACAAGACACCTAGGGTTTAATTTAACTTGTTTTTGTTGTTGTTACTTGTACTAGTCATGCAGCTGCAATTTTTTGTTGTTGATGCTTCTAACTTTTTCTTTTTTAATATGGAACTCTTACTCAAGCCATAATGTTTCATGTAGTATACAGCTTGGGCAACCTGCCACTGTCAAGGTTGCTGCAAACCTTGTCAGGTTAATATCATACAATAATAAGGTATGGTTTTATTTTCTTATTGTATCTTAATCTGTTAAATTATTACAGTTTGGGAAATGCTCTGGGTCCTGTCTATAAATTCACACTATTAAACAAATTTGGCCTTTTTTTCTCATACAGGTCCTTTTATTTATTTATTTTGAATTAATTCTTTCATATCTCCATTGGACTTGTTTGGTCAATAGACTGTGTAATATGTTACATTGCGGATAATGAAAAAATATGTTACATAGTGGGCAATTTGCAAGAGCTGGTTACCTTCCAAATTTGGTGGTTGATAGCAAGTATATCATAACTAAGCTTGTGAAGGATGTTATTCTCAAGCCAAAAAGAAGATTGGCCAAGATATGCAAGATATTCCTAAGAAACTTTGCATTGTTTCCATCTTTCCATCTATTAGATGTTGCATTAGATATCATTGTTGAATGAATATGAAGTGTATACATACATACATACATATATATGGATTAGCAGAGGATGAATATTCCAAATACGTGAATAACTTGTTAAGGAAAGGAACAAACAATTGCACGTGTATTTCCACAGGCTAATCATATATCACATTTTTGGTGTGCTTTTCATTTACCTTTTTACACTTTGACAGAATATGCTACAAACTGGTCTGATTGTTGGTGGATGGGACAAGCATGAGGGAGGTAAAATATATGGAGTGCCTCTTGGAGGGACAATTTTGGAGCAGCCTTTTGCCATTGGAGGTGTGTTCTCATCTTATGATAAAAATTATCCTTATGATGATTCTGCTCTGATCACTTATTACTTTGAGAATTGCTCTTTTTGGCTTGTTGATGGTGATTATCTGTTTCTCCTGTAATTTCTTTTGCTTTAAATATGCCTATCTTGTTCTATTCTATGATCGGTAGGTGAATCTTCTAGTGAGAAGCATAAATTTTTCTTGAGTCTTCTTAATTGGTTGCTCCCAGTATGGATATCAAAGAGCAAGATGTTAGATCCACTAGGGTGATTGCATTCCATCTATACTGGTTCATTTTTTGGGTGGCAACATGCATCAAGTTTGATGGGCTACTGAACTATTTTGAAAACCGTTTTTTGAAAATGTTCCTAAAAAGACCCTTATGTTCCCATACTTCCTAAAGTTTTATTTTATAGGCTCTATGCCACATCACTACTGCTGCACCACCAGCACCATATTTTTTTGATAAATAAGCAAAAAAATTGTATTACGAAGAGGCGCTAAAATAGCGACCCAAAGAAGTACAGTATAGAGACACTCACCCCCTTACATCTGAACCCAAAAACAAGAAGGAAACAAAAAACCTTCTCCCTCACTGCGAACCCACCCAATCTATAAAATCTATTAAGGTCGAAGTACCACCTTTTATCCACAATTTGGTCTCCAACCACAGTAAATACATAAAAGAAGCTTTTAGCCTTTGGATGGACAACACACTATCTTCAATGGCAATTTTATTCCTTGTTTTCCATATGACCCAAAAAAAACATAACGGTCCCACTTGCCACGCCGCCTTCCTCTTTTTACCCACAAAAGAACCCCTTCACCCTAAGAGGGTTTCCTTTACTGAAAAGGGAAACACCCAAGACACTCCAAACAAAGAAAGGAGCAACATCCACACTTCCCTTGTTTTTTCACAATGGAGAAGGAGGTGATCAATCGTCTCCTCAAACATTTGGCACAGAAAGCATCTATTAGCCAAAGCCCAACCCCTCTTTTGCAAACGGTCCAAAGTTAGAACTTTTCCCCACGAAGCCTCCCAAGCAAAGAAACTTAATTTAGGTTGCACACAAGAGTTCCATATAATCTTCGAAGGGAAAGAAACAAGAGAAACCGGATGCAAGGCTCTAAACAAAGACTAAACCGAAAACAAGCCATCCTTCAAGTCCATCCACCTCACCCTATCCTCCTCACCCACATTTACCTTCTTCCCATCCAAGCAACAAAACAACCTTCCCACCTCTTCCATCTCCCAATCATTGAAAGACCTAGTGAAACAAGGGCTCCAACTTCCCCCCCTTTCCCCCGCAGTTGTCCAAACTTCATTTACCCAAGCCTCTTTGAAGTTGCTAGAGCAAATAAACAAGGGAAGGACTTGCACAAAGGAGTGGTTCCACACCACTTGTCTTTCCAAAATCTCACCTTCCTTCCATTACCCACCACAAAGTCAAAAGAAGGGGTCACTAGGTGCCCCAACTTTCTAATTGCTTTCCACAACCCAACTCCATAAGCCTCCCTAGCCTCATAAAAGCTCCACCCTCCTCTTTCCTCCCCATATTTCCTTTTAATCACTTGGTTCCAAAGGGCCTTTCTTTCATTTGCAAAGCGCCAACTTTACTTGCCAAGGAGAGCCCTATTGAATGTCCCAAGACTCTTAACCCCCAGCCCTCCTTTTCTTTTATCTAAACAAACGATCGACCACCTTACTGAGTGAAGTTTTTGCTCAAGAGCCCCACCACCCCACAAAAAATCCCTTTGAATCTGCTCCAATCTCATTCTAACTGCCCTAGGCAACTAGAAAATAGACATGAAATAGATCGGCAGATTAGACAAAGTACTGCGAATTAAGTGCTGCGCCACCAACACGATTTGGTTCATCACCTCCTCTGTAATGACTACCACTTCATCACAAACACCACATCACTGCTGCCACCACCACTACTACTGTCCTCACCCCTGTCCCCATCTCCTGCCATGCTTGCCCTGTTGGTTTTACATTCATCCCTCTTCCCACCATACAACTGCTGCCATTTCTCAACCACCTCATTACCTCTGCTGTCTGCTGCCACCATCCCATCTGCACTTCTACCTCCACCATCATCCCATCACTGCCTCTGCCACTATCCCAGCCTCCACTGCCACTACACAACCTCTGTAACACAATCATTGCCACCTCCAATACCACCCACCCTCATGGTCACCACAATTAATTGGAGCTCTTCCAAAAATGTTGAGATTCAAAGTGTAAAAAGTGGTTTACTGTGTTAGTTTTCTCAAATAGGAAATAATCATGACTACCTTACAATTATCATTTTTCCAAAAGAAAAATACAAGACATGAATAAATGAGTAGGTTCCTAATGTGAAAGCATGAAAAATGGCAATACAACCCACTGTTGCCTTAACTTTTGCCTTCATAGATGGTGTGATGAGATTCGTTTTAAATTCAAATACCCAATCTTTTTCTCTGCAATGGATAAGTGTGAAAAGGTTTGCAATACTTAATCATATGAAGTGGAGTTTTCTGAAATTTGTTTTGTTAAAGATATTTTGCAAAACCAGGTATTGTGATACTAAGTTTTCTATTGGGGTTTGATTAACAAAGGAAAATGAGATAAAGAAAGGTGTTGTGTGTGTGTGCTGGGGTTGGGGTGGGGGTGGGGGAGTTGGGGCAAAAGACCTTAAAGATTTTAGGCATATAAGCTTGGTGGGCGGCCTTTATAAGATTTTAGCTTAAGTATTGGAAATAGACTAAAGAAGGTGGTGGGTAAAGTGGTTTCCAAGTTCCAAAATGCATTTGTGGAGGGAAGACAAATTTTAGATACAATACTTATAGCTAATGAGGCTATTGACTCTATGTTGAAAAGTAATAGTTGTGGTGTGTTGTGCAAGCTTGACATTGAAAAAACATAACTCTCTATCCTTATTAATGGCATCTCGTTTGGATTTTTCCAAAGCTCTTGGGGCTTGGTGCAAAGAGACTTTCTCTCACCCTATTTGTTTGTGCTAGCCATGCAAGCGCTCAGTTGCCATCTCAAGAGGGCTAGGGACGGGTGCTTCTTGTTGGGGTTTAGGGTGAGGAGCAAAGGTGGAGAGGGGTTGGATGTATCTCATGAGTTGTTTGCTAATGATAGTATAGTTTTCTATGAGGCTTCTTATGATCCAATGGCTTAAGCTGATTGCTTATGTGGTTTGAGGCCATTTCAAAGCTGAAAATAAACCTGGACAAGAGCAAGTTGATTCTAGTCTAGAGGGTAGAGAAAATGGAAGATTTGGCTTTAGAGTGAGGGGTTGTAAAGTGCAAAATCTTCCGCCCACTTGCTTAGGTCTTCCTTTGGATGCCCCTTTTAAATCAATAGCATCTTAGAACGGGTTGGGACAGTAGTTTCGTAAAAGACATCCATTGTGGAGAAGTCAATATATCTCCAAAGGTGTGACTCACTCTAATATGAAACACTTTATCTAGTTTGCTTGTCTATTTTATGTTTTTGTTTTGCATGCCAAGAGTATTTAGATTGAGGTTGGAGCATATTCAAGGGGATTTCTTTTTGTTGGGGGGGGGGGGGGGGGGGGGGGGGGGGGGGGGGGGGGGGGGGGGGGGGGGGGGGGGGGGGGGGGGGGGGGGGGGGGGGGGGGGGCGCTTTAGAGAGAACCATATTTAGTAAATGTGCGACTATTTGTTTAGATAAGAGGAAGGGTGGCTTGGGTGTTAGGTGTCCATCTTTGCTTAACAAGGCCCTTCGATGCAAGTGGAATTAGCATTTTGCTTTGCAAAGGGGGACTTTCTGGAAGCAGGTTACAGGTAGAAAATATGGGGAAGATGAAGGGTGGTGGCATTCTCATGAAGTGAGAGATGAGGTATGGAGTTGGGTTATGGAATGTCATCAAGAAGGATTGAGATCCTTTTAGCAATAAAGTCTCCTTTTTGATGGGCAATGGGAGATGTGTAAGTGCTGTGGACATGAGCCTTTGTGTGAATCTTTCCTTTCTTTATTTTCCATAGCTATGCAGATTTATGGGGATTATTCAAATGAAGGGGGTTTTTGGAATTCTTGCAAATCTAGACATTTAAATGATTAGAAGATCGAAAATGTGGAGTGATTCTTTTCAAGACTGCAAAGGAAGGCAGTGAATAGGGAAGTTGACGATAGGATGATTTGGATAGAGGCAAAGAGCAAATTTTTTTCCGTCAAATACCTTTATGGCGTCCTGGTACTGGGAAGTTAGTTCCTTTCCCAGTTGTATTATTTGGAATTCCTTGGCTTTGCCTAAGGCAAGCTTCTTTGCTTGGGAGGCAATATGGGGAAAAGTTTCAGAGGAGAAGGTGGAATTCCTTGGATGAGCTTTAGAGGAGAAGGCGGTCGTTGGCAAACAGATGTTTCCTTAGTCATATTGAAGAAGAATCCATTGATCACATCCTCCTCCATTGTGGCATGATGAGTTTTATGGCAATTGTTATTTTCTCTTTTTGGCATATCTTGGGTGTTATCTTCCTTGGTTTGAGAGGCCTTCTTAGGATGACATGACTCTTTTGTTGGTAAAAAGAGAAAAAAAAAAAAAACATGGTGAGTAGCTCCTTCGTGCATTCTTTGGACAATTTGGAAGGAAAGAAATAGAATAGTGTTTGAAAATGAGGAGTAATCTAATCAAAGACTGAAAAACACTTTTTTTTTGTAATCCTACGTCATGGACTAATTTGTATATAGATGTAGATCCAATGTCCTAAATTGACTTCATTGATTGGTTGAGTTCTCATTGATGGAAGGAGTAGTTTCTTCTTGTCCCTCTTTCCTTTTCTTTGTGCCTTTTGGCGACTATTGTATACGTCATGTGTACTTTGGTGTGCTCCTTTTGGCATTCTATTTATATTATACTCACTTCTTTCACTCATCAAAAAAATTTTAAAAGCGTTCTTGGATGACTTGCATGACTAAAGGGTTTGTGATGGGCATGATGGAAGCAATGACCTCGTAACGAATAAAGCATCTTCTCTGCAAAGTCAGTGGAAGTGTTGCTTCAGAAGTTCCCAGTTCTATCTGGAATAGCACTTCTTTTGTATGTGACACAGAAGGAAATTCAAACTTTTCCAAAACTAAGTTGTGCACCCAGTGTGTTAGGATGAGTTGATTTCAAGGAAGTGGTGTGTCCTTTTGGAGTCTCATCCTAAAATGGCATAGCACTTGTTTCACTGATCTTTATACACTTATTTTTTTTAATCAATCTCTTTATGCTCTTACATTTGGTGGCTTTTCTTTTGCCTCTTAGATTTCATCTGGCTTATGTCCAACATGTTGAGGAAATTGATAAATGAATTTTTACCTGGCCTGGAGCGTAAAGGGAAAGATGTGGAAAGCAACCACATCTATGAATGTTGGGGCAATTTGGAAGGGGAGAATTAAAACAATTTTCAATGATGAGGACATTGAACTAGAGGGGGAGTGGCTCTCTGCGCAATTTATGGGAGTCTGTAATACAGACTTCCACAAGGATCAAAATCTTTTTTGATATCATGATCTGATTGTTGTTACTCCTCAAGCCTCTTCCTTCTCTGGTGCTTTTAGTTTCCCATGCCAATATATTATATATATATATATATATATTATATATATATTTTGATCAGAAATGACCCATGCCAATATTTTCTTTTCATTGATTTACTCCTTGTATATGCCTTCCTTTCATAGTTAAATTTTTTATTTTTAACTTTATGCGTTTTAAATAGGCAAACTTTCTTAAAAAATGGTTAACCTATCAACTTAACCTGCTTACTTTGTTTTGATAAGAATGGTATGATTCTGCTTGAAATGGTAAGCTTTGTCACAGTAAAGCTTTCTAATTACATTTAATGTTGTTTTTACCAAGAAAGCATGTTTTATTCACTTTTCCTTGCATTGAAATGTTATTTTATTGCCATGAGTTGCTGGACTGTAAGATGTGTTTGTGTTTTTCAGGATCTGGATCCAGTTATCTGTATGGTTTCTTTGATCAAGAATGGAAGGAAGGGATGACGAAAGATGAGGCTGAGAAATTGGTACTATTCTAAAATTTATACATTTGGAAGTACTCGTAGCTGCTTCCTAGTTGTCTGATCTGTATGCAAAGTTTGTTAAGACTAGATCTCATCATCAACAGGACAATTTTTGAAAAGGTTTTGTTTGTACCACCTTTTTATGAAATGCATGTTATGTTCATGAGGCTGAGGTATGTTTTATATGTTTGCAAGAAGAACTTGTAGCTGCCTCTGGATTGTCTAATTTCTATGCAAATTTTGTTAAGGCTTACAGTTTGACAATTTTCCAGAGGTTGTTGATTATACCAATTTTTTTGTGAAGTGCATGTAATAGAGTTTTGCTGAACCATCAAAAGTAATGTAAAGGATGCCCAATTACATTCAAATTTTCATATGTAATTTTTTATTATTCCAAACTCCAATTACTTTTTTGCTTTATTATCTAGGGCTTTTCCTAAGTTGAGTTATTCTATAATTTCAGCCATCCTGTAAATTCTTGCTGGAATTTGTTGTTGGCACTGCCTTTTTTTCTTCTTTTTAACAATGTAAGATTTTCTGAAAAAAAAAAGGGCCCCTTATCTGGACATTTGCCTCGTAGTGATTCTCAAATGCCAGATATCTCACCATGCTCCTGAATTGCCCAGTTAATACTAACTATGCTCACCATCATATTACAGTTATGGTGATGTGTAATGAGGTGATGCTGCCTCATGGACTAATGGAAGAGTGGGAAAAAGGAAAACAAAACAAGCAATTTGCAGAAATCTAGGCTTTTTCACCCAGTGCTTTATTTTATATCATGTTAAATTTTCTGTATTTGTGGTAAATAGGAAAATTTTGATTGATATTGTTATTGAAAATGCTGTGAGTCACTAAGCTCATTGCTGGGAGTTATTTTTCTTAATAAATTTGGTTTCCTAATGCAGAAATTGGTAGTGAAGGCTGTTTCTCTTGCTATTGCTCGAGATGGTGCAAGTGGTGGTGTTGTTCGAACTGTCACTGTGAGTTCTTCTTTCATTCATTTCTGCTTGTTGAATACACTCCATTGACCCTGATGAGAAGGGATTGAAACCCCTGGGCAAAGCCAATCTTCAACAACAATTTGACCTTGAACTTGTGATAATTAAAGTGTTTCTCCTTTTCAATTTTACATTTAGACCTATCTAGGTAAATTTATTATTATTTTTGAGGTGATAAATGTTATTTATAAAATGCTAATATGGTGTTTCCTTGTTCTTTCATTTTTAATTTTTGTTAGAAAAAGGCTTGAATAGGGATGTTAAAGCTCCTAGATGCATGAGTTGGGCCTGAGGTTATGGGCTTAGACCTTGGTTTGGATTGAAAGGGAAAAATATGAGAAAACTAAACAATAGTCCCCTCAAAGCCGAGAAAAAATCATGCTATCAACAAGGTTCAAAAAAGGAGCCTCTCCTGATTATGAGAGATTCCATGATCCAAAGTACAATCATTGCATAACACAATATAATTATCATAAACAGTCCTTCAACTTTGGTTCTCAAAATTTTAACCTTCATCCTATTAGGCTATTATGCATTTGTAGATAAACCAATCAAAAACAATGGGGGTTGTCCTCTATGCCTTTCTTGTTTATCTTCAAAAACTTGAATTGCCAGCTTGAAGTTAGGTGTTTTCCCAGGCCCCAACTATGTTCAGTTGACAGGGTCTTTTGTTAATTAATCAGCATGCTTTTTGAGCTTTAATTGATTATTTGCCTATCAAAAAGGGAAAAAAAAAAAAAAAAAACTTTAAGAATCGTTTCATGCATGTGTCAGTTGGGTGGAGGAAGAGGAGGATCGAATATAGGGTTTTAGGATAAAATAATAGACACTGCCTTGACTTTGAATTGTGTATTGAACTCTCTTGGTGATTGTATTATATTGATCAATTGCTTATGGTGTGATGGCTGTTTTTATATCTCTGAATGTTTAATTTCTCTAGGCTGCTATGTTGCTTAGAAAAATGTTTGGATAAAATAAATAATAAACACCCTTCACTACAATCCCATGTAGTAATTTTTTGCTGAATATGTTGTTTTAATTCTTGAAAGCAATCAAATGTGCATCATTTATGTTTAACATACGGTTTATGTGATGAGATCCTTCTATGGTGGTTGCATGTGTTGTTGACATGTAAACATCATTTTTTTCTCCATTGATAAACAATTGCATACATATTGTTTGTCACGGGGAGGGTTCTGGGCTAACAGTAAATTGGATTTGAATGGAGTTCAAGGATCCTGACCTTTTCAGAGAACAACCTGCTTCACATTTACTTCATCTAAATTGCATTTTGACTTAAAGAATTAATACCCACTAGCTATTTATTATAGAATGCATCTTTGTGTATGTTCTGCAGATAAACTCAGAGGGGGTGACGAAAAACTTCTACCCTGGTGACACCCTTCCATTGTGGCATGAGGAACTGGAGCCCCAGAACTCTCTGCTGGACATTTTATCATCATCCAGTCCTGAGCCAATGGTCTCTTGAGGAGAGACTTTTATTTGGAATGTTGTGCATGGATTGTATTTCTTATAGCTGGCATCTGGAAGTTGTTTGGAATTATCAAGGAACTATCTATCCGTCTGGAAAATTTACTTGTTTACAGTTACATTGATTTCTGATTAAACAAATTGACTGGAAAGCTCAGCTATAGTCATTTGGTATGTATTATCTTCCTTTGGCAACCAATCTATTATTGTCTATGGTACAAGCTAAACCTTGTCATTAGAAACATCAGATAATTTAGATTGAACAAAAGAGTTGATACCAACATCCAGTTAATATGGTACTGTTTTGGTGTAATTCTGCCCATACTTAGCGGATGCATTATTCTAAATTCATGGTCTCATACAGGTTGGAAGTTCAATCTTTGTATGGAATTCAATCATGTTGAGTACACAGCAAGAATGCCCTCTAGGGAGACCAGACAGTAGAGCCAAATATACTGAATTACCTTTGGAGGCAGCTTTCTTTCAATCTCATTATTATAACTAAGATGACAGTTTTTGACACAATGAGGGATTCATGACTTGAATCCCACACAAAGTTAGGGAGTATTGGTTTAGCCATAATGATCCTCAAAATTATAATTGTATCATCGTCCAAAATAACTAGGGTGGATCTCATTATTATCACTGTAGCCTCCATTGGGCGGGTTTTGTTATTATCGCCTAGAGAACCAGTTTTAGACAACGCAAAGTTAAGGCAAAGTTAGGGAGTTTAGGTTACTCGTATTGATCTTTTAGGCATAATTATATCTACTCTTAATGGTTAACAGTTTGTTGAAAGCGTGCCCTAGGTGTGCCTGGGCTCAAGGAACAGCAACTCCTCGGCTGAGATGCGCACTTTGTTGATGTGGAGAGCCTAGGTATCTTTTATTTTTTTTTTTGTTCTTAAAGAGTATGGGAAAAAGAGTGTCATTTTGACTCTTTTTCAATAAATAGAACATATTTGGTGATATATGAGAGTGCCAAATGTTTTATATGTCCAAATTTCCAATATTATATAAAATTATAGATGCGGCCTAGGTTGCGTCTCGCTTTGCTCAAAGACATACATTGAATTGCACTAGGTTATGGAAGACGTTTGTGCCATGAGTGCATCTTCCACCTTTGAAAAGTTTGCAACTTGCACAAGTGATGTGATAAGTGATTTGAGTGCAAGGGGTGTTGAATATAGGAGGCATAACGAGTAGAGTGATAAATTGACACATTTAATAGTTGTCTTGTGCATATCACTATGAATTCAGCTTGAACATGTAATGGCCCACCAATGTTCCCTTGTCAGCCTCCTAAGCATTTGAAAATAGGTATGTTGAAGGGTCTGTGTCTTGGAATGAATATGAAGTTACCAAACATGTTATCTTGTGTCTTTTTCCGTAGACAAATTGAATTATTGCTACAATTCTTTTAAATGTTTGGGTATCCAGTTGGTAAATAGGGGTTATTCATGTTCTGGGCTACTTGGGATGGATTCCGAGTCTGTGACATGATATTGGTAAATACGTGGGTCTTAATTCAGTTTAGATGGTAGCGGTACCTTTGTATGTATATGTATATCCCATGGTCTTTTAACACAACACAAGCCCCATTAGGACACACATCAACTCTCACCCCAGTCTTCACTTTTTACAACTCATCATTCCTGTGCTCCCAATTCTCATCTTCCAATTTTATAGGGGAGCATTTCTATTTTCTAAATCCTTTTGGTTGGTTGGGTAGAAAATTAATTATGGATAAAATGGCTTCATCAGTATTAGTTGCAAGTGAGGTTTTGAATATTGTAGAAAATTGTTCTTTATTTGAAAAATAAGTTTATTAGAAATCAGAAGACACAAGAAAACAGACTTAAGTAAAGCCAGTGAATGACAAATAGCATATGTGATTGAATATAACATGATGGAGAAGATGTAATCATCAAAGCTGGGTTTTCCCTGGGGGCATCATTTCTTACAGTTAAAATGTTGAATCTGGGAATATTTAGGCTCAAGTGGGAAAAGGTTAAAGGCGAATCCACTCAAAAAGTGGTGCTCTTGGATCCATGTCCCAAAAACATCAGACAATAATAAATTGGGCGGCCCCCTCTGCTTGCAACTGGGAGAAAATGATAGGTATAAATTATTGGGTGACACAGAGTAGTAGAAAACTTGGATCATCACAATAATGGTAGATGGGCCACATTTGCCGCATACTGCAAAAAAATTTCTCCTTGAAAATTCTATGGTGCAATTACCAGCCGTGCTGGAGGGTGGGGACATTGAGAAAGAAATCAGCTAAAAGATTTTATATCCCTCTCAGCCTTCTATTATATATCATTGACATACATGATGATCCAAATATTCCTTTACTGCCCGCCTGATGGTGACTGAGGGTAATGTGTGTCAAATCTACCAAAGTATGTTACCTCAACTCCTGAAATTCATAAAAGGAATTTCATTTTTACGGAGAAAAATCTACACATTTATACACTAAAAAACTAGCCAATACAAATTTAGAGCTTTTGCTTTCTACAATGCACCTGGAGTTGGGAGACATTTAAAATAAAAGATAAGATTAAAAAAAAAAAAAAAAAAACGAAGTGGGAGTAAAAAATGACTACTGATCTCTCTCACAAAGTCACAACATGCATACATCAAAGTATCTCTCTCAAGGCAATTCCTAAACCAGCTTCTTCTCTCAACTTTAAAAATATACTTCTCCCTTGGACACAATTTGTACCATCCCTTCCAAGCTGTTTCATAATCAATCAATCAGGTACTGCCCAGCTTTTGTATTTCTTCAAATTTCCACCAATGTTCCTATTTCTGAACTGGTACAAAATTTAAGAAGCAAGCTCTAGCTGCCAAAGGATAGTCTTCTTAATTTGCTTTGCCCTTCTCTTCAAGCTGATGAAGGAAAACCCTACCATGGCACTGTTGCAAAACATCTCTGTTATGCAGAGAGGTGATGATGGGTAGATTCCTAAAAATGCAGCTGAAAAATGGCAACGATTTTGGCAGAGATTTATTTAAGCATTGCCACCATCAGAGCTGCTACAGGCTTGATTCTGAAGTACACTGTTACCAATATCTCCATCCAAGCTCATCTGCTGGACTTCTTGAGGAGAGAGGATCTTGATGCAGCGTACACAGTTCACAAACTCCCTGAAATACCCCAAACCAGACAGCGTAAGCAGGCATAAATTAACCATATTTAATCATTTTTTGAATAGTGGAATTAGGAATAATTTTGAGACCAGGAATCAATCTCAAGTTACCAGGTTGATAAGTGGGGCAAGAAACTCACTCAAATTTTTGCCTTCTAGGAAAGGCTGATCAATTCAATCATGAGCTTCCTAACATCAACAATGAATAGACCCTAAGGTTTACGAAAGCACAGATAGGTCTTTTTCCCATTATTTTAGGGGTGGGCAATTGCAATGCAAAAACTTATGCTGGAATTTTTTGCCCTGGAGAATATTACCCATATTGTCTTGTTTGGCATCCACATAGGTATACAAGCATGTAGAGATTAAAATCCACAAATAAAAATGAGCTCTATTAACTAAGGAAATAAAGAACTTACTCCCAAGGATCATCCCCCACTAGCAGAACATCATTCTCATGATCCACATACACGAGTTTCCAGCCTATCCTCTGTCTGTCCTCCAGCTGTCCCTCTATACCAAACCTACGAGCCAAATCTTGTTTAAGCTCGTCATAGCCTGAATAACGGGTGATATCAATGGATCTCCCTACTGCTCCCCGCTTATACACCTTTGCAAAACAATGAGCTAAATCAGAACCCTACATTAATAAGACGAGACCAGGAGAGACATAAAGCTCATTTTGCTGAACTCTTTTTCTGAAACAACAAACCTTCGTATATGTCCGCATCCGCTGAAATTGTGGTGCTGGCGCCCATGGACCCCTGTTCAAGAAGCTGCTATCGTTTATTGCAGAATCAATAGAATTGAACGCCATATCTGGAACTCCAAATGACTGTGAAACAATTGAGGATGAAAGATCCTGCTGAGCATCTTTGGGATTTTCATAGTTGGCAAGCAGGCCTCCTGAAGAGAGATTATTTGAGAACTCCTTCCCTGATCCCACCATGCCCTTTGTAAGTATGGGGTCTGGCAACATAGGTATCCCCAATTGGCTATCAATGTTAGTACCAAACTGAACATTGTTCCTGGGGTCTGCCTGAGCTTCTCTATCTTGACTCGTGTCTCTGAACATCATTGATGGCTGATTAAAAGACAATGGGTTGTTATTCTGCTGTAAGTGGTCATTCTGTGACAAGCAAACCGAAGTTGCTGAAGATGATGTGTCCAAGTAATCAGTCTGGGCTGCTGCAACATTTACATATGTTTGTGGGGCAAAAAATCCCTGGTTATGACCCTTGGAGATATTCAAAGAAGGCTTAATATCAGGTTTCTGCTGAAAATCTTTAACCAAGTTAGCGTTAGCTGATATAGTCTCCAAGCCACTGCCACTCAAGAGAGTGGCAGAGGACTGAGCCATCTCCTCCATTGCTGTGGTTCGGTGGGCTCTTCCATTCAAGATTGGTTGAATTATATTTGGGCAGTTGTTAGCGGATGGTGAAGTGGAGCAAGATGGAACATCATCGGTAATCCCAGATTGCCCTGCTCCTGCAGCACCAGTCAGCAAACTGCTTCCGGCAGTGGAAAGCTGATTAGTTGCTGTCATTGGGGGAAGTCCCACATGCCCAGGCAATTCAGGCAGCATGCCAGGCTGCTGCTGTTGAAGCTTTGGCTGCTGAGGTGGATGAGAAAATCGAACATTTGTCTGGCTGTTACTCTTTGTTATCTGCTGCGGAATAACAAGTGATTGCGGGAGCGAGGTGGATGTTGCTTGAGGCATTTCCAGTATTTGGCCAGATGCAACAGACCTGGAGAAGTTCTGAGACACATCTAAGAGCTGCCTCTGTGGATCTTGGAGTTGAGTAAGTTGAGCAGTTTGTTGCATTGTTGACTGCTGTGCTAGAAGGGACTGCTGTTGCTGCTGAAGCTTCTGTAACAGTTGAAGCTGCATTTGATTGTCAGACATTTGCAATTGTTGGTTTGCTTGATCAGGTGGCTGGGATGGCATCAGATTTTGTTGTTGATTTTGACCCATGATTTGTTGTTGTTGCTGCTGTGGTTGCTGTTGCTGTTGCAGGTTCTGAGGGAGGTTTCTGTGGAGCTGCTGATTTTGAACACATGGTTGCTGCTGAAGAATATTGTGGTTTTGGACCAGAGGTTGAGGCTGCTGCAGAAGTTGAGCCTGAACCTGGCTTGAGGGTAGAGTTTGATTCATCAAATTTTGCCTCGGTTGCTGAGCAATATCATTCAACTGTTGCTGTGGCTGTATAACAGAGCCCAATGGATTCAATGTTGTAGGCAGCTTTGTGAGCTGATCAAGCTGTGGCACTTGCTGAGGAGGCCTCTGTGCATTATTGAACTGTAAGTTGCTTTGCTGAGGGATTTGGGGTGCTGACAAGCCTAACTGACGGGAGAGATCTGCTCCTGCAAGGTTTTGCATGACAGACCCTGATAAGGAATGCATGTAGTTTGGTTGTGCAGAGTTACCCAGGGGAGGGTTTTGCTGCATGTTCATCCATTGAACTAAGCTTAGGCCATGGACAGCCTGGGGATCTTTCATGCAGATATCATCACCAAGCCAAGGCATTGTCCTTTTGAAGAGATTCTCTAGATCAGAAGATTCATCATCTGGATACAGAGACATGGTTCAGATACAACGAAGTTGAAGTCACAGTTGAGCTGAAAACAGTGTCTTCTATTTGGCAGTAAAATAGTCAAAGCTACAACAGACATCATATCAATCTTATATTTGGCAGATTTGGTTCCATCCACCATTTAACAGACCCCACCAGAAATACTTTTGGAGGTCAAAGACTGACCCATTCAGGACAGAAAAAAAGAGCATCTAGCCTATTAATCCTGCCCCACACCATTTATGTATTCTCTTTTGATTAGATAACTAGACGCAGCTGATGCCACATCCACTTTCATTCAGGACATCTTGTTGGTGGTCCCGTCAAAGGAAAGGAATAGCCAACTGTATTAGAATGTCCAGGGGAGATGCTCTAACCAACATCCCAACTAGGTGACATCTGAGCAAGGAACTGGTTTTCATTTATTTGCGAAAATAGTGAGCTATAATTATATAGCAAATAAAGATCAAAAACCGATAAGCCCAATATTAATTAGTAAAGATTGCATTGATATAGCTCATACCTGGCATTCCTGGTTGCCTCGGACGTTTTGATCGGAAGAATGGAGGAGGACAGATAAAAAATGGGGCTGTCACTGGTTCAATCTCCCAGATTGAGACACGGTTCCTCCGTTCCCCAGCAGTTGACTCATCCCAACCAACCTATTCAAGAGAGTAGAGTAATTACAGTGGTCATCTACACTAGTACATGGGAAAAGAGAAGAGTTTCTAATGACCAAAAAAAGGGGCACAAGTTCTACCTGCAAATTACGCCATTGTGAGTTCTTCCATCTCACAGGATCTAGATCACTGATACCTGTAATTGTACCCATGTACCTGCAAAAAAAGTTCCTTCTTTATCTTCCAATCTACATTCTCAAATTGCCCAACAGTTTTTTTAAAACCCACATTGCATTGTTTGTGAAGGCAATCTGATTTCTCAAAAATTCAAGAAAGTGAATCACAAATTTGGGAATCATGATGTGAGTTAAAACATTAAAAAAAGGAAATCACAATAGTAAGGCCACCTATCTAAAAATTTGAAACAATTAAAAATCTATGTTATGTTGTCTTGCATCGAACCATCAATTGTTCCATGTTGCATTTTTATAATTCATGCGTATTTTAACCTTCTGAGAGAATAAAGACAAACAGAATTACCTTCTTGTCCCCGACTCTTCAGTTTCAAACATCATCCGGAAGCGCATGCCAAGAGATATTTGGTTGCTGTACGCTGCCTTGTAGTACTTGGCTAAAGGGATAACAAATTCAGATGGGCTAGCCCTGCATAGAAAAAGAGTATTTCAGGAAGAATTTTCAGAATAGAGAAACTTAATCAATCCAAAGCATAATAATATACTGAAATCTTTCCATATTCATAATGAAATTCACACCAAACAAGGTAATTAACTGAACAGAAATATTGGAAGATGAAAGAAAATTTACGGTTGACCTTGGATTGTAAAACACAGTAAAAGGGCTATTGTTTGCAGCTGCATGGGCTGCTGCCGCTAAGATCCCAATGTGCATGCTATCACTTGACAAAACTGATGATGATAAATTGGTGGGTTGCCTGTTAGCCCGCCTAATGCCCAAGAGAAGCTGCTGCTTTTCATCCCTGCTCACAAACATTATAGATTACTGCAGTTCATACAAAGGACTCTGCCTCTATACAAAAATGAGTTCAACTAGAAAAGCAAGATTACGTGAAGCGAAAATGCTTTATCAAGATAAGAAATTTAGCGTTAACCTCATTGTAAATATTTGCGATCCAGAATAGAATACTTTTGAGGAGCCAAACTCAAGATCATTACCTAATAAACAAGACTGCGTCACCTGCAAAAAGCCTCTTTCCACTAACAAAAAGGCTCCACCCTGTCGTCAGCAAGTGGCGTTTTGGTTGCCCTGGGTTAAGAGAAAACCAGGTGCCAGGTATCAGTTGTTTAGGAATAGGATAACAAACAAACATGGCAATTATGGGGAAAAAGCGCTTTATGGCCAATCAATGAGCTTTCAAATGGCAACAAAATGAACCTACCACGGTAGATATGACGAAAGGTCCATACATTATCATGCAAGTCCTTTGCCACAAGTTCTTGAGCAGGTGGTTGCATAGAGAAATCCTATGAAGAAAAAGGAACCCAATGAAACTCCAAAATCAACAAAGAAAACTTTTCAACAAGGAACCACTGCTTACAAGAGGAGGGAAAATCTTCTCTGCTGCGCGGCGTGGTACCGAGAAACCTCCATGTGTGCTTGTGTCACTTGCTGTCAAAGTTTTACAGAAAAAATCTGTTTGTGGTTTATTTGTCTTGAGTGCAAGGTCTGATCTCAACAATGATTCCTTGTCATACTGCATATCAAAATCTTGATAGATTCAGTTTAAAAATGGGAAATTGGAACATGACAAGGTCATTTTCTCTATGTCCTACATGTTGAAAAAGCAATTCGTTGCCTACTTCACTCCAGTTGGTTCCCTTCATTATATAAAATGCATAAACTGAAAAATTATCCATTAATATTCTGTATCAGAAAAAACAACCACTTCATAGTTTTAGATTTTTAGCACGAAATAAGCATCCTTAAATAATTCAGAATGTAAGCCCTTACAGCAGGAACTGGTTGGAGTGTCATCTGAGCATATACTTCATCAGTTTCCGGATCCGCCTACGAAAGCAAACATGACAATGAAGGAGCTTGAAGACAAGCATATTATGAAATTTTTGCAAGAAACATATAGAAGATGGATAAAATCATCATACATGCAAAGTGACATTATGGAGGATGCATAGCAGCCTCGAGGGAAGATTAGGATAGTTTGGGATTTGAGCGTCCACATCTTTCTTCATAGATGCTGCAACCTAAAAATAGAAATTTTCTCAACAAGTTAACACAGAGATTGATTTCTGAACAGCAGAAAACTTAAAGAAAAAAAAAAAACATTAGCATCTGGGATTTGTGTGCTTTGAGTGCAACAATAGTTTCATTGATGAATCTTGAAGCTTGATCAGCCAAACACAAATTTTCATTCAAAGTAGAAGAAAGAATCTCAGATGATATACAAAACTGTAATGATATTTTACTAATTCCCACCCAAAAACTCTAATGATAAATGGTTCCACCAAAACAATATGCAATGATTGTTGGGTAGTTTTACTTAATTACCTAGCTTTCACATAATGATTTATAATAGCCAATCATAACCTCAATCTACGGCAAATGAGTAATTTCTTCAACACCAGAACCGGCGCAAGTTAGTCCGCATAACAACACTGAATGCAAACCCACAACATCTTTACAGATACAGAGATTGTTTAAAGATTCACTGATCCCTGCTCATGTTAGCCAGACAACACTCACCTGTTCACTGTGGCCTTGTGGAAAATAGACGACGAGCGTCCCCGCCGGCGGCAAGTTCACTAGAGGTCCGGCGCACGCCTGCCATAGCTCTGGGTTGATGCTCTTTTTCTCTCCTGGAACAACACGTGTCATTCAAACCATGCGTCAAAAAAAGTTTAACACAAGTATAACTATATGGCCTCCATTTGTTTGGTTCACGAGAAAACGCAGGTAAAGCTGTGTTTTGGAGTCTTACAAGCCGTTTATGAATGAAGATTCCGAGTCCCAATTTTGGGTTAAAAAACACTAAAAATCTACACGAAGAAAACTTGAGCTTTGATTGGAAGACAAGGAAGTCCGACAAAGTCGGAACGAAGAAAACGAAGGCGAAAAAAAAGACAAATACTTCTCATCTCAGAGCCGCTGGAGATACTTTCAGAGAGACAAACAGAGAGCTGACCTTCGCATGGATTCGGGGCTGCCGTCGCCGCAGCCGCAGCACCGTTCGTAGGCGCCTTCATTGCACAAATTCCGGCAACTCGTATCACCAGTGGGCCAATAAAACAATTGCAAACTTTCACCCAGTCATCTCGCCGGCGGCATCTTCCTCCGGATCACAATCCGGAAGAGCAAGGAAAACCCCAGAAATCGAGCTGGAACAGCTAAAACTCAGCTGACAGATAGATCCAAACGCCGAATAGTAGAGTGATTCTCTCAACAGAACACAGATCAGCTCAAAACAACAAAACCAAAGCTAAAGAAAAAAGAAACCCCCAAAACAGAAAGTGAGAATTTGGTCAGTGTTCGAGATAGGGGCTTGGGAATTCCGGCGAAGCCGCCGGAAAAGCGAGCCGGCGGAAAGCCGAGAGACAAGGAAACTTTTGAGAGAAGAAGAAAAGAAAAGAAAACAAAAGAGAAAAAAGGGTATTTTTTAGGACGGGTGCTGAGTTATTCAGAGACCAAATGGCAGGAGGTTTGCCCCCTCTCTTCCCCAACATCAACCAGACACTTTCTCTCTCTCTTTTCTCTTTCTTTCTCCCTTTCCTCCTGCTACTCCAACTGCATAAACCACACACAGGTTGACTATAATTCACCTCCTTAACCATGGTTAATTTTCCAACTTTATATTCCCATTCTACCCCTGGATGTGGATTTGGATGATTAAATTATAGCATTTTCGCTTTTGGTTTTAATCACTTGCTTTTATTGCATCTTCATTCACTCCATTACTCATAAGTCATACCCCCAAATGTGAATTCCTTTTTGGTTACCAAAACTTCCTCCCAACCACTCAAATTTACAGCCTTCCATTGACTTCACATGGGCTGGGGGAGAGACCCGGGAGGGGGTGTGCGGGACAACCCATTTTTGCTAATTATTATGATTAAACTTCTGATTAAGTTGTAATTAATTACGACTTCCACTCCACCCTCTAATTAGTCTTAACTACCTGCTTACGTGGCTATCCTTGTCGGCGGCTATGTGGTCCCCCCACATGGTGACCTTGACACCTCTGCTTTTTTTTCTTTTATTATTATTATTTTTGTTTGCTTTTAAATTTAAACCCCTCTTTCTCTGAATGATATTGTATTTTGAATCCTTCTAAAATATTATTAATCTACAAATTTTCAATATTATTTCTAAAATTTTGGCATTTAATTATTTTTTAAATAAAATAAACAAGAATAATGAATAGAAATGAGAAGAAGGGAGCGTACCGTAAACATGAAGCGGGTGGGAGGACTTTAGAGTGCAATTGCGATAAATTTAACGACTGACACTCTTTTCCCTCCAATCATTAATTAATATTATTTGTTTAATTAAATGTTTCTCTCTCTATTTATATATATTAAATGGAACACGTGCGGGTCCCGCAGGCCGTGTTTCCTGGATAGGTGGGTGCTGGGGTCCTCCAGCTTTGACCGAGCTGCTGACATGCCACGATCTTACGCTCGTTACTGGCGGTTGCTATCACATATTCGCCGTTGGATTATTTTGTTGTGTCCTTATCACTACGCGCTTTATTGTCCCTTATTTATTGGGCTTTAAATATTTTTATATTTTTCCTTTTTACTGAATAAATAAAATAGTTTTACTACATTTTATCAACTAATAAATATATTTTAGGTTTTAATTTAATTGTATTATAAAAGGTCTTCACAATTTTAAAACTTGTCTACATGATTAAAAATGATGGACTCGTATTTATATTCATACAATGTTTGAAAACTTTTTTGTTTATCCCATGTAGATTATCACATTTATATTTATATAATATTAAAAACTTTCGTTAGATATAAGATATCATAAATTATTTATTATATAAATACAATATACTTATTATATTATATGGAATTACAAAATCAAATAGGCAAATACTTCTTATGAGATCAAATAAATTCTCACATTAGATTAAGAATCAGCTCTAATATCATTTATAATGATTTGTACTTGTTTATATAAATATTATCCATTTTAAACTCAAAAATACTCTCACGATTTTAAAATGTATTTATAGGATTAAAAACGACTCATATTTATATAATATTATAAACTTTGTTCATTATCACAAAAGCAAATAATAAATAAATAAAAATCATACTTTATACCCAAAAATCAATAAGGGTAAAATTATATTTTTAAATATATCTATGATTTGAAAAATATAAAAAGGATTAGCAAATAATCTGACAATTGATTTAAGGAAATAAAATAAAGAAGGGGTGTAGTGCGTGAGGTGTGGAAATTTGGAGCCGAAATCCCGGCTGGTTTAAGGGGAGTTGCAAATCCCGACGTACGGCGTGCCACTGTGACAGACCAGTAGGTGTTTGCCACGTGGCTGATTCTGACATATAGAAATTTCAAAACGGAGAGACCACTGACGTGGTCTTAAGCACGCGCTGTAAGGGATGTCAGATGGATGGTAGACGTGTTGATTAATTTAATTTTATATTATATTATTAAAAATCAAGGTCACATCTGTTTCATTTCCTTAACTTTTCTATTTTGCTAATAAAACATTAAAGCCCGTTTAGAATGTGTATACTAATGATTTTACGAAGTTTTTTTTTTTATATTTTCAACGCAAGATAATTTTTTTCTTTCAAATATTTAAAAAATTAGAAATATTTTTTAAAATTACTAAAAAATAATGTGTGCTTAATAATGATTTTAAGAAGTATTTTTAATATTTCTTATACTTAAAAAATAAAAATTTTCAAGTATTATAAATGGTAAAAATACTTTTTTAAATCATTGTCAAATACACTATTAATTTAATAATATATTAAAAATAAAGCATTGATAATGTAATACTAAAATTTGATTTTTAAATAATTATTTATCACATGATTATTTAGCAATTTGTCTCTTTTGATAAGGAAATTTGATAATAAGACCATATGTATTTTTAATCCAAAGATTTGTTTCATTTAAAAATATGTTAATGAGAGAATATTTATTTTTAATTCTCTTTTGGCTTATGTGGGACCTTTTTATAAGGCCTTCCAACATCCATTTGCGCTTTGTGACCCTTTGCTAGAAAGGCCTAAGGTTGTGTGAATGGTTCATCTATCCCCAAAACCAGAATGGAGATGGATGATCCAGAAATGGAAACAACAAGAATGACATATGACTAACCTTCAAGCATGTACTCACCTTCGAGACAGATTGTGCACTAGACACATTCCATAATTAATACAATCATTACGAGAAGACATTCTATTATTAGCAACTCATCAAAACAAGACAATCGTTATGTATCTGTAGTTAATGTCATAATATCGCACAATCAAGTGCAATTAAGATGTTATTAAGACGCCAAAAAATGTTATATGTAAGCAAGGATAAATAGCAACTCACAATCCAAGAAAGATATGTTGCTTTTCTTTTTTACAATCACTCTTTACTTGCTCAACCCAATTGTTGACTTAAGCATAAGAGGAGCTAGACAACTCGTCCAAACATTCTTTTGTGCAAGGAACAAAGCCATCTGCACCTCAAACAGACTAGACAAAGAGACACATTTGATTGTTCCATCTAGCCCTTAAGGTCTAGATAGCCAACTATATTTTATTCGCATATCGATAACTTCAATTGAAATATTTCATTTTATTTGTAAAACTAAATTTTGTAGTATTCCAAATTTTGTCATGTATAAACTTTTGAATATATGTTACATGTCAAATGTGTGTAATCAGTAAACCCAAATTTTATTGAATTGAGAAGTCACAATTTTGAAGATTGATTTAGTGATAATTTAATTCATTGAAAATTTTGATGTGAGGATTGATCATGTCATAATATATCAAATCATATTTTTTGTAAAATTTTCATTAAATAAATAGATTTCAAATAAAACAATACTCGATGCATAAAATTTCTTAATTTTTAAAAATGATTTAAAATACAAAATTGATTAAATTAATACTAACAAGTTATGTAACTCAAAACTAATCAAATTAATATTAGAAAATCACATATCGAATTCATTCTTTGCACTAGAAAAGAACGAATTTTTCATGAACTTTTTCTTTACAAATTCATTCTCGAAATCAATCAAATTTACATTAAAAATCATATAACAATTATTAGTTTTGTCATTTCACATAATCATAGACTTAAAATAAAGTAAGATTAAATGCGTTAAATTTTGTAATTTTTTAAAAATAACTTAAAATTCAGATAATGATCCAATTAATATTAAAAATATACGGACAATAATTGATGTAGAATAACTCTAATATTTATTTTATGCGTAGAACTATATATATTTTACTATTTAAATCAAATTGATACTTAATATATTGAATTTATTAATGGGTTTAATTAATTTTTTAAATATTTTGGAACTCAAAAATACATCCAACTAGTATCGAAAAATAATAGACAAAAACCGTTATATAATAAGTGGTGGCTTTATTGTTTCATCTATAAACAAAACTATATTTTTTGAGTTTTATTATACAAATGGTTCTAAATCAAATGAAAGTAAATAAAGTGAGATTTGGAATTTAAAAAAATCGATACAATTAATTGTGGATTGAATCAAATCTAATGTAAAATACTTTATCCCCGTTACAATACTAAATGTGTACACATAATTAAAAACTTGATTTATTTAAATATAAAAAATACAAACTTTGTTATTTTTAAATTCATTTAAAACAAAATATCATTAACCATTATTACTTATTGTTAAATAATTCATATTTCACTAAAAAATATTTATTTGTAAGTAAAAACCCATTTCTTAAGAAGAAATATTTTATACAATTTTTTAAAGCATTTTTAAAAATATTTTGTGAATAACCCTTATTTTTTAAAAATATTAAAAAAAAATGTTTTTTTTTTTTTTTTGTTCCTTACCTCAAAAATAACTTTTAAAAACAAGTATAAGAAAAAATTTCCAAATATTTGATGGAGTCTAGAAGTAATTCTAGAAAGCACCTTTAGTTTAAAAAAATGCAAACATGAACATAATTTAACTTTGCGAAATTTAGAGAAATTTTTTTTTAAGGAAAATATGAAGAAAAGAAAATAAAGAAGAAAAATAAAATAAATTTAAAATTAATAAATATTCATTTCATTTGTTTTTGTCAATTGAATAAAGATTAAATAATTTTAAAATCTAATTTTTAACTAATTTTAATTATATTTAAATTTCTTTCTATATCTTAATATTCTTTTTCCTTTGTAACCAAACATAATCTTAAGAAATTAAATTAGGTAAGTTGGTATGATGAATGAAAGTATTAATTAGCAGACAGAAGGCATACAAAAAAAGAAAGGAATGCAAAGGGTGTTTAGGCTGTTGAGTGATTGAGTGAAGGAACTTCATTTCATATTCACAGCCCCCATTTCCGGGAGATGGAAATGACCCACCACAAGTCAGTGAAGTCACAACCCACATGCAAATGTTCATATCTGATTTATCTAATCCATTATTTTATATCTTAAATGGGATGCTCCTGCCAAGCAACATGGCTCAGGGCCTTAGCTTTGGGTAGGGTTAGTTTTTTCAATTCAAAGAAAGAAAGAAAAAAATCTTATCTATCCTTCAAATGTCAACATCTTCTTGACCATGGGAGATACCCCAACCCAATAAAATGGAGAAGGAAAAATGAATAATCTAATTGGGGGCATGTGCAATTGAAGCCAAATGCACTAAAAATAGCTGTATGGGTGGGAATGGGTAGTGGGGTGTTTGATATCCAGCGAAGCTATAGGTGTCTTTAAGCCACAATACCATCACTTAGTTTAAGTATTGTTGAGGTAGGGGGTGCAGTGAGGGTTGTCCCCAATTGGGAGAAGAGTACATTTTCATTTTTTGCATGAGAATATGGATTTTGGGGATTTGAGGGCATAGGACCAAGGCACATGTGTTGATGTCAAGAATGGCCAAACTTTGAATATGCGGTGAATGTAGCTAACAGGGGACAGTGTCCCTAAATGTTTCCTTCAAGCAAATTGCAATGAAAGGCTTGAAGTTGAGGGGATGAAAGAAGAAAATTTTGTTTTTGTGGGGGAAGGGCAGGGCTCAGCGGTCAGCAGGGGTGTTGGGTATCTTACACCAATAGATTATTCCTACTGCCATGTTTTCCCATTAGGGGTCACGCTGTCCCCCCGCTCTGCCTTCTGCCCTCTGTCCTCCGCTCTCGACACTCTAACAGGGTGACCACCCAATCATCATCTCCCACGTCTCCTGCTTTTTCGCTATGTGCCTGATTCCTCCCAACCCGTAGATTGCCACGTGGCACAACGTCAATGGAACATGTTTCACACCTCAGCAAAATCCCCCCTTTTTTTATATTATATTTTGTATCACTTGATTCCCATTTCCATGTCGCGTGATGTGACATGGAAATACCCAAAACTCACTCAACTCAAAATCCTAATTTCCATTTAATAAATGGATTAATAGATTAAATGGAATAAAATAATTTTCGAATTTCACTTTATTCTTTTCCATATTTTTTTTTGAAAAATGACCTATTTTTTTTATTTAAATATAAATATCATTCACTACTTCAAATATTTATATATAATTTTTTTTAAAAAATATTATTTTTATAAATAAAAATAATAATAATAAAGATATTTTTGTTCAAATAAAAAAAATATAAAAAAATAAATTTTAAAAATTAGATTTTCAATTACATTTTTTATCAAATAACTCTTTAATAATTACATTGGAATCATTGTAACATTTATCATACAAATTCGAACCATTTCTTTAACCCTTTTAATAAATCGATTTGATGATGTTATTATGTATATATTAACACATATAAGTGGTTAAATATGATTCTAAATTATTAAATATATTAATAAGGTTTTAATCCATTTGATTTATTTAAAATTTAAATTTTATAAAAATATTATTTTAAAATAATTTTTAGGTTTTATTTTTAAATATTAATTAATTTAATTATTTAATTTTGTTTATAATATATTATAATAAAATTTTAAAATGAATTAAAATTTTAATTTCTAACTTATTTATTATTTTATTTAATATTTTAATTATCAAATATTTTTATCTTTATAATGAAATATATGAAATTTTACTTTAATGTGGGTTTGGATGCATTTTTTATTTTCTATTTTTAAAAAATAAAAAATGATAATAACTCTTACATAAAATACACTTAAGAGTATTAAAAAATTTTAAATTAATTTTTAAGGATATAAGTCAAGTACATATTTTTTTACATGGAGTTATTATATTTTATACAAAAATTAATATTATTTTTTATTTTAAAAAATAAAACACATAAAATGTGTTCAAACTATGATTGCAACCGGGCAAGTGGTTCAAGACAATGGATAATGCAAACTTAATCCAAAATAAGAAACAATCAACACCCAACATAACCTGATGCTTAATTCGAGGTACTCAACCCAAGCCCAAGCCAATCCCATTTCTCTAAACTTGGGTTGAGTTCCATTTTGTTGAGCTAGACTCGGGTTCATTAGGTTGTATAATTCAAAATTCACTATAATGTTTTTATTTTAAATTTTATATTTCTATGAAAATATAAATGATAAATATGAAAAAACTATATCTCTTTCTAAAAAAAATGAAAAAGTAATAATATAATATATTTTTGATATTTTTTTCTTACAAATATAAAAAAGAAAATAAATATTATTATATAAGTTAATATAGATTATAAATATTATAAAACCATTTAATCAAGTTCGGATTAGATTGAGATTGCTTGAACCTTTACGGAGTCCAACCCAAATTAAGTTGGGATTGAAAAACTTCACTTAAACCCAACCTAACTATTAAAAATGATTGTTCAAACTTGTCCAAATATCAAGTTGAGTTTGGATTACATTAGACCAACCAATCTAAGTTGCAGCCTTAATTCATATGAACACTTTGTTATTTATTTATTTTTAATTACATGATATTTATAATTATAAAAACTTTTTTAAACTATATAATTTATATATGTATAATTAATAAATTTCTATGAATTAAATGGTCATAAGTGAGTTAGGTTATAAATAAATTATTTTGACATGATTTAAACAAATTAAATGAGTTTATTAGTTAAATACGACCCGTTTATCAAACAAGTTATAAAAAAACATGACTATATTTGATTGAATCAAACAAGTTATAAGAAAGAAAACATCACTATATTTGATTGAATCGTATTAAAATTGCCACACACACACACACATATATATATATATATATATATATATATATATATATATATATATATATATATATATATATATATATATATTTGATTTAATTTTATTTAACAAATAGTGCACTTATAATAAGAAAGCATCATCTCAATGGTTAAAGTCAATTTCTATGTATTATAAGTCATAGGTCAAATTTCATACCTACTCCCTATGGCATAATACCTCAATAATACATGCTAACCTCTGTTCAATACAAATATGGCTTTTTGAAAAAGCCTTTTTTCTACAATTTTTAGTCCAAACAAATCCTTTCTTTTATTTTCATTTTCATTTTCATATGGATGGGCCAAAACATACTTTTTCCCTTAGAAAAGTTATAAATGAAAATAATTTTAAAACAATTAAAATTGCTTTAAAATGTTTATTATCTTAATTAAGATATAAATAAAAATACAAAAGTTTTTATTTTTTATTTTTATGGCCTACATTAAGATCGACTTAAACAATTAAGTTCTATAAAATATCTTGATAGTTTATACTCAAGTCTTACCTTTTGAGTCAAAGCAGATTTGAATTAAGACGCATAGAGTTTGGCAGCTTAACGAATTTGACTGGGGGAATCAAAAAAGGAAGAGGCAGAGTTAGGAATTGGAGGGGATGGGTTGGTGGTTGGAACAATAAAATCACATGTGATATTGAGAGTGAGGGAGAAAAGAAAAGAAAAGAAAAGAAACGGGGGAAGAGGTGAAGTTGCTTTAATCCAAAAATGCATCCATCGATGAAGAGACACGTGTCCATGCTTTGGCCGACATCATAATCTTGGAATGCTCTCAGAAAGATTCTGGCCTTTTATATTCATCCATTAAAATGGAGAGAAAAGTAAATCTTACTTTTGTGGAAAGTAGTCCACATTCTCTTTGCTTCCTCCTCTTCTCTACTCTGCTCTAAAATCCTATTTTTCTTGTATTCAAATACACATTTGTTCACTCTCCCTTCCTCCCTGCCTGCCTCCCTCCTCCTGCATATTGGGCATGAGAATTAAAATTAAGTTCTCAAAGTAACTTTGAATGGGGGTGGGGTTTCAATTTTTGGAGGATTGGTGAAATATAAGTGAGTGAGGAATTGTTGAATATCTGAGCCCATTTTGTAAACAGTCCAAGGTTCTATCATAGACTCATAGTGAGGTACATTAGTGGATTCTGATTTGGGCCACAATCATATTCACACTCACACTCACACTCACACCCCCTCTCCTCTGATATGATTGAAAGAAAGAAAGCCAGGAATCTCTAATACAGGAATTGAGGGGGGTGGGGGTGGTTTTGGATTGGCACTTGTAAGGTGTAAGGTGTAAGGAGATAGGAGATAAGCCAAACTGCATTAAATGCATAAGCATTTTTGCCTTCCATTGGATCCCACCACCCACCTCTCCCTCTATACTCAAATTCAATAATACACATTCCTTTGATCTCTACAGCCCCCCTACCATGTGCCATCAATTCAGTTCAATTACTCCATTTCTCCATTCACCTAATAATACTTCATTCATTATCATTGTTAATATACTCCCCCTTATCATCTTCATCCATCAATCATGTGGAAAGAGGAATACATACCCAAGATAATGAAGATGACCCCAAGTGTAGAACCAGATTGTTTTGAGAATATCACTTTTGTGTGAAAAGCATTGCCCTTTTCAGTTTTATAAAAGGGGGATAGGATTTTGTACTCTAACCCCAACCTTTTTTCTTCGATTCCGATATTTGGGACCATTTTTGTGATGCTCATTCATCCCTCTTCTTATCCAAAACCTAGGAATAAATCACCAAGAAAGCCAAAAAAAAAAAAAAAAAATCCAATGGAAAATGAGGACAACAAGTCCACAGTACACACAAGAATTCTCAAGACCTTTCAACATACCATGGCTGAGTGGGCAGAGAGTTGCAACACTATTGTTCATATAAAGAGCACATACAAATAATCCCAATTGCAACTATGTAACCTTGTACCTTCTTTTCCAAAGACAGGTACCAAGGAGCTGGATCAAAAGGTTGTCAACAGTAAGTGATACACAGGATACAAGTTTATCCCTAAATCGTTTTATTGGATCAAAGAAGTTCCAAAATCAAAGCTAAGGTGTTCTCAAGAGGGATTTCTTGAGTTATTATGTGTAGTTGTTAAGGTGTTCCCAAGAGGGATTTAGTAGCACTGTCCACAGACAGATAGATGCCTATTACAAGAATGAGAGATATAAATGTACTTATTCTTGTTCTACCAAAGTAAAGAAATTAAATTGGGTTGGCAGGAGAGCGGCGACGAATTTTCAGATATCCAAACTTTGCAGCACCTGGTGAAGAGCCCTCAAAAATGAATGGCATAAAGCCTGTGGCATCTTTGTATCTTTGCTGAATCTGGGGATTCAAAGACAAAGGTGTAAGATAATTTCAGAACAGAAAAGATGCCAAAACAGGAATTTATCCGATTGATTTAGGACTTTGAATAGTGTATAAAATGACCTTTTTTTGTGCATGATTGCAAGAAAAGACATGCTAAATGTTCCATTCAATTGTGAGAGCTCTGTTTGCTTTCAAACGAAAATTGATGACAAGAGTGTCGTGCAGTTGAAGAGAAAATTGGAGACCCCTCCACATTTTTTCCTTTTACTAGAAAAGGTTAATACAGTTTTTCTTTTGGAAACCCGTAACTCATTATTGCTGCAAAGGAAATGTCTTAAAAATGCAGATAAAGATATCCAATGATCGGTTATGAGTCATGAAAAAGGTTATTAATAAAAAGAAAAAGAAAAAGAAAATGCAGAGCACACTAATTCAAAACTCTCAAGCTTGAATCAAGGAACTATTGTTTTGATGATGTGCTGCAATTATAAAGTAATATAAACACCTCAACACCAGCAATTTATAAAGGAATTTTCCCAGAAAAAAGAATGTATCATTATGGAACATAGAGCCATAAAAACAATTTTTTTTAGTGAAATTACTGTCATGGCTTCTGAAGTTACAAAAACCCAGACAATCCTCCTCTCGGGCATCCAGAGATACTTCCCTCTGGAAGACCAATAAAGCTACCTGATTTGATGACTGGACTAAAAAGGAATACAAATGCGTTAGCTAGAAACACTAAAAAGATGCAAAACTTAGGAGAGGAGAAAGGCTCCAAGAACTAGCAGACCAATATCAGATGACTGTAAGAAAGGGTTATGAGTAGGGCAAGCTTCTTTCGCTACTAACAAGAAAAAAATTCCCATTTATAGTGAAAGCAAAAGTTTTGCAACTTCATGTTTCCATTTCTAGTGAGAATAGAAGTTTTGTTATTTCGCTAGCACCATTTGTGGGAACTTTTCTTAAAGCTTAAGCTTCTTAGCTTGAGTTTGAATAAAAAATCCCTGGAACCTGAAGGGATTCAACCTGTTGAAAGAACAGATGAAGAAAGGGTTGAGAAAGTTGCAATCCAGAATTAGCGATCAAAACTGCGGCTTAAATGGAAAGGCAACAATGGGAATATCAACATTGGATAGAGCATATTGTCCACCGACAAATGGAGCTCTTCAAAAAGATGATACGTTGACAGATTGAGGCCTTGAACATCCTAACACAACATGAAGAATTTTCAGAGAATAGCATTACAATCCATTGCGATCCCATTATTGGCTGGCCGTAAACTGACAATCCTTCAAATGACCAAGCTTAGAGTTAAACAAAGTTGGGATGTAAGTACAAAGAACTGGTTGCTGAGGCCCAATAACTTAAATTACAAGCTGACTTGACCCTATGGGCACCAAAAGACTGGAACCAGAACCAAATCCATGCATCACCCATCGCTCCTCATTTGCTTCAAGAAGAGTTGCTAGCTCATTATTTGGACTTGAAAAAGTTCAAACTGTATGATGGTATGGAAGACCCTGTTGAGCACCTTTACTGTTGTTGACAACTGATGGCATTAAAAGGCAACCGTGAAGGGCTACTTTGACGAGTTTTTCCTGCCAGCCTGCAGGGGTTTGCTCTCATATGGTTCCAACAGCTGCCTGCACAGTCGATACACAGTTTCACGCAACTCCATGATTTATTCCTAAAACAGTACGTTTGTAATTCCTGACAAGGAAAAGTGTGGACTATGTTTTCAATCTAAGGTAGGCACTTGGGGAATCTGCAAGAAAATTTGTCGATCGATCCATATCAGAAATAATGCAGGTAGAAAGCAAAGATCAAAGAACTATGATGGTGGCCATCAGAAAAACCTTATCTCCAAGAAGCCCATTGCTCAGGTCATTAGCTAAAAGAAACCTCTCCACCATGGAAGAGCAAAGTCAAGGATGGCCAAAGAGGAGCAAGAAGACCTATCTACAACTCTGAAGTGATCTTAAACATAATATCTGTAGGGAATCTTAGATTTCTTCGTTTCATATGGATTAGGTTAGGCACATATGAATCTTCCTAGGTTTTCACTAAATCCTAAGCACAACGGAAACATAAAAATAAAAACTTTACTAGGATTTAGATCAAGTGCTATAGAATACAATACTTTAGACTTGGACATTCTCAAATCTTTTCCTTTCGATGTAGATGAAGATCGAATCCTCTGGAAGTCTCGTACACCCGAGGTCTTCCGCCAGATGACTCTCCCTTGATCTTAGCACATCAAAGGTGGGGTGCTTGGGAGAGTGGAGGCTATGATTCTCTCTTATCTCTTTGGATGGTGGAAGACAACTAACTTGAAAACCTTAACCCCTAATAGGGTTTCCTAACTAGGTTTAAGTGACTTGAGTCCACATGGGCTTGGGTCACTTAATTTAGCCCAAAATGGGTCCTAATTGATTAATTAAGCTCACAAGGTCTTATAATCAATCAATTAACCTAATACAAAAACTTTATTCACTAACCCCTATACAATCTTGCCTTCAATGAACCCCCTGGGCTTCCTATACCCTTTAGAGCATTTAATTTAAGCAAGTCCACTGGCTCATCAGCCTCTCTATTCAAATCTTTAAGTGAGGAGGACCCTTGAAGAGTTGGAATGTGTTCTAATTGCAAGACCCAAGGCTAATGGAGACCCAATCGATCCACTATTATTTGACCCCACATTCTGATACTTTCCTTTAGAAGAAGAAAGTTTAGAGACATTATTTCTTTTCCTCTTAAACCTTTCTACAACTAAGGGAGGAGGAGGAAGGACAAATTTCCTCTTTGGTAGAATAGAATGCTTTGGCTTAACAAAGGGAATATTGGATACAAGGGAAATCAATTTGAGGGCAATGAACGTAACATAGAGTTGAAAAGGCATTTAGAAAAATCTTTTGATCCCTAAAAACATTGTTTTATCTTAAACCAACTTGCTATTTCCTCGCAATGGGACTCCTCTTGGTTAGGGACTTCCACTTTCCCTGCATTTGTTCAAAAAAGGGAAGTTAATCTACATAAAATCAAAGGACCTAAAAATGCAAAGGCAGGAAATAGTAAAACCTAGAGACCATGGTAACAAGGAGACATAAGTCACTTCTGGCTCTGTAACATTTAACTCTCATTTCCTAGATGCCGCTACTACCCCATGTTTAAATCCTTATTGGTTGATGGAGCCCCTATAATGAATCCATTCATACCATACTAAGGGAACATGTACCACTCGTACCGCACTTTGGATTGCTTCATAGTGAAGTATAAAGGACGTCTTCTACCATGATCCTCAAGCCCTTCATATGGTCTAGAACCACCATCGACATAATCGGTCTGATCGTGTTCATGAATAGTTGATTAGAAGTCAAGTGTAAGTAGCTAACCGGATCTTTGAACAATAGGGTAAAGGGAAGAGGTAACCCAACCTCAAAACAACCTTTGGGCAAAAACAATTTACCCTCCATAGGACTACTCCAAGATCTACATTGCTTGAATCCATAAAATACTAGCCTATTGATAGTGGAATATTAAACTGTGCTCAAAACTATTGGAAAACTAAAATTGATATGGAAAGAAATAACTTTGTAAAACTGTAAATTAACTATTAGTTGTCAATTTTTGTATTTTTAGGAAAGTAATTGTTAGGAGTAATTCTTTCCCTTTAATCAGTGATTAAGTTTCTTGATTTGAAGGATTTGTATATGCCGTAAACTCTATAAAAGAATAATCTCAATGAAAGATTATTATTCTCGTGAAACCCTATTTTTCAACTTGATATAAGAGCTAGCAATTTGCTTGCCAAAACCCTCTTTTTTCCTCTCTTTCAATCCTTATTCTCTTTGAAACCATGTCGGATATTTCAAACGAGTCCACTACTGTTCCTCAACCTTCTCTGAACAATCCCATCATCACTAATTCTTCAAAAATTAGTCCTACCACCTTGGAATCTCACTCTGTCCAAATCACCATGATTCGCTTGAATGGTGACAACTTTCTGAGATGGTCTTAATCAGTTCGGATGTACATCAGAGGACGTGGAAAGATGGGTTACTTGATGGGTGAAAAAAGGCTCCTGTAGTGGATGATCCGAACTATGCTATATGGGATGCTGAGAACTCCATGGTGATGACATGGCTTGTGAATTCTATGGAAGAAGAAATTAGTGGAAAATGTTTTAATAAAAAGGGTTACAAATGTTTTAATCCCCTTACAAAACGTTTTTACACAACTACGGATGTTTCCTTTATGGAAAATGTCCCATATTTTACCAAAAATTTACTTCAGGGGGAGAAATTAGTGGAACTAAATTTTTGGGAAATTGTTGAACCTTCGCCTAGTATAATTCTTGATATCTCTCTTGAAAAAGAAAATAAGGAAACTAAGCCTACTGAATCCGAATATGAAATTGGTCTGTCAGAAGAAGAAATACTACGAATAAAAAAAAAGAAGAAGAAACAATCTTGAACCTATGGTTTATTCAAGGAAAAAAGTCCCTGGAAGAAGTAAAGACCGGCCGATCATCCCAGCACATGGTCAACCGAAAGCCCTGGGCAATGGCTCTCTAGATGCCTCAGGTAACCCTCATTTTGTTCCTACTCCTATACATACTTCTTCTTCTCCTGTTACTGATCTAAGTTTACTATCACACTTTGATCCAAGTCCAGAAATATCTGCACCCAAACCTGGTTTAGGATTAGCCCCAGTTGTTCCTGCATAGGACCTTGACCTTGATCTCCCTATTGCTCTCAGAAAGGGAACCCGAGCCTACACTAAACATCACATTGCCAAATATATCTCCTACAGTAACCTTTCTGACAACTATAGAGCATTCACTACAAATATTTCAAAAAACTTGTGGTACCTAGAAATATTCAGGAAGCACTAGATGAACCGAGTTGGAAATTGGCAGTGTTTGAGGAAATGAATGCCTTAAAAAAGAATGGCACTTGGGAGGTTGTAGATTACCAAAGGAAAAAAAAGTTGTAGGGTGCAAATGGGTTTTTATAATAAAGAGTAAAACAGATAGAAGTGTTGAGAGATACAAAGCCAAACTTGTGGCAAAGGGTTTTACTCAAACCTATGGGATAGACTACTAAGAGACTTTCACTCCCGTAGCTAAAATAAACTCGATTAGAGTTTTGTTGTCCCTTGCAGTAAATTCCAATTGGCCCTTACACCAATTGGATGTTAAAAATGCCTTTCTTAATGGAGACCTAGAGGAGGAAGTGTTCATGAGTCCTCCACCAGGTTTTAAAGAAATTTTTGGAGTTGGGAAAGTGTGAAAATTGAAAAAGTCCTTATACGGACTTAAGCAGTCACCTAGAGCTTGGTTTGAGCGTTTTGGCAAAGTAATAAATCATTATGGATATACTCAAAGTCAAGCTGACCACACGATGTTCTACAAACATTCAAATGAAGGTAAAGTAGCCATCTTAATTGTGTATGTTGACGATATTGTGTTAACTAGGGATGATTACAATGAACTAAAGAAGCTAAAGGGGAAAGTTGCTGAGGAATTTGAGATTAAGGACTTGGGGGCATTAAAATACTTTCTTGGGATGGAATTTGCTAGGTCCAAAGAAGGTATCTTTGTAAATCAGCAAAAATATGTTCTTGATCTTCTTGATGAGACAGGTATGTTAGGATGTAAGCCTGCTGAAACACCTATAGAGCCGAATGTAAAACTACAGCCTACAAAAGCCAAGAATGTGAAGGACCAAGATCGTTATCAGAGATTTGTTGGGAGATTGATTTACCTATCCTATACATGCCTTGACATAGCATTCTCAGTGAGTATGGTTAGTCAGTTTATGCATGTGCCTGGACCAGAGCATTTTGAAGTTGTTTACAGGATCCTAAGGTATCTAAAGGGGACACTAGGTAGAGGCCTTCTGTTTAAGTCACGAGGACACCTACAAATTGAAGCCTACACCGATGTAGACTGGGCTGGAAGCATAGTGGATCGAAGGTCCACCTCTGGGTACTGTTCATTTGTAGGTGACAACTTGGTTACATGGCGAAGTAAAAAATAGAACGTGGTTGCTAAAAGCAGTGCTGAGGCTGAGTTTAGAGCTGTAGCTCATGGTATTTGTGAGATTATGTGGATAAGAAGATTATTGGAAAAGTTAAAGATGACAGGTTCATCTCCTATGAAGTTGTATTGTGACAACAAGGCAACAATTTCAGTAGCTCACAATCCGGCTCTCCATGACTGCACCAAACATGTGGAAGTGGACAAGCATTTCATTAAAGAGAAGATAGACAACGGATTGGTTTGTATGACCTATACCCCTATTGAGGAACAAGTGGCTAATGTCTTCACCAAAGGACTACACAAGAGGCAATTCGATATTCTAGTTGGCAAGCTGGCTATGGAAGATATCTTTAAGCCAACTTGAGGAGGAGTGTTGGAAAACCGAAACTGATATGGAAAGAAATAACTTTGTAAAGTTGTAAATTAGCTATTAGTTGTCAATCTTTGTATTTTTAGGAAAGTTATTGTTAGAAGTAATTCTTTCCTTTTAATAAGTGATTTAGTTTCCTGATTTGAAGGATTTGTATATGCTGTAAACTTTATAAAAGAATAATCTCAATGAAAGATTATTATTCCCGTGAAACCCTATTTTTCAACTAGAACTCTTGACAAAACCACATGACCTCATCTTCTTGTACCTTTTTGCCATCATTCATGGAAAAGAATTAAGAGATAAGTGAAATGAAAACAAGAAACATTTAAGCACAAGGCTTAGCACAAGGAAAAACTCACTTGACAAAACCATTGAGAAAATTTCCAAGAATGATAAATGAAGAGGAAACATCATTAAAGGACCTAGAGAAGATATTAGCTCTCATTGGGGAGCTAATCCTCCAGTTACATATTAAAGTCTTTAATGCGTAGACCTTTTTTATTATTATTATTATTATTATTATTATTATTATTATTTTATTTATTTATTTTTTATCAGCAAGGACTTCTCCTAAAAACTAGGGATATGGATAACTCTAAAGAATAATCCAAAACAACAAAATAAAAGAGTCCTAATCCAAGCCGACCTTATTTATTTTGAATGCCTAACAAATAAAGTACTAACTAATAGATAAAATAAAAACTCATAATTATCTAACTAACAAATAAGATAAAAAAAAAACTCATAATTATCTACACTCCCCCTCAAGCTGGGCAAAAAATATTCAGCATGCCCAGCTTGCCAACCATATACTTGGAGCTGCTTCTGGACAAGTCTTTTGTTAAAACATCCACAACTTGCTCTTTTGTAGGCACGTAAGAAATGTCTAAGACTTTACTCTCGATCTTCTTCTTAATAAAATGTCAATCAACTTCAACATGTTTGGTTCTATTGTGGTGAATCGGATTTCGTGAAAATTTCTAAAGTTGCCTTGTTGTCACTAAAAAACTGCATTGGCTGGTGTACTCCTATTTTCAGCTTTTCCTACATTTGTTTAATCCACAAACCTTCACAGATTCCATGAGCAATTGCACAAAACTTGGCTTCAGCACTACTTTTAGCCACCACACTTTGCTTTTTTACTTCTCCATGTTACTAAATTTCCCCAAACATAGGAATGGTACCCAGTAGTTGAATGTCGATCAGTTTCTGATCCTACCCAATCAGCATCTGTGTAAATTTTGACTCCTCTTTCTTCATTTTTTTTTCTAAAAAACAGCCCCTTACCGGGAGTAGTTTTGAGATATCTCAGCATATGATCTTTAGTGGGCAAATGCATATGTTGACTAACACGATTGACTGCAAAGGCAATGTTTGGGTGAGTATGAGACAAATAAATCAGCTTACCAACCAGGCGTTGGTACCTCCCCTTGTCGATTGGCATTTTCTCATCTAAATTTTCTTCCCTCTTGTTAACTTCAATAGGTGTATCAATCGGTTTGCAACCTAGCATCCCGGTTTCTTCAAGAAGATCTAGTGTGTATTTTCGTTGACACACAACAATTCCCTGTGTGGTTCTCGCCACTTCCATTCCTAAGAAATACCTTAAGAAGCCGAGGTCTTTAACTTCAAACTCATTTGCCAAAACTCTCTTCAACTTCTCCATTCCGTCTATGTCATCCCTTGTAAATATAATATCATCTACATACACGATTAGTATAACAATTTTTCCATCAACCGAATGTTTGTAGAACATAGTGTGATAAGCATGTCCTTGACTATATCCGTGTCTTCTTAGCACTTGGGAAAACCTTCCGAACCAAGCCCTTGGGGATTGCTTTAGACCATAAATAGATTTGTTTAACTTACACACCTTTTTGTTACCTTGGTCATCAAAGAATCCGGGTGGAAGTTCCATATACACTTCTTCAACAAGCTCTCTGTTCAAGAAGGCATTCTTGATATCAAGTTGATAAAGTGGCCAATCAGAGTTAGCTGCCAAAGAAAGAAAGATCCTTATTGAATTTAGTTTTGCTACTAGAGCAAATGTTTCAGAATAATCAATTCCAAAAGTTTGAGTGATCCTTTCGCTACAAGCCTGGCCTTGCATCTTTCAATCTTCCCATTTGGATTATATTTCACCGTAAATACCCATTTGCAACCCACTGGATGTTTTCCATGTATTATTTTTCTGCAAGGCTTTCATTTCCTCTATAACAGCTTCCCTCCATTTTGGGTTTTTCAAGGCTTCATGTATATTCCTTGGCATTGTTTCTTTAGAGGAAATATGGGTAACAAATGCTTGAAATGAGGTTGATAGCCTGTGGTATGAGACAAAGTTTGAGATTGGGCGTTGGGTACACGATTTTACTCTCTTTCGAAGCGTTATTGGTTTGTTTAAGTTGTCACCTGTTTCCTCACAAGTTTCACCTTGAACATCAAGTGGACTGTTGCTGTCAGATTTTGGTTCAATCTCCAGTTCAGATTTTAAGTCAACTCGTGATGTGTTGAGCTCTATTTGTTGAGAAGGTTGCCGTTGAGAATAGACACAGAGCTGTTGTTTTGGTGGTTCTGTAGGTGGTGAATTAGTATCTTCCCCTGTAACAGAATTTTCAAGTATTAATGGCACTCTAGATTCAGTTATGATGGGTGATTCAGGTAGTAATGGTGGCAGTTGGTCGGCTGGTGGGCTATTTGGCAATTGAGGTGATGATGTTTCTTGGAAGCAATCTTCACTCATATTCTCCCCCTGAAGAGTGGTGATGGGAAAGTATGGTTTTTTTTCAAAAAATTTGACATCCATGGTGATAAAAAGCTTGCCCGAAATAGGATCAAAACACTTGTACCCATGTTTAGTGGATGGGTAACCCAGAAGAACACATTTAATGGCACGAGGCTCAAGCTTAGACCTATCAGGAGCTGTGTAGTGAACAAATGAGGTACAACCAAAGATTATTAAGGGTAAGTTCTGATGAAGCCGAGAGTTAGGGTAGGATTGAAGCAGTGTGTCTAAGGGTGTTTTCATGATGAGTATCCTAGAGGGCATTTGGTTGATTAAGAAGACTGTAGTTAAGATAGCTTCGCCCCAAAGACGTTTTGGCATGTGGGTAGTAAACATGAGGGATCGAGCTACTTCTAAGAGGTGGCGGTTTTTTCTTTCAGCAATGCTGTTTTGTTGGGGGGTGTCAACACATGAACTTTGATGTATGATTCCATGGTCTTTTAGGTAAGGTCCAAGGATGGAATTAAAATACTTTGTTCCATTATCTGTTCTGAGGATCTGAATGTTGGTTTGAAATTGATTTTGGATCATAGAATGAAACTCTTTAAAAGATTGGGTTGTTTCTGATTTTTCTTTTAACAGGTAGATCCAACAAATTTGTGTGTGATCATCTATAAAAGATATGAACCACTTGGTATTGGTTAAGTTTGGAACTCGTGAGGGACTCCAAATGTCGCTATGTATCAGGGAAAAAGGTTGTGAGACTTTATGCGGTCGTAGTGGGTAGGTGTTTTTATGGCTTTTTGCAATTTGGCATATTTCACATTGAAAATCATAAACATTTTTATTACCAAATAGGGCTGGAAACAAAGATTTTAAGTACAAGAAATTGGGGTGGCCTAACCTAAAGTGCCATGACATTATTTCATCATTACTAGAAAAAAACCCTAATTCACTACCTGCAACATTAGATTGTCCATTCTCCACAGCTGAATCCTCATAATAATAGAGTCCGTCACATTCCCGAGCTTTCCTAATTGTCCTCCCTGAAGATAGATCTTGAAACTCACAACAAGAAGGGAAGAACTTAGCAGTGCAATTCAAGTCCTTGGTTAGCTTTCTTACTGACAACAAATTGCAAGATAAATTTGGCACATAAAGCACAGAATTCAGTTCTAATGAATCTGAAAAAGAAATACCTACCCACCCTTGCTTCTGTTCGCTGGTACATTGCTTCTGTTTGCTGGTACATTGCTTCTGTTTGCTGGTACACTGTGTACCATTTGGATCCTTCTGATTTGTTGAAGTTAATATTTGGATCACTAGTTGAGGTTTAGGCTTGGAATCCTCTACCTTCTGGTTGTCTCCTTGGTGTCCAGTTTGCTGGTTTTCCGTGAATTTTCCAGCAAGTGTCATGAGTATGCCTGGTACGGTTGCAATGGTCGCACCACAGGCGCTTGCATTGCTCTCCATTGCTTCTGTTCGCTGGTACACTGTGTGAGACAAGGGCAGAGCCATCAACCAGCCCTTGATTGTTGTTTTTATCTCCAAGCATGACTTGTTTTCGATCCTCCTCTATTCTTACCTTAGCAAAGACATCGTTGATTGATGGAAATGGTGATCTACTCAGTATTCGTCCATGGACTTCATCAAGTTCCCTATTAAGGCCTACAAGGAACTTAAAGACACGCTCCTTCTCGATCATTCGCTTCTGTTTCAGGCAGCAATCTTCACATCCCAAATCAGATTCATAAAATAAATCTAACTCCTGTCAAATATTTTGTAATTCAGTGTTATATTGAGTAACACTCATCGTTCCCTGCTTCATCTCTTTTATTCTTGTTTTTAAATAAAAAAACTGTGCTGCATTGTCCATATCCAAGTATTTTTTTCTTGTCAAGTCCCATATTGCCTTCACGGGTGAGAGAAACATGAAAATCTGACCAATCTTCGGCTCCATTGAATTTATCAGCCATGCCATTACAATTGAGTTATCTGCTACCCATGACGAATAAGTCAGATCTGTTTTGTTTGGTGCACTCGTTTCTCCGGTGAGGAAGTCCAACTTTCCTTTGCCACAAATCACCAATTTGACGGACTGGGACCATTGAAGATAATTTTTCCCATTTAATTTGTGTGTTACCATCTGCAGGGAGGTGTTATTGTTGACCTGGAACGTTGCTGTTGTTTGCATCTTCACCTGAATCTAGTTGTCTCATTGTGCATCAGTTCTGCCACTGTTACATGGCCGTCTTTACCATTGCCGGGATTCATAAGATTTTTTACTCTGATACCATAGTCTTTAATGCATAGACTTTTTTTTAATTCTTTTTTTTTTTTTTTGATCAGCAAGGACTTCTCTTAAAAACTAGGGATATAGATAACTCTAAAGAATAATCTAAAACAACAAAATAAAAGAGTCCTAATCCAAGCCGATCTTATTTATTTTGAATGCCTAACGGATAAAGTACTAACTAATAAATAAGATAAAAACTCATAATTATCTAACTACCAGATAAGATAAAAAAACTCATAATTATCTACACATATGTTGGCACCTAGCCCAAGAGACATGCAAGCTTGTGTTGAAAACTGTCACTTTGAAAAAATAATTGTCGATGTTGCATACAACCTTTTCTCTTTCTTCTTCAACATTACTATCGAGGTAAAAAGGAAAAAAATAGAGAAAAAGGAGAGAAAAAGAGAGAAGAAAAAAGGGTAAAAGAGTAGGACAGAGTTTAAACCCCCATCCTTTAGCAAAAGAAGAGCTCGCCAGAGCTTTGGGGTTTGGGGGGCAGGAAAGGTACAAAAAACCAGACGACCCTCATCTCAAGCATCCAAAGATACTTCATTTTGGAAGACTAGTAAAATTACCCGACTTGATGACTTGACTGGAAAAGAATAAAAATGAGATACCTAGAAAAACTAGAAAGCTGCAAATGTTAAGAGAGGAGAAAGAGCTAAAAGAAGTGCAAGCTCGTGCTATTATTGGCAAGAAAAAATTTCTGATTTCTAGTGAAAACAAAAGTTTTGCAACTTCAGATTTTCATCCACTATATTCCATTGATAAATTTGCAACGTTATGTAATATTGCTCAAAATTCTAGCATCTTACCTAAATATATATAACAAAATGAAAATGATGTCTAGTATGATTGTATATAATGACCAAAGCAAACAACAATATCAGTAAGGACTTGTATTCATTTTTTATGAAAGATAAGGTTTTAGGGAAACTACCTCAAGAAGTTGTTGACTGCTCCTTAAACAATTGCTCCCTATCACACAAACTGTTCCACCACTACCACCTCCAGTAATCTTTGCCCCATAGAGAGACCCATTTCCAGATCTATATGATTTACTATGTTGCATCTCCTGTACCAATTTTACTAACCTATCTGTCCCATCAGAACCAAGCCCACAAGCACTATAGCTGTAATGACACTGCAACAAAAAAGTTCTTACATCATTTGTTGTTCATTAAAAACATGTTTTGAGTTTCTACTTCATGTAGCTTCTTAAAAAAGTAACAAACAAATCAAACAGAAATACCTGATACATCAACTCCCCAAGAGCATAAAGTTGCTCATCTGAAGTAGTAGCACTTAACAATGCTTTGAAAGCCTACACAACACATAACACAAATGGAAATAATCGTCATTTATAAAAATGCACGAGTAGAAGCCTACTAAGGTAGCATCCTTCTAGGTCATAATGTGTTCAAGGAAAACAAGAGAGAACTTAATCAAGTGAGGAGCTAAAAAAAGGGATGCCAGATATTAGTCTATGTTTGTATATAGGTTATAACATCTTATGAGAGTCTATGTGCATTTATTTGGTACAAGGCAAGCAATCCATTGAAATTAATTAGTAAGCATAATCCAAGATGAGATACCTGCCCAAAATACGCAAATATGATAAAAAATGAAAACAAAAAGTCCAAACTACCTCAAAAGAAAAATGAAATAAGCCAAGCAACTGAGAGATAGTGAAAAATATAAATGCCTACAAGCAACCTACAAATTTGAGAAGAAACAATTCAAAGAGAAGTTTTTCTACAAGATTTATGTCATGGTTGGCATAAAGTGGAACTAAAGAAGAACATGTCAAGCTTTGAGCAATATTAGTAATTTGCAAAAGTCATCTATAATAATCTCATAGGCCTCTTTCCTACGAGCTACGTATAAAATTGCAATAGCCTAATGTTGAAGATTATTACAATTGTTGAATATTATTACAACTATAATATGTAGCTGTAAAAGATATATAGTTGTAATATACAACTATAATATACAAAACGGAAAATGGTCATCTTTTAGCTGTTACTCGAGCCTTTCTTTTCCAAAAACATATTCTTAAAAATTATTGGGGGGAAGTTGTCTTAACCGCTACACATTTGATTAATAGACTGCCTACTTAAGTGCTTGATTATAATAGCCCCATGCAACTGTTCTTGAAATTTTTTCTTGACTTCAAAACAACAAATCACTTGGTTCCTAAGCTCTTTGGGCGTATATCCTTTGTTCATATTCATTCAAATAACTGTGGGAAACTTGATCTAAGGGCTCCTAAGAGCGTTTTTGTGGAATATTCTTCGACACATAAATGGTATAAGTGTAATCATCCTCCAACAAAATGGTTCTTTGTCTCTATAGATGTAACATTCAATGAAACTGAAAATTACTTTCCTAATCCTTATCTTCAGGCGGAGACATCATTCATGGAAGATAAGGATAGAGATTTGTTTTTGCTTGATCTTTCATCATTCCCATCCTCGCAAAATCAAAATCCTCCGTCTTTTCCATCGCTATCCATTTCCATTCTTTTACCAAATGAGTTAGATCCAAGTACTCCTAGTTTCGACGACAAAGGATAAACAGATTCAAAGTGCTTCTCGCCTATTGCAGGTATATTCAAGGAAAAAGGAACCCATTGTTCAACCAATGCAGGTTCATATTTTAGAACCAATCTCTGGTATTGATAATATTGAGGTAACTTCTACTTATAAGATTATGAAAGTAATGTGCCTATTATTGATGATTATGATCTTCCTATAGCAATTAGAAAGGGTGTTAGGAAGTGTACTCAACAAACTACATATCCATTCATTGAAAATTAAAGAGTGGAAAGAAGCCATGGAGGTAGAGATGGATGCACTTGAGAAAAACAAAACATGGGACTTGGTGGAACTACCTCTGGGAAAGAAGTTAGTGGGATGTAAATGGGTCTTCACTATGACACATAAAGTAGATGGATCACTTGAACATTATAAGGCAAGATTAGCGGTTAAGGGGTATACTCAAACTTATGGGATAGATTATCTTGAAACATTTGCTCTTGTTGAAAAAATGAATGTTGTAAGAATTCTATTATCTTTAGCAACTAATTGTGGATGGAGTTTGCAGTAGTTTGATGTAAAGAATGCCTTTTTTACATGGTGATCTTGATGAAGAAATCTATATGGAGGTTCCTCTAGGATTTGAGTCAGAAAAGAATAAGGTGTGCAGGTTGAAAAAAAACACTTTATGGCTTAAAGCAATCTCCTAGGACTTGGTTTGGTAGGTTTGCTAGAGTAATGAAAGCTTTGGGTTACAAACAAAGTCAAGATGATTACACATTGTTTGTTAAACATTCCACTTCAGGGTGAGTTACAACTTTATTAGTTTATGTGGATGACATAGTGGTAACAAGAGATGATTTGCAAGGAATGGAGGCATTGAAAAGGTGTTTATCATAAGAATTTGAGATTAAAGAATTTGACATGTTAAAATACTTCCTTGGCTTTGAAGTGGCTCACTTTCAACATGGGATCTTTATATCCCAACAAAAGTATGTGTTGGATTTGTTAACTAAAACAGGTAAACTAGGTAGGGTGTAAGCTAGTGGCAAACATTCGTTGAAACTGAAAATTACTTTCCCAATCCTTATTTTTAGGGGGAGACATCATTCATGGAAGATAAGGATAAAGATTTGTTTTTGCTTGATCTTTCATCCTTCCCTTCCTCACAAAATCGAAATCTTCCATTTTCTCCATCGCCATCCATTTCCGTTCTGCCATACCATTTTGTTGTGGTGTATTAGTACATAAAGACTCATAAATGATTCCTTTTTCTTTGAAGAATGGTGACAACACTTGATTAAAATAATCCTTAGCATTGTCAGACCGAATTTTTTTTATCTCAACCCCAAATTGATTTTTCACCATATGGAAAAAATTTTGAAAGGTGAAATTGACGTTTGATTTTTGTTTGAGGAGAAAAACCCATGACACTCGAGTACAATTGTCAATAAATGAGACAAAGCAACGAGTCCCAAAGATATTATGAACTGTAGAAGGTCCCCAAACATCACTATGAATAAGAGTAAAAGGCATTGAAGTTCTTGTATTACTTATTGGAAAAGAAACATACTTATGTTTTGCAAGTTCACTGTTGAGAGAGAGAGAAAGAAGAAAGACCTTGATTCTCATTAATGTAATGATCTACTTACAATTGAGAAATATATATATATACAAGGCTAAGAGTCCTAACTACCATACATGTGTCCTACCATATATGTGTCCTATATTAACAAGGAAAGGTTATACACTATAAATACATTATATTCAACACTCCCCCTTAAGCTGGAGCATATACGTCATATGCACCAAGCTTGTTACAAATATATTTAATCCTAGGACCTCTGAGAGATTTAGTGAAGATGTCAGCTAGTTGATCATTTGAATTAACAAAACTTGTAGCAACACATCTTGATGCGATCTTCTCTCTAATGAAATGACAGTCAACTTCAATATGTTTGGTCCTTTCATGAAAGACTGGATTGGATGCAATATGTAATGCGGCCTGGTTATCACATATGAGTTTCATCTGTTCATCCTTTCCAAATCTCAACTCTCGAAGAAGATGTCTCAACCATATGAGTTCACATGTTGCCAAAGCCATAGCTCGATACTCGGCTTCAGCGCTAGATCTGGCCACTACATCTTGTTTCTTACTCTTCCAAGATATTAGATTACCTCCAATAAAAACACAGTACCCTGAAGTGGAACGTCTATCTGTGGGTGAGCCAGCCCAATCTGCATCTGTGTAACCAACAACCTGAGTATGACCTCTGTTCTCGTACAACACACCTTGGCCTGGTGTACTTTTGATATATCGAAGAATGCGGATTACAGCATCCCAATGGCTATCACATGGTGACTGTAGGAATTGACTAACAACACTCACAGGAAAAGAAATGTCTGGACGAGTAATGGTGAGATAGTTCAATTTACCTACAAGCCGTCGATATCTCCTGGGGTCTCTTAAAGGCTCCCCCTGTCCTGGTACAAGTTTGACATTCGGATCCATAGGTGTGTCTACCGGTTTACAGTCTAACATACCGGTTTCTTCCAGGATGTCTAAAGCATACTTCCTTTGGGAAAGGACCACAGCAGAACTGGATTGAGCTATCTCAATTCCCAAGAAATACTTGAGTTTCCCCAAGTCTTTGGTCTGAAAGTGGGTAAAAAGGTGTTGCTTTAGTTTCTGAATACCATCCTGATCACTGCCTGTAATGACGATGTCGTCCACATAAACAACCAGATAAATACACTGCCCCAAAGAGTTATGATGATAGAAAACTGAATGGTCTGCTGTACTGCGAAGCATGCCAAACTCTTGAACAACAGAACTAAAACGGCCAAACCATGCTCGAGGAGATTGTTTCAAGCCATATAGAGAACGGCGTAACCTGCATACTAAACCAGACTCCCCCTGAGCAACAAAACCAGGAGGTTGCTCCATATAAACCTCCTCGGCAAGATCATATGAAGGAAGGCATTTTTAATATCCAATTGATAAAGAGGCCAAGAACACATGGCAGCCATGGAGAGAAGCAGACGGACAGAAGCAATCTTGGCAACAGGAGAGAATGTGTCACCATAATCAGAACCATAAACCTGAGTATAGCCTTTAGCAACTAAGCGGGCCTTAAGGCGATCAACCTGACCATCAGGACCAACCTTAACTGCGTAGACCCAACGACAACCAACGGTAGATTTACCCGAGGGTAAAACAACAAGATCCCAAGTGCCATTAGAGTGCAGAGCAGCCATTTCATCCACCATTGCCTGTCGCCAGCCTGGATGGGAAAGAGCTTCATGGGTGCTCTTTGGAAGAGAAACAGAGGATATAGCAGAAACAAAAGCAGAATAGGGTGAAGATAATCGATGATAACTCAAAAAATTGTAAATAGGATGAGGATTACGAGTAGAGCGAGTACCTTTCCGAACAGCAATGGGTAAGTCATTAGGAGAAGGCAGAGCCGAGGTAGGTGAAGCCGAAGGGATAGGAAGTGAGTCAGCAGGTGCCTCAGCAAAAGGGAGAGGAGCAACGACACGAGGGCGACGATGATAAACCTGAAGTGGTCGAGGAGGCATAGCATCAGGTGGGGAGACAATGGGAATAGGCAAGACTTCAGAAACAGGAAGAGACTCAGAAGTGGTGGAAAAGAATGGTGAGTCCTCAAAGAAGGTGACATCAGCGGAGATAAAGTATCGATGAGTCTCAAGGGAATAACAACGATAACCCTTCTGAAGTCTGGAGTATCCCAAGAAGAGACACTTCATGGCTTTGGCGGAAAGCTTGTCCTGTCCAGGAGTGAGAATATGAACAAAGCAAGTACAACCAAAGACACGAGGAGGAAGGAAATAAAGTGGTTGGTCAGGGAAGAGAAGGGAGTGAGGAATCTGATCATGTAAGACAGAGGAGGGCATACGATTAATCAAATAACAAGCGGTAAGAACAACGTCCCCCCAAAAACGAAAAGGAACATTACTGTGGAGGAGGAGAGTACGAGCTGTCTCAACAAGATGTCGATTCTTGCGTTCAGCTACCCCATTTTGTTGAGGAGTATGAGCACAAGAAGACTGATGAAGAATCCCATGATGGGACATAAACGAAGTAAATGGTGCTGAAAATATTCCCTGCATTGTCACTGCGTAACACACAATAGAAATATTGAACTGGGTTTGGATTTCAGCATAAAATTTCTGGAAAATAGAGAATAACTCAGCTCGATTTTTCATTAAAAATAACCAAGTACATCGAGAATAGTCATCAATGAAAGTGACAAAATACGAAATCCTAAAGTAGACGCAGTCCGACAAGGACCCCAAACATCAGTGTGGACAAGCTCAAAAGGAGACTTTGCCCGATTATTCAAACGCTTTGGGAACGAGACACAAGTATGTTTCCCAAGCTGACATGACTCACACGGAAGTGACGATAAAGTGGAAAAACGAGGGACCATCTTCTGGAACTTGGAGAGACTAGGGTGGCCCAGACGATTGTGAATGAGGAGAGAGCATCAGTGGAAATGCAAACTGCAGGAGATGAATCCGAGGTGAGGTGATAGAGGCCTTGAGACTCACGTCCTATGCCAATCGTCTTCCCCGTACTCCGGTCCTGCAAGGTCACAAATTTATCAGAAAAGGTAATAGAGCAATTAAGAGTACGAGTGATTTTGCTGATGGAAATAAGATTAAAAGGACATTCAGGAGTATAAAGGACAGAAGTGAGAGGTAGAGAAGGTAGAGGAAGGGCCAAACCAATACCTTTAGCCATAGTTTGAGAACCATTAGCTAAGGTAACAGTAGGTAAAGCAGAGGTAGTAGTAATAGAGGAGAAAAGATCCTTATTACCAGATAAGTATCAGAAGCTCCAGAATCTAGAATCCAGGGTCCAAGAGAAGATGTGTGGGTAAGGCAGGTAGAGGCATTACCAGGCTGGGCAACAGAGGCAACAAAGCCTGAGATGCGGAAGAGCTCGGAGGCTGAGGCAGCGGAGAATCAGAGGACTGGGCCACATGGGCAGTGCGAGGAGGTCGTCCATGTAACTGATAGCAACGATCGCGAGTGTGGCCAAGTTTATTGCAATAGGTGCAATGAGGACGTTGACCTCTACCTCGGGTACCACTGCGGCCTCCTCGAGAGCTAGTTTGAGAAACTAACACAAAAGAATCTGAAGTACTATCAGATGGCAAAGTCTGAGTGGAGGAGATACGGAGGAGGCGAGCAAACATATCATCCAAGGACGGAACTGATGAACTACCAAGAATCTGATCGCGGACAGGCTCAAGATCCGGACGGAGGCCAATAAGAGTAAGAACCATGAAGAACTGGTCAAACTGTGTTTGTTGAGCCCCAACATCAGGAGTAAGAGGCATCATAGTCAAGAACTCCTCCTTAAGAGAGGCAATCTGGCCAATATAAGTAGATAGATCCAAGTCCTGTTGGCTGAGATGGACAATAGCAGAAGCCACCTTATAAAGACGCTGGATATCATTCGTATATAATCCTTTGGCCTGAGTCCAAAATTTAAAACAAGTTTTGTAGGCCCGAAGATGAAGAAGAATCTTGGGATCAACCGATTGCCATAATACACTACATAACTGTGCATCTATCTTCCTCCACTGTACGCGGTCAACCTCAGGGATATCTGCCTCCTGTGTAATCAAGTGATCCTCATATCCTTGACCCATAAACCAAAGTTCAACAGAGGTAGACCAGGAAAGATAATTGTCACTGCCAACCAATTTTTCCGAAGTAATCATAGGAGAGCCAGATATAACAGCGGAAAAAATGGAATTTTTAGTAGTCATATCTACTTATCTGGAGAATGAAGTATGTTTGGATCGAAGAGAGCCCTAATACGGCTTCAGATTGCGGCGTGGCACCATCGAAAAAGGGAGACGACCTCAGATCGCGGTGTGGTACCACCAGAAAGGTAGAAGAACACTTCCCAAGGCACGTGCAGGGATTGGAGTGGAGAAAAAGTAGTCGGAGCTTCGCCGGAAAGACTGTTTGGAGGGCCGACGGAGACAAAAATCCCCAAAAGAGGTATGTGCAGGGCTCGGATGGGAGAACCAGGGAGGTAGGGAGGCTGGTCGGCGTCAGGCGAAGCTGGAGGAGGAGGCGCGTCGCCGGAAAAGGCCTCACGCGCCGGTGCGTGAGATGCAGCCGCCGGCCGGAAAATTGCGCGTGGAGGCTCTTTTGGTGCTGGTGCCTTCACAAAAGTTGGAGATCTCCTCTAGGCGCTCCTTCTGGTATGGTCGGTGTCGGAAAAATACGTCGCCGGAAAGTTCGCCGGCGGTGAGTGGTTTCTGTCGACGATCCGAATGTCCGGAAAGTATTGGGAGATGGGGAAGGTGACCGGAATGAAACACGGTCACCGGAAGGTTTCCCGGAGTTGATGACACGGGAAACAGGAAAGAATTAGGTTTTCTTCCTTGGCTTTGATACCATGTTGAGAGAGAGAGAAAGAAGAAAGACCTTGATTCTCATTAATGTAATGATCTACTTACAATTGAGAAATATATATATATACAAGGCTAAGAGTCCTACAAGGCTAAGAGTCCTAACTACCATACATGTGTCCTACCATATATGTGTCCTATATTAACAAGGAAAGGTTATACACTATAAATACATTATATTCAACATTCACAAACATCACAATGAAATTGACCCAAATCAAATCCTTTAAACAAACCAAGAAACATTACTTTAAGAATCCTAAAGAAAGGATGACCAAGACAAAAGTGATATAACCATATTCTATTTTTATTTTAAAGGGAAGACTTAGAAAGCAGAGACAACAAAATAGGACCCTTAGTGTTATTTCGCCCATCAAGTTCCTCAAGAAAATAAAGCACATTCCCTAGCAAGTCCAATCATCGTCTTCGTGCTCTGGTCTTGAAATTTACATAGAGTAGAAGAAAAAGTCACCATACAGTTCAAATTCTTTGTAAGCTTGTGAATTGAAACTAGATTGGTAGATAATTTCAACACATGTAGACCATTTTTTAAAATAAGGTTCTGACTTATAACTATGTCCCCTTGACCAACAACTATAACCAACGTTCCATCAACAATAGCAATTTTCTTATTAATAGGACAAGGACTACAAGAGACAAACCCATTGGAAGATTGGGTCATATGATCTGTATCCTCGGAATCCACTACCCATGCTCATTTTGAGAATGATACATTAAGAGCATAGGGCTGAGAATTACCTGAAAAAGTCAACGAACAATTACCACCTGTAGGTTTCTCTAATGTCCTTAGAAAATATCTCAGCTTCTCAATCTCTTCTCTATTGAACTCGGGACGTTCTTGAGAGAATTCTCCCTCGCCTCTTGATAGTGCTGAGGTCGAATGTGCCTGTCCTTGCCCTCCTCCTTGATTTTCTTTGTTGTCTAAGAAGTATTTTGAGTATTTGAGGGCTTACCATGGAGTTTCCAGCACCCTTCTTTGGTGTGTTGTGGCCTCCTTCAATAGGTACACCATAGAGAGTTTTTATTACTTGCTCTTGATCATTCTGATAGCCCATTATTTCCTCCCACTCCATTGGAATAGGTATTTGACTGCTGCTGATTTGATTTTACAGCTTTGGGATTTGCATCTTTTGTAACCAAGGCTGAATGATCTGTCGATTGAGGCTCCATCATAACCCCTCTTCGTCCTTCTTCTCCATGAATTATGGTAATTGTTTCGTTTAGTGAAGGAACTTCTTCCTTTCCTAATACTTGCACTCAAATAGGATTGAACTCAATATTCAATCCAACAAGAAAGGTGTAAATCCTCTCTTCATAAAACGCTTAAGAAGGGCTGCATCATTGCTGCACTTCATCTCAATTCACTGATAATGGTCCAACTTTTGCCATAAGTTTTGTAAAATCTAAGCATATTCAGTGACCGAGAGATTACCTTGTTTGATAGATGAAATCCTTGTCTTAATCTATAGATTTGTGCAACATCTTGAACTTTGGAATAGGTCTGCCTCTAGGATTCCCAAATTTCCTTTGTTGTTGTAAAAAACATGCACATATCATTGACTTCTGGCATCATCGAATTCCATAACCAGGACATTACCATAGAATCTTCTTCATCCCACGTGGCAAACTTTGAATCATCTGGTTTTGGTCCCATCCCAAGAAGAGGACTCAATTTGCCCTTCTCTTTCAATAAGGTTTGAACAAATTGAGACCATTTCAAATAATTTTTTCTGTTGAGACGTAAACCTTGTTGAATATTCTATAACTCTCCTATTGAAGTGTTGATGACATCATTTGTTGATTGGAGACTTGCTGATTGGTAGATTCTGAAACCTCAGACATGTTTTTTGGGCAGAAGTGGAAGAAATTAAATAAAAGTTAAGGAAGGATTGCAGCAATGCAGGCCACAACAAGGAAGTAGAGTAAAAGTTTTGCCAAAAAACCAAACTTCTCCAAGTTTTTGAAAAAACCAGCAATGGAGGCTAGAAAATCAGCGATGAAGGCTGAAAAAATTAGAAAACCCTAAGGAGTTTGATTTGACTTTGATACCATGTGGAGAAAAATTGTAAATCTTTTCATATATTGAAAATATACAACCAATGAAATATATATACAACAGCAGAAAGGAAAGAAAAAAAAAGAAAAAAAAGAATAAGGATGAATCCCTACAAAGTAGGAATTATATACAAAAATATACATCTAGCTACATGTATATACAACTGTACACACAGCTGTACAACTTATACAACTGTATATTAAAACTTTATATCTTTTACAACTACATATTACAACTGTAATAATATTTGACAACTGTAATAATCTTCAACACCTAATCCCTCAGCCTAAAGATGGGAGAGATTCAAAGCCTTGGACAACGAGCACCCTCTAAAAGAGCTAGTATCTCTGTCTTGAGAGACAGGAATTCTTCAATAGGTTTGGAAAAAGCTCCTATCTCTAACCACTCCTCTAAACCTACTCATCCTAAATCACTGAATGAGCAAATATCAAAATGTAACTTTATGGAATCCACAAGAGGCAGCTTCCGCATAAGAATTATCTCCCCAACTATCAGGTTGGAACTTAAAGTAAGGTCCCAATCTAGCAACAAAAAGTTCAAATGAATGCCCTCAAAGACTTGGTGGCAGAAACCCAAAGGAAGCAAAAAAGTGCACCAAACCCCCCCAAACATCTCCATTTGTTCTCTATTTCTTGCCAAAAATCCCGTAATCACAAACCAAAAAACCCTTCCTAATTCTAGTTGAGAGTTCCTAGTGTAAACTAGATGAAAAGGGTTACAATTTCATGTTGAAGATCATTACGGCTGTAATATACAATTGTAGAGGATATATATAGCTGTAATATACAACTTTGGAAGTTATACAATTGTATATACAACTGTATATATAGTTGTGTGTATATTTATGTATATAATCCCTGATTTGTAGGGATCTTTCCTTAATCTTTCTTTTCTGTTGTTGTACATATATATATATATATATTTCTTTGGTTGTATACTTTTGAAATATGAATGACAAATTCAATTTTTCTTCATATTGTATCAGAGCCAAATTAGGCTCATTGGGGTTTCTATTTTTTTCAGCCTTCATTGTTGATTTTCCAACATTCATTGCTTGGTTTTTTTCTTCAAAAACCGAAAGAAATTTGGTTTTTTTGTTAGAACTTCTGTTCTATTTTTTTAAATGAAAACAAAGCATTTTCTTATTATGGCCTGCATTGTTACAATCCTTCCTTAGCCTCTTATTTTATTTCTTCCACTTTTGTTTAAAAAAAAAAAACCTTGTCTGAGGTTTCGGAATCTACCAATCAACAAGTTTCTAATCCAACAACAAATGAAGTCATCAACACTACAACAAGAGAGTTGTAGAGTATTCAACAAGGTTTTCATCTCAATGACTAAAATTATTTGAAGTGGTCTTAATTTGTTCGAACCCCCTTGAAAGGGAAGGGTAAATTGAGTCATTTTCTTGGGATGGGATCGAAACTAGATGATTCGGAGTTCATTGTGTGGGATGAAAAAGACTCTATGGTGATGTCCTGGTTATGGAATTTGATGATGCCTCACAAATCCATGAGATTAAGATAAAGATCTCATTTACTTACCAAACAAGGTAACCACTTAATCATTGAATATGCTTAGATTTTATACAACTTACGACAAGAGTTGGACCATTATCAATGTATTGAGATGAAGTGCAATGATGATGCAACCCTTCTTAAACATCTTATGGAAAAAGAGAGGATTTATACTTTTCTTGCCGGATTGAACGTTGAGTTTGATTTTGTTTGAGTGCAAGTGTTATGAAAGGAAGAAGTTTCTTCACTTAATGAAACAATTGCCATAAGTCGTGGAGAAGAAAGATGAAAAGGAGTTATGATGTAGCCTCAATTGACATATGGTTTAACCTTGATTACAAAATATGTAAATCCTAGAACTGAGAAATCAAACCAAAAACAGTTGAATGCCTATTCTGGTGGAGTAGAAGGAAATAATGGGCTATTAGAAGGATCAAAAGCAAGTAATAAAGACTCTATAAGGTGTGCCTACTGTAAAAAGCCACGACACAACAAGGAGAGGTGCTGGAAACTCCATAGTAAGTCCTCAAATACTCAAAATACTTCTTGGATGACAAAGAGTAATCAAGGAGGAGAGGAAGGACAAACACATTTGACCTTGGTAGAATCAAGAGGAGGAGAAGAATTCTCTCAAGAGTGATGTGAGTTAAATAGAGAAGAGATTGAGAAGCTAAGATATTTTCTGGGGATATTAAAGAAACCTACAGGTGGTGTGGGTACTTGTTCCTTGGCTTTTTCAGGTAATTCTCAACCCTAGGCACTTAATGTGTTGATCTCAAAAGGACCTTGGGTAGTGGATTCTGGGGCTACAAATCATATAAACCAATCTTCTCATGGGTTTGTCTCTTATAGTCCTTGTTCTAGTAAAAAGAAACTTGCTATTGCTAATGGAACAATGGTTATAGTTGCTGGTCGAGGGGATGTAGTTATAAATCAAAACCTTGTCTTAAAAAATCTTCTACATGTGCCAAAATTGTCTACCAATACAGTTTCAATTCATAAGCTTACAAAGGATTTGAACTTTATGGTGACCTCTTCTTTTGCACTTTGTAAATTTCAAGACCGGAGCACGGGGACGATGATTGGACTGGCTTGAGCAAATCCTACCAAGGAGCAACTTGAGCAATTCTATAGGTTTATATTAAAAAATTCCCAAAATATTCCCTTTGCAAATTTGGCCCAATCAAGTAATTTTAGTACAACCCTTTCTACTAAATACTTGAAATTTGACTCTTAGATCATAGATTCAAGAGCAACCGATCATATGACAAGGAAATCAAGTTTGTTTTGTTCTTCTACTCCTTGTAATGGGACTCAAACGGTAAAAATTGCTGATGGTTCCTTAACTAAAGTAAAAGGACTTGGCATTGTTCAAAAATATGAGAATTTGAGTCTCAAATTTGTATTACATGTGCCTAACTTGTCTTGCAATCTTGTTTCCGTTAGCAAACTTACCAAAGACTTGAACTACATTGCTAATTTTCACCCAAACCATTGTATTTTTTAGGATTTGTGTACGGGGAAGTAGATTGGTAGTGTTACAGAGGTTGATGGACTATTTCTCTTAGAAGAAATATGCAAGGTGATGAAATAAAATAGGTTTATCAAGCTGAAAGTAGTATAGGAGAGAATAAAGAAATCTGGTTGTAGCATTGTAGACTAGGGCACCCTAGTTTCTCTTATCTAAAACTGTTGTTTCCTAGTCTATTCAAGAATAAAGATATTTCTCAATTTAAATATGAGAATTGTGAGTATGCCAAACAGCATAGGGCTTCTTTTCTCGTTCGAATTTATGAAAAATCTTGTCCTTTCATAATAATTCATAGTGATATTTGGGGACCCTCTCCTGTTAAAACTAATACTAGAGTTCATTGGTTTATAACATTCATTGATGATCACACTAGAGTATGTTGGATTTGTATTTGTTGAAAGAAAAGTTGGAAGCTGCTGGTGTGTTTAAACAATTTCACAAGATGATCTTAAATCAAATTGAAACCAATGTTAAGATCCTTCGCACAGATAATGGGAGAGAGTATTACTCAAATATTTTAGGAGAGTATCTACAAAAAGAAGGAATCATTCATCATTCATCATGATCATGTATTGACACTTCAAAGCAAAATGGAGTGTCAGAAAGAAAACATCGTCACCTTCTTGAAGTTGCTCCTGCCATGATGTTCCAAATGAATGTTCCAAAGGTGTTATGGGGAGAAGTTGTTTGACAACATCTTATTTGATCAATAGAATGCCAACCCGTATCCTAAAATATGAAACTCCCATAATTACCCTAAAACAATGTTTCCTTGCCTCTCATCATTTGTTTTCATTCCTAACTCCTAAGGTTTTTGGTTGCACAACTTTTGTCCATGTCATGGCCACAATCATAGCAAGTTTGATCATAGGGCACAAAAATGCATTTTCCTTGGGTATTGCCCAATATCATCCACAATCATCAAAGTATTTTATGTCTATGGATGTATCTTTCTTTGAGAACTAGCCTTACAGAACCAGAATTCTCTTCAGGGGGAGATTAGAGGAGAAGAGAATTTTTTGGAAGCATCCCAAAGAAAGGAGTTAGGGGAAGAAATAGGAGGAATTCTTGAAAATATTTCAGTTGAAGAAAAAAATGAAGGAAGATAGCCAGAAAATAAAGAAGGAAAAAATGAAGGAAGAGAGCTAGAAAATGAAGAAGAAAAAAAATAAAGAAAGAGAGCCAGAAGAAAAAATTGAGAAGGAGGAGTGGATTGCATATTCTAGGAGAAGAGGAAGAAATCCATCGCCTTCTGTAGAGGGTTAATTTTCAACTTCAGAAATAGAGTCGAACACTCAAGTAAATCTAACTCCTAAACCCTTGTTTGATGATCTTGATTTACCTATTGCTCTTAGAAAATCTAATTGATTCTGCATATAACATCCTGTTGCTCAATTTGTTTCCTATGGTGCTCTAAATGAGCCATTTAGAGCATTTACCACTAATTTGTCTTGTGTTAGTATTCCTCGTGATGTTCATGAAGCACTACAAGTTCCAGAATAGCGAGAAGCAATTAATGAAGAGATGAAAGCTCTCTTTAAAAATCATACTTGAGAAGTTATTGATCTTCCAGTAGGAAAGAAACTAGTAGGGGGCATTCAAAGTCAAGTTCAAAGTAGATGGAAGCATAGAAAGACATAAAGCAAGACTAGTGGTTAAAGCTTACACCCAGACATTTGGTATTGATTACCAGAGACCTTCGCCCTAGTAGCAAAGATAAATATAGTGAGAGTCTTACCGTCTATTATAGCAAAGAGGGATTGGGCTCTACCACAACTTGATGTAAAAAATGCCTTCTTACATAGTGATTTGGAAGAAGAGGTCTTCATGGAGTTGTCGTCAAGTTTTGAAGATCAATTAGGTAGAGGAAAAGTGTGTTCTAAGTCCTCTTAAAGAGATAGGCATGTTAGGATGCAAACCTATTGACACCCTAATAGAGGTAAACATCAAGATGAGTACTCATTCAGGTGGTAAGGAGGTTGATAGTCAAAGACTAGTGGGGAAGTTAATTTACCTCTCACACACTCGTCCAAACATTGCCTTTTCTATCAGTTTAGTAAGCCATTTTATGCACAATCTCAAAGAAGATCATCTACAAGTAGTATTTAGAATCTTGAGGTATCTCAAAGGGTCTCTTGGAAGAGGATTATTATTCTCTAAACAAGACGAGTTTAGATGTGGAAGCTTTTACTGATGCTGATTGGGCAAGTTCTGTAGATGATAGAAGGTCTACCTTAGGTTATTGTACATTCCTATGAGGGAATCTAATAATGTGGAGAAGTAAGAAGCAAGTAGTTGTTGGGAGGTCTAGTGCAGAAACTAAATTTAGAGCACTGGCTCTTCGAATTTGTGATCTTAGTTGGATGAAGTCATTGATGAGTGAATTGAGAATGCCCTTGATGATACCAATGAAGCTCTACTGTGACAATAAAACAGCCATTAGTATTGCACATAACGCAGTTCATCATGATAGAATCAAGCACGTGAAGATTGATCGACACTTCATCAAAGAGAAGATAGAAGCTGGGCTTATAAACTTGTCTCATGTTTCTTCAAGTAATCAGGTAGCAGATATATTAACAAAAGGGCTTACTGGACATCAATTCAAGGAGTTCACAAGCAAGATGGGAATGAAAGATATCTACCGTCCAACTTGAGGGGGAGTGAAAAGAATCAGTCAAGAATCATTTTTCCTAAATTAGAGTTTTTGGTTATAATTGTATATTAGTTGGCTAATCTAATTTTTGTAATTTATTAGTTAGGATATTATAGGAAATTAGCTGTATCAGCTGTAGAGATATGTTAGTCTTCATAGCCTAGCTGGTAGTCTTTATTTTCCATTTTTATTCTTAGCAATACCATGTATATATTTAGCCTTGTATACCAATTTTATGATCAATGAAAAATCTGGAAATCTTTTCCTAAAAAAACCACAATAGCCTGTGTTGTAGGAGTGGTGAATCAATTTATGCACAACCCAAAAGAAGGACATCTTCGAGAAACACATTGATTCTACAATATTTAAAAGGTACTCTAGGAAAGGGAGTGTTGTTTAGAAGAGATAATGAATTGACATTGGAAGCATGCACGAATGTAGATTATGTTGGATCAGTTGATGATAGAATATCAACTTCTGGCTATTGTACATTCCTCGGAGATTACCTTATAACTTGGAAAAGCAAGAAGCAGAATGTAGTTGCAAGGTCAAGTGTAGAAGCTAAGTTTAGAGCTATAACATTAGGAATTTGTGAGTGTGAAGAGAGAGAGAGAGAAAAGGGAGAATCCCTAATTATTGTTATTGAAAAACTGTAAAGAATACACATTGGACTTGGGTATATATATACATGCTAGTGGGACCCACAATACAGTAAGGAAAGAAAAGGAAAAGGAAAAGTAAATAACCTAAAATAACTATACATTATCTAACACTCCCCCTCAAGCTGGAGCATATATGTTATATGCACTAAGCTTGTTACAAATGCATTTAATTCTAGGACCTCTGAGAGATTTAGTAAAAATATCTGCTAGTTGATCATTTGAATTGACAAAACTAGTCGCCACACATCCTGATGCGATCTTCTCTCTAATGAAGTGACAGTCAACTTCAATGTGTTTGGTCCTTTCATGGAAGATTGGATTGGATGCAATATGCAAAGCGGCTTGGTTGTCACAGATGAGCTTCATCTGTTCATCCTTTCCAAATCTCAACTCCCGAAGAAGATGTTTCAGCCATATGAGTTCACATGTTGCCAGAGCCATAGCTCAATACTCGACTTCAGCACTAGATCTGGCCATTACATCTTGTTTCTTACTCTTCCAAGATATTAGGTTACCTCCAATAAAAACACAATACCCGAAAGTAGAACGTCTATCTGTGGGTGAGCCAGCCCAATCTGCATCTGTGTAACGAACAACTTGGGTATGACCTCTGTTCTCGTACAACACACCTTGGCCTGGTATGCTTTTGATATATCGAAGAATGCGGATTATAACATCCCAATGGCTATCACATGGTGACTGTAGGAATTGACTAACAACATTTACAGGAAAAGAAATGTCTGGACGAGTAATGATGAGGTAGTTCAGTTTACCTACAAGTCGCCGATATCTCCCAGGATCTCCTAAAGGCTCCCCTTGTCCTGGTATAAGTTTGACATTTGGATCCATAGGAGTGTCTACCGGTTTACAGTCTAACATACCGGTTTCTTCCAAGATGTCTAAAGCATACTTCCTTTGGGAAAGAACCACACCGGAACTGGATTAAGCTATCTCAATCCCTAAGAAATACTTGAGTTTCCCCAAGTCTTTAGTCTGAAAGTGGGTGAAAAGGTGTTGCTTTAGGTTCTGAATACCATTCTGATCACTGCCTGTAATGATGATGTCATTCACATAAACTACCAGATAAATACATTGCCCCGAAGAGTTATGATGATAGAAAACGGAATGGTCTGCTGTACTACGGAACATGCCAAACTCCTGAACAACATAACTAAAACGGCTAAACCATGCTCGAGGAGATTGTTTCAAGCCATACAGAGAACGGCGTAACCTGCACACTAAACCAGACTCCCCCTGAGCAACAAAACCAGGTGGTTGCTCCACATAAACTTCCTCAGCAAGATCCCCACGAAGGAAAGCATTTTTAATATCTAACTAATAAAGAGGCCAAGAACGCATAGCAGCCATGGAGAGCAATAGACGAATAGAAGCTATCTTGGCAACAGGAGAGAAAGTGTCACCATAATCAGAACCAGAAACCTGAGTATAGCCTTTAGCAACTAAGCGGGCCTTAAGGCGATTAACCTGACCATCAGGGCCAACCTTAACTGTGTAGACCCAATGACAACCAACTGTAGATTTACCAGAGGGTAAAACAACAAGATCCCAAGTGCCACTGGAGTGTAAAGCAGCCATTTCATCTATCATTGCCTGTCGCCAGCCTGGATGGAAAAGAGCCTCAGGGGTGCTCTTGGGAAGAGAAACAGAAGATATAGCAGAAACAAATGCAGAATAGGGTGAAGATAATCGATGGTAACTCAAAAAATTATAAATGGGATGAGGATTACGAGTAGATCGATTACCTTTCTGAAGAGCAATGGGTAAGTCAGCAGAAGGAGGCAGAGCCGGGGCAGGAGAAGCCGAAGGGATAGGAGGTGAGTCAGCAGGTATTGCGGCCAAAGAAGGAGGAACAACGACATGATGACGGCGATGATAAACCTGAAGTGGGCGAGAAGGCACTGCATTAGGTGGGTAGATAATGGGAAGGGGTAAGACTTCAGAAATAGGAAGAGACTCAGAGGTGGAGAAAAACAGTGAGTCCTTAAAAAAAATGACATCAGCGGAGAGAAAGTAGCGATGAGTCTCAGAGGAATAACAACGATAATCCTTTGAAGTCTGGAATATCCCAAGAAGATACATTTTGTGGCTCTGGCAGAAAGTTTGTCCTGTCCAGGAGTGAGAATATGAACAAAGCAAGTACAACCAAAAACACGAGGAGGAAGGAAATAAAGTGGTTGGTCAGGGAAAAGAAGGGAATGAGGAATTTGATCGTGTAATACAGATGAGGGCATGCGATTAATCAAATAACATGCTGTAAGAACAGTGTCCCCCCAAAAACGAAAAGGAACATGATTATGTAGAAGGAGAGTACGAGTTGTCTCAACAAGATGTCGATTCTTATATTCAGCTACCCCATTTTGTTGAGGAGTATGAGCACAAGAAGACTAATGAATGATCCCATGTTGGGACATAAATGAAGTAAATGGTGCAGAAAAATATTCTCTGGCATTGTCACTACGCAACACACGAATAGAAATATTGAACTGGGTTTGGATTTCAGCATAAAATTTCTGGAAAATAGAGAATAACTCAGCTCGATTTTTCATTAAAAATAACCAAGTACATCAAGAATAGTCATCAATGAAAGTGACAAAATACTGAAATCCTAAAGTAGACGCGGTCCGACAAGGACCCCAAACATCAGTGTGGACAAGTTCAAAAGGAGACTTTGCCCGATTATTCAAACGCTTTGGGAACGAGACACGAGTATGTTTCCCAAGCTGACATGACTCACACGCAAGCGACGACAAAGATGAAAAACTAGGGACCATTTTCTGGAACTTGGATAGACTAGGATGGCCCAGGCGATTGTGGATGAGAAGGGGAGCATTAGTGGAAATGCAAACTGCAGGTGAAGGCGAGGTGAGGTGATAGAGGCCTTAAGACTCACGTCCTATGCCAATCGTCTTCCCTGTACTCCGGTCCTGCAAGGTCACAAATTTATCAGAGAAAGTGATAGAACAGTTAAGAGTGCGAGTTATTTTGTTGATGGAAATAAGATTAAAAGGACACTCAGGGGCATAAAGGACAAAATGGAGAGGTAGGGAAGGGAGAGGATGAGCGAAACCAAAACCTTTAGCCATAGTTTGGGAACCATTAGCTAAAGTAACAGTAGGTAAGGCAGAGGTAGTAGTAATAGAAGAGAAAAAATCCTTATTACCAGATATGTGATCAGAAGCGCTAGAATCTAGAATCCAAGGTCCAAGAGAAGATGTGTAGGTAAGACAAGCAAAAGCATTACCAGTCTGGGCAACAGAAGCTGACTTGGTGGCCTGATAGCGGAGATAGTCGTCATACTCACTGTCAGTGAGGAAAATACCCTGAGATGTGGAGGAACTGGGAGGTTGAGGCGATTGAGGATCAGATGACTGAGCCACGTGGGCAGTGCGTGGAGGCCGCCCATGTAACTGATAACACCGATCACGAGTGTGGCCAAGCTTATTGCAATAGGTGCAATGAGGACGTTGGTCTCTACCTCGGTTACCACTGCGTCCTCCTCGAGAGTTAGTTTGAGAAACTAACATAGAAGAATTTGAAGTGTTATCAGAGGGTAAAGTCTGAGTGGAGGAGATACGGAGGAGGCGAGCAAACACATCATCCAAGGATGGAATGGAGGAACTGCCAAGAATCTGATTGCGGACGGTCTCGAGATCTGGACGGAGGCTAATAAGCGTAAGAACCATGAAGAACTTGTCAATCTGTATGCGTTGATCCCCAACATCAGTAGTAAGAGGCATCACGGTCTAGAATTCCTCCTTAAGAGAGGCAATCTGCCCAATATAAGTAGATAAATCCATGTCTTGTTGTCTGACATTGACAATAGAAGAAGCCACCTTATAAAGACGTTGGATATCATTCGTGTATAGCCCTTTCGCCTGATTTCAAAATTTAAAGCATGTTTTGTAGGCCTGAAGATGATGCAGAGTCTTAGGATCAACTGATTGCCATAACACACTACATAACTGTGCATCTATCTTCCTCCATTGTACTTTGTCAACCTCAGGGATATCCGCCTCCTATGTAACAAGGTGATCCTCATAACCTTGACCTATAAACCAAAGCTCCACAGAGGCAGACCAGGACAAATAATTTTCACTGCCAACCAATTTCTCCGAAGTAATCATAGGAGATCCAGATATGACAGAGGAAAAAGTGGAACTTTTAGTAGCCATATCTACTTATCTGGTGAATGAAATACGTTTGGATCGAAGAGAGCCCTAATACGGCTTATCGCGGACTTCCTAAGACACGTGCAGGGCTCGGGGTGGAGAGGAAGTCACCGGAGGTCGCCGGAAAAGCGGTTTAGAGGGCCGGCGGAGACAAAAAACCCAAAAAAAAATGCACTTTTAGGGCTCAGATGACACAAGCGCAGATGGAGGGTGGCTAGACGGCGTCAGGTGAGGCTGGGGGTGGAAGCGCGTGGCCGGAAAGTACCCCACGCGCCGGAGAAGAGACGCGCGTGGCTGGGATTCTTGCTCCGGTGCTTTGAGAAAAGTTGAAGATCTCCTCCTTGCGCACCTGATGGTATGGTCGGTGTCGGAAAAGGACTTCGCCGGAAAATTCGTCGGAAAAGGTAGCCAGAAAAGGTCACCGGAAAAGTCGCTGGCGGTGAGGGTTTTCCGACGATGGTGAGGGTTGATCGGAAGCTTTAGGAGATGGGAAGGGTGACCGGAATGAAACACGGTCACTGAAAGATTTCCCAGAATGGATTCACGGATAAACCGGAAATAATTAGGGTTTTTTTTTTTCTCCCTAAGCTTTGATACCATGTGAAGAGAGAGAGAGAAAAGGGAGAATCCCTAATTATTGTTATTGAAAAACTGTAAAGAATACACATTGGACTTGGGTATATATATACATGCTAGTGGGACCCACAATACAGTAAGGAAAGAAAAGGAAAAGGAAAAGTAAATAACCTAAAATAACTATACATTATCTAACAGTGAGCTTCTATGGTTGAATATAATTTTGGAAGATTTGAAGATTATATGGAAAGGACCTATGAAGTTGTATTGTGATAACAAGTTAACAATTGATATTGCACATTATTGTAATTCTGTGCAACATGACTGCACCAAGCATGTAGAAGTAGACAAACATTTTATAAAATAGAAGTTGGATAGCGGACTAATATGTACTCCATTTGTGTCAACTAAGGGTCAACTTGCAGATGTGTTAATTACATGATTAAGGGATATTGCATTTTCGTTTATTGTTAGCAACCTGGGAATGGATAATATTTATTCACCAGCTTGAGGGGGACTGTTGAAGATAATTACAACTGTTGAAGATTGTTGAAAATTATTACAGCGGTAGAGGATATAAATAGCTGTAATATATGCTGTGGAAGTTATACAACTGTATATATAGCTGTGTGTATATTTGTGTATATAATCCCTAATTTGTAGGGATCTTTCTTTATTCTTTCTTTTCTACTGCTGTTTATATATATTTCTTTGGTTGTATACTTTTGAAATATGAATGAGAAATATAATTTTTCTCCACATTTCAACTTTTTTTCAAGATGTATATGGTCAGTTCCAACAAACAACAGCTTGCAGGCACACATACACACACAGCAAATATAAGTGTCTTTATTTATATAGTTGCGTGCATATCTATGTGTGTACATCTAACCTTGAAAAAATCAAGCTCCACAATTAATATAATCTATGATTACAGAAGTACTAACCTTGACACGGAAGTTCTCATAAACAGGATGCCTAGTGGATGCTCTAACTGCATAATTGCGCTTCTGATCAATTACTGTAACTGAATCTTCATGATCAACATACTTTTCCATGAAAGCCTCTCCAGTAATATACTCTGGAAGCTTTTTGGCATAAACAGCTTCATATCTGTAATATGAGACCAAAAAGCAGGAAATATCCTTTGTTTAATCCATACTAATGAAATGATGAATTTGATCCATCCAGGTTGGTGTTCATACTACCACATCAATTTGTTGTGGCTCAACATACAAAAATATAACTTTGGGAAAAAAATAAAAATATCACTAGGGAATATTCCAAGAAGAAGAATAACAGATTGAAAGGGAAAAGGATAGTCTATATCTATAATGTAGAGATGTAAGGATTGACTTTCTCTTAAAGAATAAATTGCATCTTTAGAGCTGTTTTCTTCATAACTGTTCTATTTGAGAAGGTCGTCTCTGTAATTCATCTTTGGACAGGAATTTACCTGTGAGGTGAGAGGTTGCATAAGTAATCTAATGAAGCTTCCACTTCAAGCAGTTCTCTACCATCCTTTTCCATTTCATCAGAGTTCATTGCACAAACTTGCCGGTCAGAGTTACCATTTGCTAGTGAGTATGACGATATTTCAGATGCCATCGACTTTATCATCTTTCTACCCAGAAATGTACCAATTCTCACTGATCCATAATCTGCACCACCCACACTGCAAGGAATAGATTTAAAATTGGATGCGAAAGAAGCTAAAGATCCAGAGCACCTAATAGTAATTAAACTGAGGAATGAACACAATCACTGTAAACTAAATGCCAAATTATAATAAAGTGTTTACGCTGATTGCAATCTCTTGATAAGAGACTAAATAAAGATAATGCTCAAGGCTTCATGAAAGCTTCCAAAATCAATAAAGTGAATAATGTTAAAAGAAGCTTAATCATGGTATATGATGGTGTTCAAGAAAGTTTGAAGCGTCTACTTTACATTATGATCCTTATATTGCCATAGGGACCAGGAAACACCAGTGAATTTATATCAATACTTCTCTTAACATGAAAAAGCTCACTATATTTTGTAGCATTTATTATTTGTTTCTGAAACTATAGTATGTATTTATTAAAAAAAAAGGTGCCTAGAGATTTGTGTTTTTCATTTTGGAAGTATAATTTCACTCTCACAGGTAGCTGTTTGGTGGTTGCAGGATAAAAGACTAAATGTATGATTGAGTGACACTTTTGGATAGATCTCATTTTGATCAATGATAAATTCAAAATAAAACATCAATCCCAATTTCCTTTCTTCTCTTTTTTTCTTGTTTGTGTTAAGACAGTTCTCTCATTACCCTTGCCCCTTCTTTCTCTTCACTATTCTACATCAAATACTGAGCTATAATACAAACAAGAAATGTGTAAGAATGGGGAAGAGAAGGAATTGCAACCTGATGATGGTTGATACAAGTCCTTTTCTTGTTCTGTATGAGTGTTTAATTGATATGATAGATAAGGAATTAGTTGAAAATACCAAGTAAATGATAATGATGACAATATATTGACAAGGGTAGTGATATATCATCAATATGTGAATAACATAGGGAACTTACATTTCTATAATTATAAATATTTTAATGTTCATGCTGAAATATCAATTAAAATTATATAGAATGTTGGATATATTGATGGAGCTATTAACATGCTGACAAATTTTTCATTTCATGATTACAGCATTCTCATATAAGTGACAGTACCATACTGAATACAAAAATTACAACAGAATATTTAGAAGAACGGCTGAAAATGACATACCTGTGTCGTATTCCGGAATCAATTCCCCAAAATTGGATATGTGAAGGGATTTCCACGAGTCCCAGCACCTCAGCAGGCTGCATGAGATACAAGAGATCATGACTTTCAACATTTACCCCCCACAACATTTTGGGCACTTTTGATTATAATTACCTGGCACACCATTGCGAGAAGCTTGTTTGCTTCACCACACACAGAAGCCATCTGGTCCATCACCCCACATGGAGCTCCAACAATGTGATTCTCCACCTTTTAAAAGTAAAAGGGAAAGAATAAGTTATGCAATCATGTGCGTATACAACTTTTCAAATTAAAGCTGAAAAAAGCTCAATAACCAAACAAAAGATATGAGGCATATACATGCCTTTTGACAAAGTAAAGCAAGGTCTCTTGGGGCAATGTTTAACCCTGCACATAAAATGGATAGTTAGCGCAACTCAGTATTTCCACAAAATTGAAACATGCCAACATGCATACTGGGGGAGGTTTTATTAATGAAGACATTTTTAGGTGAAGTTTTATCAACTGCTGCCAGGAAATGTTTCAGAAATGTATTGGAATTGCTATCAGGGAGCAATATTTTGGAAGCATGTGAGAGTATTTGAAAACATAAAATGAAACTTAACTAAACAGATAGAAGACCATTATAATTTGGATATGTTGGGCCAACGGGTAGCAATAAAATGAACGAAGATATGGTGTGCAAATTGGCAGAAATTTAGGAAAAACATAAGTATGCCTTCCTTACATCTAAATGTACTGCAAACACATTATTATGAAGAATACATATTGAAATAAAACAATAACAATGATGATAATAATTACATCCTTATTCTTAGTTATTTACATATCATGAACTTATTTTAACTATAACACAATTAATCTTAGTTTGGCATTCTTAATTATTTACATAGCATGAACTTACTTTTACTATAATGCAATTAATCTGAGTTTGGCATACATTGTTAGCTCAGACCCTACAAACATGAATGATGGGACCTTAAATAGCTTGATGGTAATTTAACATTATATCAAAGATTTAATTTCTGGAAGTTGACTTTGAGCCTCTTTTCTCTTATTTGACAATCTGTGATTGGTTTTGCCTCTTCCTTCCATGGGTGGGGGCCAAATGTGAGGGAGGGTGTAAACTCGAGATATATCATTGCCACATTTCTTACATGTTTAAATTTATGGGCTAACTGGAAGTTGAACAGTTAAGTCTTGACCCAAATTTTTTATGATTGGTTTCTCTAACATTGAAAAGTTGAATCTTGCTTGTTTTGATCATTTAAAGTTTAACATAAGGTCTCATGACTTAGCATGTATGTAGAAACAAGTTTTTGTAACAAGAAAAGTCCCTTTTTAGAATTTTTTGAGAAAATATCAAGGCTAAGGGCATCTAAGGTTTTACAAATTCCTAGGAAAAAGAAGAAGAATAGGTTTTATTAATTCAATAATAATAATAATAATAATAAAATCCAAGACAATAAAAAAATGACAATAATAATTATAATAATAAATCCAAAATCTAAGATATAACTAAGTAGTTATGGCCCTTGCTTACTAAACTAGATTTACTCTTAGAAAGTGTTTGGTAAATCAACTAATTGATTTAATATGACTTAATAATTTAATTTAAGTCATTAAGTAGATGAAGTATGTTAGGTCAAATAACTTAAAATTTACTTTTAAATTTACATATTAAGTTAAAATAGTTAATTTATTCTTAATCTAAAATCTTTTATGCCTCATTTGTCCATATCTAGAGTATATTTTACAACCATTTATAGTTATTTATGTATCTATGATACTTTAAATGTAAATATTTAATAAACAAATTTATTATTTAAGATTAATAAAAATAAATATTAGTTAAAATTAATGAGTGTAAATATTAATTAAAATTAATGGAAGTAAATATGTCAATTTAATGATTTAGAATAAAAATTTTAATTGTAAGTTAATTTTACCAAACAATCTTAATACTTGAAATAAAAATCAAATAATAAGTTTTAAATCAACAACTTAAGCATAATTTAACTTAAAGTCAGCTTACGTAATCAAGTAATAAGTTTTAAATTTTACCAAACACTCTTAATTCTAGAAATAACAGGAAAGCAATTCTAGCCATTATTTTCTATATTGCCAAAACTAGTATATTTTCTATCTCTTATTTACACCACAAGGCCCTTGATTTCTCTCTCCAAGACACTTCTTCCAATTTAGGAAAATAAGAATATTCAGAAAAACAAGCATTTCTAAGTGCTAACCTTCCTCTGAAAGGGTACACTCCCTTCACTATCTTAATTGTGAACCTTTTCCGAAGGACAATCTTTTCCAACTGCGCCTCCTTTTTGATTGGTGCCTTCTACTAAAATTTTGTTTAACAATAACAAAAATATGAAAAAAAAAAACCCGGCAAAATGTGCCATCTTCATGTGTTTGCATCACATCACTACACCATTAATTGTAGAAGTCATTACAATCTTCAACATGCCACCAATTGAAAATCAAATCATTCTCCCCACAAACTAATTTAGATATTTTATCCAAGAAAACAAAATAATTGCGATGAAATAAAAGACATAGAGAGGAAAATAAGCTCATAAATTAGAATAGAAAATCATATCAGTGAGCAGCAAATATAGCAGACAAAATAAAATTAGAAATCATAGATCTTTTATGGTCTGAAGAAATAGAGAAGTATATTAACCATGAGAGGCAGCAATAGCAGACATGCTAGCAACCTCTACTGCAGCAGAAGAAGATACACCTTTGCCTTCTGGAACTGCAGAAGAAACCTGAAAGTTTAAAATGATAATTTATTAACATAACAAATTTGGTGCATATCATCATTGAAAACCTACACAGAATTGATGCATAAAAAAGGATAAGTTATAATAACGGCATTAGCAATGGAAAAGAGAAATAAAATATAAAAAAAGGATTACAACCAAGAGTTTCAGCATCATCATGGCAATATGCATAGGGGGGCAACAAGAACTGAAGGCCAAAGATTTTATGGTCATGCATCCAAAACAAAGTAATTGATGATCCAAAAATGGAGGGTTTGAAGTGAGACTTTGATTGGTTAGTTCTCCTGTTAGCAGGTGCAAAAAACAAAAATAAAAAATAAATAAAAACCGAAGCGTAGATGTATAGAAAAAGTTGCAAACCTTCAAATCATGCATGAAGCTGTACTTCATTACTAATTATAATAGAACAGGACTCTAGGGAGTTGTATAAGATTTTTGAAAGTTCACCTTTACAGGATCTATGGTTGAGGAGAGGCCAAAAGGTTATCTTCTACTCATGCTTTTAAGGGTGATTCACTAGACTCTGGTGGTTATTCAAGTTGGAAGGTAAAGGGATTGGTCCTGGTAAGTAGGTATGATTACTAGGCCTATGAGGTGTTCGATTGAGGCTTGTAACAACTTCAACAGTTCAGGTTGTCAGGGTAAACGTGGGAAGCCTCCCACTTGGGTGTGGCATTCATCATATGATTTAACATCAGAGTTGTCTCTTCCCTACCTAGTAGTCCAGCTGCATTCTCAACAATTTCTGTTACTCATAGAGATTTATTTATTATATTCATAAAGAAGAATAAGCCTCCATACAACATAATGACTTCCTCAGTTTAAGCAATGCTCCATGTTTCGATAGTGCATACGCCTTGCAACTTAGTCCCCAACACCATGGGTCATCGTATCTGGGGTTTCAAACAATTTGACATGCAGGTCCACAGTGGTAAGTGTTGAGAGAGAGAGAAAGAAGAAAAACCTTAATTCTCATTAATGTAATAATCTACTTACAATTGAGAAATATATATATATATACAAGGCTAGGAGTCCTAACTACCATACATGTATCCTATATTAACAAGGAAAGGTTATATACTATAAATACATTATATTCAACACTCCCCCTCAAGCTGGAGCATATACGTCATATGCACCAAGCTTGTTACAAATATATTTAATCCTAGGACCTCTGAGAGATTTAGTGAAGATGTCAGCTAGTTGATCATTTGAATTAACAAAACTTGTAGCAACACATCCTGATGCGATCTTCTCTCTAATGAAATGACAGTCAACTTCAATATGTTTGGTCCTTTCATGAAAGACTGGATTGGATGCAATATGTAATGCGGCCTGGTTATCACATATGAGTTTCATCTGTTCATCCTTTCCAAATCTCAACTCTAGAAGAAGATGTCTCAACCATATGAGTTCACATGTTGCCAAAGCCATAGCTCGATACTCGGCTTCAGCGCTAGATCTGGCCACTACATCTTGTTTCTTACTCTTCCAAGATATTAGATTACCTCCAATAAAAACACAGTACCCTGAAGTGGAACGTCTATCTGTGGGTGAGCCAGCCCAATCTGCATCTGTGTAACCAACAACCTGAGTATGACCTCTGTTCTCGTACAACACACCTTGGCCTGGTGTACTTTTGATATATCGAAGAATGCGGATTACAGCATCCCAATGGCTATCACATGGTGACTGTAGGAATTGACTAACAACACTCACAGGAAAAGAAATGTCTGGACGAGTAATGGTGAGATAGTTCAATTTACCTACGAGCCGTCGATATCTCCCGGGGTCTCCTAAAGGCTCCCCCTGTCCTGGTACAAGTTTGACATTCGGATCCATAGGTGTGTCTACCGGTTTACAGTCTAACATACCAGTTTCTTCCAGGATGTCTAAAGCATACTTCCTTTGGGAAAGGACCACAGCAGAACTGGATTGAGCTATCTCAATTCCCAAGAAATACTTGAGTTTCCCCAAGTCTTTGGTCTGAAAGTGGGTAAAAAGGTGTTGCTTTAGTTTCTGAATACCATCCTGATCACTGCCTGTAATGACGATGTCGTCCACATAAACAACCAGATAAATACACTGCCCCAAAGAGTTATGATGATAGAAAACTGAATGGTCTGCTGTACTGCGAAGCATGCCAAACTCTTGAACAACAGAACTAAAACGGCTAAACCATGCTCGAGGAGATTGTTTCAAGCCATATAGAGAACGGCGTAACCTGCATACTAAACCAGACTCCCCCTGAGCAACAAAACCAGGAGGTTGCTCCATATAAACTTCCTCGGCAAGATCACCATGAAGGAAGGCATTTTTAATATCCAATTGATAAAGAGGCCAAGAACACATGGCAGCCATGGAGAGAAGCAGACGAACAGAAGCAATCTTGGCAACCGGAGAGAATGTGTCACCATAATCAGAACCATAAACCTGAGTATAGCCTTTAGCAACTAAGCGGGCCTTAAGGCGATCAACCTGACCATCAGGACCAACCTTAACTGCGTAAACCCAACGACAACCAACGGTAGATTTACCCGAGGGTAAAACAACAAGATCCCAAGTGCCATTAGAGTGCAGAGCAGCCATTTCATCCACCATTGCCTGTCGCCAGCCTGGATGGGAAAGAGCTTCATGGGTGCTCTTTGGAAGAGAAACAGAGGATATAGCAGAAACAAAAGCAAAATAGGGTGAAGATAATCGATGATAACTCAAAAAATTGTAAAGAGGATGAGGATTACGAGTAGAGCGAGTACCTTTCCGAACAGCAATGGGTAAGTCATTAGGAGAAGGCAGAGCCGGGGTAGGTGAAGCCGAAGGGATAGGAAGTGAGTCAGCAGGTGCCTCAGCAAAAGGGAGAGGAGCAACGACACGAGGGCGACGATGATAAACCTGAAGTGGCCGAGGAGGCATAGCATCAGGTGGGGAGACAATGGGAATAGGCAAGACTTCAGAAACAGGAAGAGACTCAGAAGTGGTGGAAAAGAATGGTGAGTCCTCAAAGAAGGTGACATCAGCGGAGATAAAGTATCGATGAGTCTCAAGGGAATAACAACGATAACCCTTCTGAAGTCTAGAGTATCCCAAGAAGAGACACTTCATGGCTTTGGCGGAAAGCTTGTCCTGTCCAGGAGTGAGAATATGAACAAAGCAAGTACAACCAAAGACACGAGGAGGAAGGAAATAAAGTGGTTGGTCAGGGAAGAGAAGGGAGTGAGGAATCTGATCATGTAAGACAGAGGAGGGCATACGATTAATCAAATAACAAGCGGTAAGAACAGCGTCCCCCCAAAAACGAAAAGGAACATTGCTATGGAGGAGAAGAGTACGAGCTGTCTCAACAAGATGTCGATTCTTGCGTTCAGCTACCCCATTTTGTTGAGGAGTATGAGCACAAGAAGACTGATGAAGAATCCCATGATGAGACATAAACGAAGTAAATGGGGCTGAAAAATATTCCCTGGCATTGTCACTGCGTAACACACGAATAGAAACATTGAACTGGGTTTGGATTTCAGCATAAAATTTCTGGAAAATAGAGAATAACTCAGCTCGATTTTTCATTAAAAATAACCAAGTACATCGAGAATAATCATCAATGAAAGTGACAAAATACTGAAATCCTAAAGTAGACGCAGTCCGACAAGGACCCCAAACATCAGTGTGGACAAGTTCAAAAGGAGACTTTGCCCGATTATTCAAACGCTTTGGGAACGAGACACGAGTATGTTTCCCAAGCTGACATGACTCACACGGAAGCGACGATAAAGTGGAAAAACGAGGGACCATCTTCTGGAACTTGGAGAGACTAGGGTGGCCCAGACGATTGTGAATGAGGAGAGGAGCATCAGTGGAAATGCAAACTGCAGGAGATGAATCCGAGGTGAGGTGATAGAGGCCTTGAGACTCACGTCCTATGCCAATCGTCTTCCCCGTACTCCGGTCCTGCAAGGTCACAAATTTATCAGAAAAGGTAATAGAGCAATTAAGAGTACGAGTGATTTTGCTGATGGAAATAAGATTAAAAGGACATTCAGGAGTATAAAGGACAGAAGTGAGAGGTAGAGAAGGCAGAGGAAGGGCCAAACCAATACCTTTAGCCACAGTTTGAGAACCATTAGCTAAGGTAACATTAGGTAAAGCAGAGGTAGTAGTAATAGAGGAGAAAAGATCCTTATTACCAGATAAGTGATCAGAAGCTCCAGAATCTAGAATCCAGGGTCCAAGAGAAGATGTGTGGGTAAGGCAGGCAGAGGCATTACCAGGCTGGGCAACAGAGGCAACAGAAGCCTGAGATGCGGAAGAGCTCGGAGCTTGAGGCAGCGGAGAATCAGAGGACTGGGCCACATGGGCAGTGCGAGGAGGTCGTCCATGTAACTGATAGCAACGATCGCGAGTGTGGCCAAGTTTATTGCAATAGGTGCAATGAGGACGTTGACCTCTACCTCGGGTACCACTACGGCCTCCTCGAGAGTTAGTTTGAGAAACTAACACAGAAGAATCTGAAGTGCTATCAAATGGCAAAGTCTGAGTGGAGGAGATACGGAGGAGGCGAGCAAACACATCATCCAAGGACGGAACTGATGAACTACCAAGAATCTGATCGCGGACAGGCTCAAGATCCGGACGGAGGCCAATAAGAGTAAGAACCATGAAGAACTTGTCAAGCTGTGTTTGTTGAGCCCCAACATCAGGAGTAAGAGGCATCACAGTCAAGAACTCCTCCTTAAGAGAGGCAATCTGGCCAATATAAGTAGATAGATCCAAGTCCTGTTGGCTGAGATGGACAATTGCAGAAGCCACCTTATAAAGACGCTGGATATCATTCGTATATAATCCTTTGGCCTGAGTCCAAAATTTAAAACAAGTTTTGTAGGCCCGAAGATGAAGAAGAATCTTGGGATCAACCGATTGCCATAATACACTACATAACTGTGCATCTATCTTCCTCCACTGTACGCGGTCAACCTCAGGGATATCTGCCTCCTGTGTAATCAAGTGATCCTCATATCCTTGACCCATAAACCAAAGTTCAACAGACGCAGACCAGGAAAGATAATTGTCACTGCCAACCAATTTCTCCGAAGTAATCATAGGAGATCCAGATATAACAGCGGAAAAAATGGAATTTTTAGTAGTCATATCTACTTATCTGAAGAATGAAGTATGTTTGGATCGAAGAGAGCCCTAATACGGCTTCAGATTGCGGCGTGGCACCACCGAAAAAGGGAGACGGCCTCAGATCGCGGCGTGGTACCACCAGAAAGGTAGAAGAACACTTCCCAAGGCACGTGCAGGGGTTGGAGTGGAGAAAAAGTAGTCGGAGCTTCGCCGGAAAGGCTGTTTGGAGGGCCGACGGAGACAAAAATCCCAAAAGAGGTATGTGCAGGGCTCGGATGGGAGAACCAGGGAGGTAGGGAGGCTGGTCGGCGTCAGGCGAAGCTGGAGGAGGAGGCGCGTCGCCGGAAAAGGCCTCACGCGCCCTCACGCGCCGGCGCGTGAGATTCAGTCGCCGGCCGGAAATTTGCGCGTGGACGGCGCGTGGATGGGATTTTGGTGCCGGTGCCTTCACAAAAGTTGTAGATCTCCTCCAGGCGCTCCTTCTGGTATAGTCGGTGTCGGAAAAATACGTCGCCGGAAAAGTCGCCGGAAAAGCTCGCCGGAAAAGTTCGCCGGCGGTGAGTAGTTTCTGTCGACGATCCGAATGACCGGAAAGTATTGGAAGATGGGGAAGGTGACCGGAATGAAACACGGTCACCGGAAGGTTTCCCGGAGTTGATGACACGGGAAACAAGAAAGAATTAGGTTTTCTTCCTTGGCTCTGATACCATGTTGAGAGAGAGAGAAAGAAGAAAAACCTTAATTCTCATTAATGTAATAATCTACTTACAATTGAGAAATATATATATATATACAAGGCTAGGAGTCCTAACTACCATACATGTATCCTATATTAACAAGGAAAGGTTATATACTATAAATACATTATATTCAACAGTAAGCATTATGTTAGTACCTTGATTATAGATAGTGAAGACCAGAAAATATCCAGTACAAGCAAAGAACACAAATTGTTCAGCAAACTACAAGTGTTAACTCTATGGTCCTAGTTTGAGTATGAAATGTGGTGGCCATGAATTTTTTGTCTCAGAAATTTAAAATTTCATGGAAGCTTACCAGCAAATATTGAAGTACAGGAAACCTACTTCTTAACCTCCATTTTAACAAAATTTCATGTCACCAACAAAAGTAACTGTGTTTTGAAGCACAGGGGAATTCTTAAATGAATGTCCTAGTACACTCTTTATTGCATGGATTCAGTTACAGGCATGTGTTTAGGTGTCTGATCCTTCATACCTACAAATTTTAGGATATGGAAGTTGGATAAAACATAATAAAAAGGGGAAAAAAAGAAAAGAAAAACCTATTAGAAACCAGTTTAAGCAAAGATATCCCTGATAAGAATTTTCCATCTTTTCTCTATCCCTAACTTTTCTTTTTCTCTAAATATCTACATAAAACTTCACTTTCCAGTAAACTCTACCTTTTAATGTAATCATCTGCTAAGGAGGTTAAAAATACAAAAATAGATCAATTAAAATCAAACAGCCACATCTGAAGCAAAGTAGCAGTATCCAACAAGGATTCCACACGAATACCCATCTTGTGTGAACACTGGTACACTGAGTGAAGCTGGAGAGTCAGGCTATCATTGACTACATTTTTATTTTTTGTACATTTCCAAAACACCCATACAGAATATGCATTTTGAAAGGCTTTATACAAAAACAGAGTTACTCTGCATTGCATTTGTATAAAGTAAAATAGAAAGATATAAGAAAAGCTATAAAATTTTAAATTATTAATCATAAATTTAAGTGGTTGAAGAATATGAACATTGTGAAAATAAGTAGAAAATTACCACAATACTAATACTGTTTTCAAAACGAACACCCAACTCTCTCATTAACACCAGAATTGTCCCTGCGACATATGCGGCCCATCTAAAAATATCTCCATGTTAATAAGAACTAATAAACAATCATAAATAATTATACAATCCAAAAAAAGAAGAACAATGACCCACTTCTGGGCTGGATCTTGAGCAAAGTACTCCTTTGCCTTCTTATATGATATTGGTTGCTCGCCTTGCAGAAAATCAGATAAATCCATGTCAAATGTTGGTCCACGATTACTCAATTCAGACCCAAATGATACCTGAAAGGTATGGAGTTGAACATAGGGAAGAAGATGACAAAAAATGATCAGACATATGATTCCTATACATGATTATAAATGAAGATATACCACAATGAATGCATAATTCCAAGGTCAGAGATCAGTTGGTATGGGAAACACGAGGCAAAAACCATAGAGCAATTGTATGGTGTCAAAAGATATGTATTCCATATTTTGGTTATTTTATTTATTTATGCATTTATATGCTCACTGGTCTTTAGTTCTAAGTTAGAAAAAGAAAAAGGAACTATTTTGGACAAAGAAGCAGGCTCCATAAGAAACATCAGATCTTTCCATTCATTTAATCCATTTTCATCCAGTAAAGAATGCATTAGAACAAGCTCCAAATTTACATTTCTCTGATTCACAGCATGAGGCTCTCAACTTTGCTCTATTCATCTCCTCAAAATCAGGAGGTTTCATGAAGATGAAAAATGATTCTTTCTTTGATGGTTAATCACCATCCTTCTATGCCAAGTCAAATATGTTACTCAAAAGTACATATTAAAAGTCATAAGTTCTTATGGAGTGTGAGCCATATATATATATATATATATATCATTCCGGTTTTGTCCAAGTCCTTAAATCCAATCTCATTCCTTCGGCTAATTTTGTTTGGAAATCAAAAGTCCCTTCAAAGGTCAAGGCCTTTTCTTGGTTAGTGGTGCACAAGAAGGTAAATACCAATTACATGCTATAGGTGAGAAGATCCTACAAATCTCTAAGTCCTCAATGGTGCATTCTTTGCAAATGGAGTGGAGTTAGTTGACCACCTTTTCATACATTGCCCAAGAATGTTGGGGCTGCACAAGCTCTTCACGATGGTTAATTTGGATTGGGTTCCTGCTTAGAGTATTGGAGATATGATGATTATTTCATTTAGAGGGTTGGGGAATTCAATCAAAGGCAAGACTCTTTAGCATATCGCTTACCTCACTGTACTATGGATTGTGTAGTAAGAGCAAAACACTAGGATTTCTTAGTGTAAGTACAAAACAGAACGGATGTTGTGGATCTTCTTCACTTCTACTCTTCCTTTGGGCATCTTGTACCGTCACTTTTAGAGGAATCCCACTTAATGTTATTCAACTAAATTGGATATCGGTTTATAATTCAAAAAGGGAGGATAATGTTTGAGAGAGTTTGATTTTGGTTTCTTGTGATATTTTGTACATGTCTTCATTTGTAGTTATCATTGTATAGTAGAGGAGTATAGTTTTACTTTGATCAGGTTTAGTATTTTGTGGGAAGGACCACTCATCCTTCTCTTGGACAGTCTTGAGGCGTTTTGCCTAAATGAAGTGAGCCATAAACCTCAAGACAGAAGGAGGCTTAACCCTCAACTTAAACAAATAAATAATAAAAATTATCAAAAAAAAAAAAAAAAAAAAAACTCACAAAATCACAATAAATTGAATAATAAAAAAGACATGAACTTCATAATGGTAAAATTAATCATTTTTCATTGTTAATAGTTCTAATTTAGTCCATTTTTCTTTCATAAAATTTAGCTCTCTCATGGCTTATTTCTCATTGTTAATAGATCTAATTTAGTTCCTTTTTGTTCTATAAAATTTAGCTCTCTTTCATGGTTTTACCAAATAATTTTCAACATTATTGTTATTATCAATAGGATCCTCCAAGGAATATAATAATATCTAATTGCTATCTTATCTTCCCCATTTGTGTTAATATTCACCCATCTCTCTTTTTCTTTGTTCACCCATTGTGGTGGTATCTTTTTTTATTTATCAATAATTAAATTATATATGAGATCAACCACTAGGAAAATCACCTGAATGCTTCAGCAATTGCATAATGACCCAGGTTTGTGTCCAAGACTTTCTAGAATAGAAATCATAATTCAATAAACAACATTATTTTCAGGAGGCTAATACATACAATTTGAAGAATGGGCTTTGGTCCTTGTCCATCAATATGCTGCCTAGCCTGGACATGTTTCCATAGCTTCTGCTTGCTTGGATCATTTTTCTGTACTGCAACATGGCATGCTTCTCTGATAGGCATCTACGGGATGATTCAAGTATGGAAGAACCGGGTTAAAATCTATGACAGGCATAACTGGTAACAGAGATGCATGTAACGGCTGAGTGAATAAGGCAATTCGAAAACACCCCTCTAACAATAGAAAACCAGCACCAGAAGTATGACCTGCAAAACAAGGCTTCCTGAATAGTCTGCAATCCCTCCCATTACATCTAATCTCCCAGGCGCTCTTGCTACAAAGATTTCCTCCTGAAAAACCGGATCCCAAAAATAATCTTGATGAGTAGAAGTTTTGGAAAATGAAATTTGCAAAAAGTGGGCTATACATGTGAAGTAACTAAGAAAAACTTCATAATACCTTAATAACATACAAATAACTGAAGGTTATGTATGGTTCTTAGAAAATCCAGAGGAAAGAAGAAAATATTAAGGAAAATGATTTTTTCATGTTTAGTTATTATGGAAAATAACAAAGAAAACCAAATATAATTAAAATTAGTTAGAAACTTATGTATTTTCAAATTATTCAATCTTTACACTGATAAGTTAAAATATGTGAAATGAGTTTGAAGTAGCATATAAAAACAATTTATTGACTTTAAATCTATTTTTTATTTTTCTTCACATTTTTTGTCCTTTTATTTTTTCTCTTTATTTTCTTTCCCTTACATTTTCCTTCAAATTTTCTGGGAAACAAACATAACTGAAAGGTATACTACATTTTTCACAATCTGTCTATGAAAAATACTTGTCTTCATAATAAAACACATTTCACAATGAGCATGCTTTGCACAGTTTAGCAGTTTTTCTTTCCAAAGCCACCTGGCATGGAGGAGAGCAAGAATGGATGCCTACTTTCTTTATTCCTACTCATGTCATCCAATTTAAACCAAAAATAATAATAAACGAACAACAATAACATCAAGAATGAAATCGTTTACTTTAAAAGTCAATGTTCAAAATTTTGAAATGAACACCTGATACCTTTGGATAATATCTTTAAATACACCAAAACACGGTGACAACAAAAGCAATATTGATTAATTATTCAATTTCATCATAATATGTGGTTATCTGCTGCAAAAGAAAATCAACCAAAGAGGCAGTAAGGAATAAAATAAGAGCCATATGAATTGGAAAATACCTCCCAGTTAAATAATGCAGCAGCAGCCACACGTTCCCGCATTTGGCACTTAGTGTTCTTCCCTGAGTCATATGAAGCATCTAATCTTGCCAAGCTTTTTAAGAAACTAGCAGTATCTGAAAGACCACGAATATCTCCATGAAGAATTTCAAAGTCTTCTGTGCATCTATCAATACGAAAAGAGAAGAGAAAGAAAAGAAAAGGATTGTTTAGTACAAATGAATGCTTTGCCCAGATTCAGAGCTAACTGAAAATTAAAACATAGCATAAGAAGAAAAAACGATTAGGAACTGACACTTCTGTTATGGAGGTTGTTTTGGTTGTTTCAATAGTTGGCAATGCAGTATGAAGACTAAGCTCATTTGCTGCAAGGCTATACCAGTATGGGATGCAAATATCTTTACCAACAGCTCTTTGTAATTGATACCCAAGCACAATTGCGTCTTGCAGTCTCCTTGCTCCACTAAACTACATTTGGAGATATAATATGCGTCTATATAAGAATGGTTAGGGAATGCCATATGCATTGAAGCTTGAGATTTCTTCCATAAGTTAGATTTAAAAGTAAGAATAGTGTCAGCTTTAAATTGTCTAATCTACCAAAAAGGAAAAAACATGAGAATTGTGATATTCAATCTGTGCCATTTTATGATAATCATGCATCACATAAGATGTAGGGTGGGGCAATCAAAAAAGATTCCAGTTGAAGAAAACCTCCCAAAAATGTCATTGAGAGCTCTTAGTACCATGATTTGGACAAGTTCGATGACAGGTGCATATTCTTTTTTCTTTTGTGTGGGGAGGAAATTATTACTTATGAGCTTATCTAACATAACCTTATGAAACTTTCACCACCAAGAGAGTTTAAGAACTAACAAGAAAAATCATTTATATTCATTCATATACGATGCACAGTTGATATAAAGATTTACATAAATGAGATGTATTTTATTTTAGATCTATTGGGTTCTTGATAGAAAATTTTTCTTATATAAAATGTCCAGTTGATCTCCAATACTGAAAAGCATGGAAGTTACCTAAAATCCATTTTCAGGAAGGAAATTCATGTTTTGGTCTTCTCTTGCTTTGACCAAAGTGACCTCAATTCCACTTGAAAATTAGGGTTTTTAAATTGAGAACATGACTTATAGTTGGGACAAAATTTACATTTTGTAGTTGAATTTCTTTTAAAAGATCAAAAATTGTCTTTTGTTCCTCTCCAGCATGAAGAATGCTGACATGTTACATTCTAATTATTCGTTGCATGTCAACACAGATGTATTGTATATTTATGCATGCAATGCTTTAAAGAATACAGAGAAGACAGATAACAAAAGAGTTAACACTGTATTTACCTTATCAGAAGCATAATGTTTTCCAACAGCTGTATCCTGCAGTATGCAAGCAGCAACCTGAAATAAAAAGTTTAACAACATGGTAATAGTTGACAAAGCTAGTGGCAACATGTGATAAAGCACATCCAAAAGAAGAAGACCAGAAACACCAAAATTAACATTTACAAGTGTATACAGAATATGCAAACTACATAGTCAAAGGTCAAAAATCAAAAGCAGCATACATCAAATTGAAGATGAAAAAAAAAAAACTAAAATAGCCTTCCCACTTTTAGGCAAACAAGACAAATGGGGGAAAAAAATTGCAAACATTCCGGAAACAAATTGAGGCACTTTTAATAGTTGGAGGGTGATGTAAAGAAACAATTAATCTCATCAGGCCCTTTTGAGTTTTTGATGCAAGATTTTAAAATTTCTAGAACTAGGCAATTTTTTAAGGATATAGAATGAGGTGAAAAGAATAAAAGATGGCTGAAAAAGTAGGTTCCTAGGCAGTCACATCGAGGGTTTTCTAAGCAACCACACTAAGGAAGAAGGCTATCAAACCTTCAAAGGAAGCATAATAAATGCTGAAACTTCTATATTAGATGATAACAGCAAATATAATCACAGACAATAGCTAACAAGAAGACTGACTTTGAAGGTGGGAACTGCGGTGTTTCTTTACTCTGTATATTAGATGCTCATTCCATCTTCACATTTTTCAAAATATAAGGTATGATTGAGTGCATTTTGTAACATTGTTCTTGCTTATATAAGAATATCGAGAAGGATTGTTTCCTATACAGGGAAATATAGAATAAAACAAGCCCATTTTTAACCAGGTAGAAATGACACAAGTTGAGGACAAGACTAAGAGAAGGCATCTAAGATGTTCCAATCATGTGCAATAAAGGCCAATCAGTACCTTAAAAGTGATTCATGTGGCCAAACCTGTGTAATTGGGATTCAGGATTGAAAAGAAACTTCAATTTATCCTCATGGAAGCAATCCCAAAAATTGTAGTCAATGAAACAGAGTAGCATCAGGCATTAAAAAAAAAAAAAAATATAATATTCATTGTCTTTAATTCTCAGTTCTATAAATCCATATGAACCGCTAGAATTCTGTTGCAATGCAAAATGAAACTCATAAATGAAATGAGATATACCTCACCACCATTGCTGCCTCCCTGATAGCATGGTTTCAAACTAATAGCACGTTCAAGATATGGTATCCAACGTCCAGTGAGAAAGTCTCTCCTAATCATCTCAATTCCACCTTGGTAGTACTGTTTAAAGAACAAATTGTATTTTGTTTAGTGTCAGAAACTTTGCTAAATAGTAGGTTAAGAGGGGCTGAAAGCAAACATGGGAAAGCACTGATAGTACCTCGAGCATATTTCTTAAAAATGGTTCTTCATTAAAATAATCTCTGCGTACAAAGACAAATGGTAACTTATATGCTAGAGCTTCACTAAATGTCCCATATCCAATTTTTCCTGAAATCACAAATATGTACCAAGATTTAGATTTGCAATGATAAAAACCACTTTGGCGCCAACAAAAGTCAATTAAAAGTACCCAGCATGCAGTCTGAAGCAGCTATAACATCAGGTGTATAAGCATCTTTTGCGAGTTTTCTGAAATTTGGGGGAAGCTCCTGATTTTCAGAAGCACCACAGACCTATATGACAACAATGAGTGATTTTTCATCTATATCCCAACTTAAACTGCAACCGAGCGGAGGATAATAAAGAGAATATTCGTAATAGGAGCTTACCAAACAGAGCCAACCTGCAGGTAGATACTCCTTTTTTAAATTCCAACCAGCTGGCTGCAAGAGATGGATGGCACATAGCCATATAAACAATGTCAATATTGTTCTCTGGGCCTGGGGCCTAACAAACATATTAAAACATGAGGAAATGGTTTTTATTTTGTAAAACAATGAATTATAGCTTACAACCAAAAGAGGGTCTGAAAGAGACATTCCAGGCAACAAATTCCGTGCTCAGCACTTGGAAAGGGTTAAATCGTGGGGAAAGATTTGTACAAGAACATTAAGCTAAACCCTAAAAACTAAGGAGATAAAATAAAAAAATAACGATGAAATGAATAATAAAACAACTTATTAGTAATAATACTGATAAAAATCTATTCTTTACATTGCTGGTGTGTTGGTTGTTGGTTTCCAAGGATTCAACAAGTACTCTAGAAGAGTTCCTTGGCATTGCATACTGAAGGCTGCTGTTTGGGTAACCTGGAGTGAGGAATTCTAGGATTTATAAGGAAGCATACAGATCAAAGTTTTTAAAAATAAGGGGGTTCCAATAAATTTTTTAGATGGCAAATGAAAAAAAAAAAAAAAAAAACCAAATAGGTTTAGTTTTCTGCTAATTCAGGTAAAAATTTCTCTTACATGGTTTCCTGCATATCTAAACTTGTACCTTATTCTCTTGATTTCTATAATTATGTTAAGTTGGAGTTGCATATTCAAACAAATATATATTTTAGAAGCTTTTACTCTCTTGTTAGAGTTTACATGTGATGGAACATTGTTGTCCCAGTCCATTTTCTTCTTTAACTGGTTTACTAATTTGCTTAAAGCAGTGACATAGTATCAGTTTTTGAGAGAAAAATCATCTTCTTTCTCTGTCTTCTTACTAAATATACAACACCACTCTTAACAGAAAAGAATAAAAAACAAGGAAAGTTAGCTGTCCTATAATAGGATGCATTAAAAAATAATCCCTTAAATCAAGATATAATAATCCCCTAAATCAAGTTGCAATATTCTAACACTCCCTCTCATGCTGGTTCAAAGATGTTTGCTAAAACGAACTTGCTAGTGATACTTCCAAACATAGAGCTTGTGACACCTTTAGTAAAAATATCTATCAATTGCTCCTCAGATGAAAAAAATGGTGTACATATCTGTCCAAAGTCTATTTTCTGCTTGATAAAATGCCAATCAATTTGCACATTTTTTGTCCAATCATGGTGTATAGGATTATGAGCAATACTGGTAGCAACCTTATTGTCACAATGTAGGGCTCTTTAACATTCACTTGTAGTTCTTTAAGAAGAATCCTTAGCCACATAAGTTCACATATGCTTTGAGCCATAGATTTAAACTCACCTTCTGCATTAGACCTAGCCACCACTGATTATTTTTTGTTTCTCCACATCACCAAATTACCTCTAACAAATGTGCAATGACTATATGTTGATTGACAATCAGTAATACTCCCATTAAACCATTACTGGGGTCCCCTTTAGATGCCTTAGAAGATTGAGAATGATGTGGTTATGTCTTGGTTAATTAACTCGATGAACAATGACATAGGGGAAAATTTTATGCTCTATGAAATGGTGCAAGAAATCTGGGAAGCAGCAAGGAAAACTTATTTTGATACAAAAGACATAGTACGCCAAAGTGAGTTGTTTGTCACTCAATATTTCAGTCTTTTAACTCACTATTAGCAATAATTGGACATGTTTGAAACCACCAAATGGGACTGCCCAATGAATGCAATCAAATACAAGAAGATTGTTGAGAAAAAAACGGATCTACAAATTTTTATAAGGACTGAACAAAATCTGGATGAAGTTTGAGGTAGAATATTGGGAGCTGAACCTTTACCCAACATCCAAGAAGCTGCCTCAGAAGTGCGCCAAGAAAAAGTAGAAAGAAAGTCATGTTGGGTCACAAACCAACCAACCTATCACCGAGGGTTCAGCCCTAGTGGCTTGGGGTCTTCCCAATCCTTCTAACGACAATTGACCAGGAATAGGGACACCTTGGTGCGATCGCTGCCAAAAACCAGGTCATACCAAGGACACATGTTGGAAAATCCATGGGAAACCAACGGATTGGAAGTCGTCATGTCCACAAAATGATAGAGAAAGATGAGGACACTATGTCACTATTGAGGACAACCTAACACCACCAAATTCTAGTCCTTTCAGCAAAGAGTAATTTGAACTATTGCAAAAAATGTTCAACTAGTCCCAAGAGGGGGCAAATTCCTCTAATTCTATCATCAAGTCTGGATCTTTAGCTTAAAAAGGTAATTTTCTTGCTGCCTTGAAAGTAAAAAAGGAAAAATTTAAGTACTTGAATTGTTGACTCAAGAGCTTCTAATCACATGATTGGAGATGCCACAAATTTTCAAAATTATACACTTTGTTCTAGGGATTATAAAGTTTGTATAGCTGATGGTTCTCTCCCAAAGGTGGCTGGTACAGGTTCTATTGTCATCTCTAAGGACCTAACTCTTGACTCTATTCTTTTGGTTCCAAACTTGGATTGCAATTTGTTGTCCATTAGAAAACCCACTTAAGAAAAGAACCATGTTACTAAATTTCTCTCAAACGATTGTGTTTTTTAGGATTTGAATTCAAGGAAGACGATTGGCAATGTTGAGGTGTGTTCAGGACTCTATATCTTCAAAGTGATTGATTATATTGGAAGACAACTTCAACCGATAGTTGGTGAAAAACAGTCTTTTTTTTTTGTCTTTAGTTCTAATAAAGATAGTGATGTTATATTATGACACTATTGTCTAAGACATTCTAGTTTCTTGTATCTCAAAATACTCTTTTCATCATTATTCATTAAAAGTCCAGATGGTTTTCAGTGTGAAATTTGTCAATTATCCAAGCATGTATGCAAGCCTTATCCAATTCAACCATACAAACCATCTCATCTTTTTTCCATGATACATAGTTATATTCGGGGGCCATCTAAGATAAAGAACATAAGAGGGACTAGATGGTTTGTGTCCTTTGTAGATGACCATACTAGAATTTCTTGAATATTCTTGATGAAAGAAAAATCAAAAGTGAGTCAAATTTAAAAAAAAAATTATAACATGATCCAAACCCAGTTCCATGCTAAAATATAAGTGTTAAAGATTGACAATGTGAGAGATTATTTCAATTTTATCTTAGGGGAATTCTAATGAAAAAAAGGTATAGTTTATCAAAGTTTTTGCATTCATACTCCTCAACACAATGGGATAGCCGAGAGAAAGAAAAGACACTTATTAGAAGTTGCAAGGGCCCTTATGCTCTCCTCTTTTGTCTCAAAGAATTTTTAGGGAGAAACTATACTTATTGCAACCTATCTAATCAATAGAATGTCTTCCCATGTCTTAAGTTTTAAAACACCGTGCAAAGTCTTTCTCAAATCATAGCCCAGGACTCGGCTTGTTTCCTCCATTCCACCAAAGGTTTTTGGTTGCTCAACCTTTGTTCACATTCCCCAACAACATTGAAGTAAGTTTGGCCCAGGGCCACTAAGTGTATTTTCCTAGGATACTCTTCTATAAGTGTTACTTTCTCATCATAAAAAAGTTCTACACCTCCATGGATGTGACATTCTTTGAAAATTAGTTCTATTACTCTAAAACCAATATTTAGGGGGAGAATAGAATTCAAGAATACCAATTTTGGGAAACAAAAACCATGATCGAACTTCAAACACTTGAGTCTGTTATTGTTCACAACTCTAACCCTATCTTTCTTGCTCTAAGTTTCTTGCTCCAAACTACTGAATCTGTAGACATTGAGTCAAGTATTCCTCTTTGTTAGATAGTGTACAGTTATTTCAGTTATTTACTTTTCCTTTTCTTTCCTTATTGTATTGTGGGTCCCACTAACATGTATATATATACCCAAGTCCAATGTGTATCATTAACAGTTTTTAATAACAAAAATTAAGGATTCTCTCTTTTCACATGGTATCAGAGCCTAGGGAGAAAAAAAACCTAATTATTTCCGGTTTATCCATGAATCAATTCAGGGAAACCTTTCAGTGACCGTGTTTCATTCCGGTCACCTTTCCCATCTCCTAAAGCTTTCCGGTCAATCGTATCGCCGTCAGAAAACCCTTACAGCTGGCGACTTTTTTCGGCAAAGTCCTTTTCCGACACCGACCATACCATCAGGTGCGCAAGGAGGAGATCTTCAAGTTTTGTCAAAGCACCGGAGGGAGAATCTCAGTCACATGCCGGCCACCCGCATTTCTTTTCTTGCAGCCTGAACCTCACGCATCGGCGTGTGAGGGCGCGTGGAGCACTTTTCGGCAACGCGCTTCCACCTCCAGTCTCGCCTGACGCCGTCTAGCCACTCTCCATTTGTGCTTGTGCCATCCGAGCCCTGCAAGTGCATTTTTTGGGGTTTTTTGTCTTCGCCGACCCTCTAAACAGCCTTTATGGCGATCTCCGGTGACTTCCTCTCCATCCCCAGCCCTGCACGTGTCTTAGGAAGTATTCTTCTACCCTTCTAGTAGTGCCACATTTGTTTTTCTTTACTATTTGGTCTCTCACAGCCGCAGATCCTCGGTTTTTCTTTTTTCAGCCGCGATCTAAAGCCATATTAGGGCTCTCTTTGATCCAAACATATTTCGTTCTCCAGATAAGTAGATATGACTATTAAAATTTCCATTTTTTTCCTCTGTTATATCTGGATCTCCTATGATTACTTCGGAGAAATTAGTTCGCAGTGAAAATTATTTGTCCTGGTCTGCCTCTGTGGAGCTTTGGTTTATGGGTCAAGGTTATGAGGATCACCTCGTTACGCAGGAGGCGGATATCCCTGAGGTTGACAGAGTACAATGGAGGAAGATAGATGCACAGTTATGTAGTGTGTTATGGTAATCAGTTGATCCTAATATTTTGCTTCATCTTCGGGCCTACAAAACATGCTTTAAATTTTGGAATCAGGTGAAAGGGCTATACACGAATGATATCTAACGTCTTTATAAGGTGACTTTTTCTATTGTCAATGTCAGACAACAAGACATGGATTTATCTACTTATATTGACCAGATTGCCTCTCTTAAGGAGGAATTCTTGACTGCGATGCCTCTTACTACTGATGTTGGGGATCAACGAACACAGATTGATAAGTTCTTCATGGTTCTTACGCTTATTGCCCTCCGTCCAGATCTTGAGACCGTCCGCGATTAGATTCTTGGCAGTTCCTCCGTTCCATCCTTGGATGATGTGTTTGCTCGCCTCCTCCGTATTTCCTCCACTCAGAATTTGCCATCTGATAACACTTCAGATTTTTCTGTGTTAGTTTCTCAAACTAACTCTCGAGGAGGACATAGTGGTAACCGAGGTAGAGGCCAACGTCCTCATTGTACCTATTGCAATAAGCTTGGCCACACTCATGATCGGTGTTATCAATTACATGGGCGGTCTCCCTGCACTGCCCACGTGGCCCAGTCATCTGATCCTCAGCCGCCTCAGCCGCCTCAGCCTCCGAGCTCCTCCACATCTTAGGGTATTTCCCTCACTGACAGTGAGTATGATGACTATCTCCGCTATCAGACCACCAAATCAGTTTCTGTTGCTTCTATTGCCCAGACTGGTAATGTTTCTACTTGTCTTACTCACACATCTTGTCTTGGACCTTGGATTCTAGATTCTGGCGCTTCTGATCACATACAGATGGTAATAAGGATCTTTTCTCTTCTACTATTACTACCTCTGCCTTACCTACTGTTACCTTAGCTAATGCTTCTCAAACTGTGGCTAAAGGCATTGGTTTGGCACATCCTCTCCCTTCTCTACCTCTTACTTCTGTCCTTTATACTCCTGAGTGTTCCTTTAATCTTATCTCCATCAGCAAAATCACTCGTACTCTTAACTGCTCTATTACTTTTTCTGATAAATTTGTGACCTTGCAGGACCGGAGTACGGGGAAGACGATTGGCATAGGACGTGAGTCTCAAGGCCTCTATCACCTCACCTCGCCTTCAGCTCCTGTAGTTTGCATTTCCACTGATACTCCCCTCCTCATCCACAGTCGCTTGGGCCACCCTAGTCTATCAAAGTTCCAGAAAATGGTCCCTTGTTTTTCATCTTTGTCGTCGCTTGCGTGAGAGTCTTGTCAGCTTGGGAAACATACTCGTGTCTCGTTTCCAAAGCGTTTGAATAATTGGACAAAGTCTCTTTTTGAACTTGTCCACACTGATGTTTGGGGTCCTTGTCGGACCGCGTCTACTTTAGGATTTCAGTATTTTGTCACTTTCATTGATGACTATTCTCAATGTACTTGGTTATTTTTAATGAAAAATCGAGTTGAGTTATTCTCTATTTTCCAGAAATTTTATGCTAAAATCCAAACCCAGTTCAATATTTCCATTCATGTGTTATGCAGTGACAATGCCAGGGAATATTTTTCTGCACCATTTACTTCATTTATGTCCCAACATGGGATCCTTCATCAGTCTTCTTGTGCTCATACTCCTCAACAAAATGGGGTAGCTGAACATAAGAATCGACATCTTGTTAAGACAGCTCGTACTCTTCTTCTCCATAGTAATGTTTCTTTTCGTTTTTGGGGGGACGCTGTTCTTACAACATGTTATTTGATTAATCGTATGCCCTTATCTGTATTACACGATCAGATTCCTCATTCCCTTCTTTTCCCTGATCAACCACTTTATTTCCTTTCTCCTCGTGTTTTTGGTTGTACTTGCTTTGTTCATATTCTCACTCTTGGACAAGACAAACTTTTTGCTAAAGCCACAAAATGCATCTTCTTAGGATATTCCAGACTTCAAAAGGGTTATCGTTGTTATTCCTCTAAGACTCATCGCTACTTTCTCTCCACTGATGTCACCTTCTTTGAGGACTCATCATTCTTCTCCACCTTTGAGTCTCTTCCTGTTTCTAAAGTCTTATCCCTTCCCATTATCTCCCCACCTGATGCAGTGCCTTCTCGCCCACTTCAAGTTTATCATCGCCGTCATCGTGTTTCTGTTCCTCCTTTTTTGGCAGAGGTACCCGCTGACTCACTTCCTATCCCTTCGACTTCTCCTACCCCAGCTCTGCCTCCTTCTGCTGACTTACCCATTGCTCTTCGGAAAGATAATTGATCTACTCGTAATCCTCATCCCATTTACAATTTTTTGAGTTACCATCGATCATCTTCACCATATTTTGCATTTGTTTCTGCTATATCTTTTGTTTCTGTTCCCAAAAGCACCCCTGAGGCTCTTTCCCATCCAAGCTAGCGACAAGCAATGGTAGATGAAATGACCGCTTTACACTCCAATGACACTTGGGATCTTGTTGTTTTACCCTCTGGTAAATCTACAATTGGTTGTTGTTAGGTCTACATAGTTAAGGTTGACCCTGATGATCAGGTTGATTGCCTTAAGGCCCACTTAGTTGCTAAAGGCTATACTCAGGTTTATGGTTTTGATTATGGTGACACTTTCTCTCTTGTTGCCAAGATAACTTCTGTTCGTCTATTGCTCTCCATGGCTGCTATGCGTTCTTGGCCTCTTTATTAATTAGATATTAAAAATGCTTTCCTTCATGGGGATCTTACTGAGAAAGTTTATATGGAGCAACCACCTGGTTTTGTTGCTCAGGGGGAGTTTGGTTTAGTGTGCAGGTTATACCGTTCTCTATATGGCTTAAAACAATCTCCTTGAGCCTGGTTTATCTGTTTTAGTTTTGTTGTTTAGGAGTTTGGCATGTTTCGCAGTACAGCAGACCATTTCGTTTTCTATCATCATAACTCTTCGAGGCAGTGTATTTATCTGGTAGTTTATGTGGACGACATCGTCATTACAGACAATGATCAGAATGATATTTAGAAACTAAAGCAACAACTTTTCACCCACTTTCAGACTAAAGACTTGGGGAAACTCAAGTATTTCTTAGGGATTGAGATAGCTCAATCCAGTTCCGGTGTGGTTCTTTCCCAAAGGAAGTATGCTTTAGACATCTTGGAAGAAACTGGTATGTTAGACTGTAAACTGATAGACACTCCTATGGATCCAAATGTCAAACTTATACCAGGACAGGGGGAGCCTTTAGGAGATCCTGGGAGATATTGGCGACTTGTAGGTAAACTGAACTACCTCACCATTACTCGTCCAAACATTTCTTTTCCTGTAAGTGTTGTTAGTCAATTCCTACTGTCACCATGTGATAGCCATTGGGATGTTGTAATCCGCATTCTTCGATATATCAAAAGCACACCAGGCCAAGGTGTGTTGTACGAGAATAGAGGTCATACCCAAGTTGTTGGTTACACAGATGCAAATTGGGCTGACTCACCCACAGATAGACGTTCCACTTCCGGGTATTGTGTTTTTATTGGAGGTAACCTAATATCCTGGAAGAGTAAGAAACAAGATGTAGTGCCCAGATCTAGTGCTGAAGCCGAGTATCGAGCTATGACTCTGGCAACATGTGAACTCATATGGCTGAAACATCTTCTTCGGGAGTTGAGATTTGGAAAGGATGAACAGATGAAACTCATCTGTGACAACCAAGCCGCCTTGCATATTGCATCCAATCTAGTCTTCCATGAAAGGACCAAACACATTGAAGTTGACTGTCACTTCATTAGAGGGAAGATCGCATCAGGATGTATGGCGACTAGTTTTGTCAATTCAAATGATCAACTAGTAAATATTTTTACTAAATCTCTTAGAGGTCCTAGAATTAAATACATTTGTGACAAACTTGGTGCATATAGCATATATGCTCCAGCTTGAGGGGGAGTGTTAGATAGTGTACAGTTATTTCAGTTATTTACTTTTCTTTTTCTTTTCTTATTGTATTGTGGGTCCCACTAACATGTATATATATACCCAAGTCCAATGTGTATCATTAACAGTTTTTAATAACAAAAATTAGGGATTCTCCCTTTTCTCTCTTTTCACACTCTTCTCCTAACCCAATCTCAGACTATCAATAGTAATGACTTCATTCTCTACTTAAGGAAAAAGTAGTCTCAAGAAGATAGAGTAGCAAACATAGCTCGAGTTAGCACATGAAACTGAATTGGATTTAGTCCTAAAAGTGACACTCAGGTAGCATTGATTCTAATCCTAATGAGTTAGAAGATGATGAACTCAATTTGCCAATTTCCAAAAGGAAAGGAGTAAGATCTTGCACAAATCATCTAATTTATAACTTTATCTCCTATAAGAGTTTGTCACCAGGTTATCAGGCTTTTGTTATCAGTCTTATGGATATTTGAATTCCCAAAAATATCTAGGAAACCCTACTAATACCTTAATAGAAGACAATCATTGAGGAAGAGATCCAAGCTCTTGAAAAGAATGGGACATAGAGCTTGCAGAACTTCCAAAAGAAAAGAATATGGTTGGGAGTAAGTGGATCTTCACAGTTAATGATTACTACTCAAAAAGTGCTATTTGATAGCTTGTAATTAACTCTTTTAAACACTTTTGAGCAGAAGTTATTACCTTTTAACTCAATTAGCATATTAAGTACCTTTGCAATCATTTCTAATCAAATTGTGTAAGTTTTGGTGCTTTTGATAGTAATTTGATCACCAAAGCAATCCAAGATTGAGGAGAGTTCTATGGAATCCATGGCAAAGCAATTGGAAGCTCATTAACATGAATAACCTAAGCTTTGAAGCTTTATAGTCCTTTGCCATATGCAAATCATGAATGCAAGGAGGGAAAGCAAAGAGAGAAATCTAACATAAAGAATTCAAGAGGACAGCAACTGTTGGACACTTTTGGAGCACTTCCTGGAGCCCATTTGATGCATACTATATGTCGTTTCGAAGCTCGGGAAGTCAGCAATCCAACGCTTCAAACGATGCGCGATTCGGAGTTGAATTGAAGAAGTTAGAGCCATTGGAAGCTGATCACACCAAGCTGAAGGCCAATTTTGCAGGCTGCGAAATCAGCCTTTGGTTGTGAAATCACAAGAGGATGGCTGCGAAATCAGCCTTTGGCTGCGAAATGGTGTCCTTCAACTTGCGAAATTTCGCAGCCATCTTGCACGCCTGCGAAATTCTCCTGTGTGCTTCCAGTTATTTGCAATCGACATTTTTAGTTTTTTCTTTAGATATTTGATGTCTAAATCCCCATTTTCTCCTTGTAATCCACCTATCATAGGATTCCTTAGTCTTTAAGTAAGAACAAAGGGTAAATAACCTCATATATATTATTTTGTAATTTTCATTACAGAGATATCTTGGGAGCTTGTTCTTAGAAACAACTTTTTGTATAGTTTTAAAGGAAGTAAAATACAGAGCTTTGCTCTGCCTTACCTACTCAATTTGATTGTATTTTTCTTACTAGCTAAACAAGCTCTGAGGATGTTTCCTCAGAGAATGAGTGGCTAGACTTTTTGTTCCTTGGAGCTAAGGTAGCCGGGTAAGGCCTCAAATGCAAGAATTGGTAGTTTTGTTGTTTCAGCTGTTAATGAAGAGAAAGTGTGACCCGTTAATGATTTCTATGTTTTTAGTTAACTTAAAACGCCTTCAATTCACCTGGGCCAACACTTGGTAAGGCAAGTGATTTCCGTCCATTGAGATGCACTAGTTTACTTCTTGCGAGCCTTTGGGAGGTGACTTGAAGGTAGGATTTTCTAGAATTGCCAACACTTGGTAAGCTTTTGGACTCTAAGGAGACATCCATTAGTTATCTCTTGCTAGCTTGAGAAGGGAAGTCCAAGGTTAATGATCACCTTGAATGGTGAAAGCTAGGTGAGAGGCACAAGCCATTGCAAGATGCATCGGTGAGAGGGAATTAGTGCTAAAATCCATTAAAGGGAAACATCTGTACAACACCGGTTAGAGAATTAACCATATGTTAATTCTCTAATGCGAGGAAAAAATTCAAGTGACCGGAGCTCTGTTTTTGCATGAGGAGCTTGACCCCAGTGATCCTAAAACTCCAAGGAACGTTTTTCTTCATAAGTAATTCCCATTACTTTATTTTTAGTTAGCTTAAAACAAATCCTTTTTCAACCAAAGTTTATGTTTTCTTTTGAAGCTAACCTTGAAATGAAAAACCAACAATTCATCTTTGAATTAATGTCAATGGTAAGTTGAAAACCCTTCCCAGTGAACGATCCTAGAGCCACTGTTACAAATTTTGTTGATTATTCCTGTCTGAGGACCAAACTCAAGGTACACCAGCTAGGCACGCGATCAGTTAAGTACAAAGAAAATGGGAGTGTTGATAGGTACAAAGCTAGGCTAGTTGCTAAGGGATTTATGCAGTTCTACGGAATTGACTACTAAGAAACCTTTGCTCTAGTTGCCAAATTGAACACAATTCATGTTCTGTTGTCATTAGTTGTTAACCAAGATTGACCTCTTCATCAACGGGACATCAAGAATGCCTTCCTCAATGGTGACTTGGAAGAAGAAGTGTACATGGCAATTCCTTTAGGTTTTGAGACTGAGACAAACATTAACAAAGTCCGTACACAAAAAAAAAAAAAAAAAAACCCTATATGACCTCAAGCAATCTTTTCGAGCTTGGTTTGATCATATCACTAAGGTTGTAAAGAGGTTTGGTTACTCCCAGTGTCAGTTTTTCATACTCTATTTGTAAAACACACTGTTGAGAGAAGAATTACCATTATCATTGTTTATGTGGATGACATAATCCTGACTAGAGATATCGAAGAAGAAATAGGCAAGTTCAAAATTTTTCTTGCCCATGAGTTCGAAATTAAAGACTTGGGGAATTTTAAATATTTTCTTAGGATGGAAATTGCTAGATCAAAAATGGGTATTGTAGTCTCCCCACATAAGTATGTCCTAAACTTGCTAAAGGAGACTAGGATGCTTGGGTGTAAACCTGCAGACATACCTATAGACTACATACTAAATTAAGAACGATAAAAGGAAGTGCTTCAGTGGATAAAGGAAGATATCAAAGACTTGTGAGTAAACTCATTTATCTCTCACACAAGACCAAACATTACTTTTTCAATTAGCATGGTTAGCCAATTAATGAACAATCCAATTGAGGAACATATGAAAGCTGTGTATCTTATTCTAAGATATTTTAAAATGTCTCCGGGAAATGGACTCTATTTCAAAAGAACATAGAAGAGAAACATTGAAATTTTTTCAAATATAGATTGAGCTAGCTCTATAACTAACCAAAGATCAACCTTAGGATATTGAACCTATGTATGGGAGGATCTAGTTACTTGGCGAAGCAAGAAACAATCTATTATAGCTCGGAGTAGTGCAAAAGCAGAATTTAGAGTTATGGCACATGGAATCTATGAAGGAATGTGGTTAAAGAGGCTCCTAAATTGGGTGAAAATTCCAGTAGAAGATTCTATGAAGATGTTTTATGACAATCAAGTTGCCATAAGTATTGCTAAGAACCCGGTTCATCATGATTGGACAAAACATGTAGAAATAGATCGTTATTTTATTATGGACAAGATAAAAGAAGGGGTGATTTCATTAGTTTACATTCCAACAACTCTCCAAACAGTAAACATTCTTACCAAGGTGCTTTCTTGAACCAACTTTGAAGACTTGAGATCCAAGTTGAGAATAATCAACATTTACAAGCTAGCTTGAGGAGTGCAAAAATCCAAAGGAAATTTGGAAGGTACAACTGTATGCATAATTATCGTTATAGCTATAGTTGTGTCACAACTATGTTACAACTGTGTTAGAGTTGTGTCACAACTATATGCACAATTGTGATATAGTTGTTTTCTATTCTAGTTTTATTTCTTGATTTCACACGAGATTTTCTCCTAAAATTGAGGATTAGATTGCTTTTTCTAAGGCAAATAATCTCAGCCATTCATGTATAAATATCAATGCAAGAATCAATTTAAAAGATGCTAGAAAAATAAAAATGATTATTTTTTTCTCTTTCACAAATTTCTTCACTTATATAATGGAGTAAAAAGCTTTTGGAAACTCTTGATGACATTCACACATCTCTACAAATGAATGAGAGAAGATGAAGTAGTGTGGATATTTCTAGAGAGTTCTAGAGGTCTCTTGTACATAGAATTTGTGTAGGGAATTTTAGAGAATTCTTGACTTTCAGGGAACCTTTGAGAGTTCCAAAGAGTTCCTTGGGTGCTTGTAAATAGAAGATGACCTCATTTGGCCAAGACACCAAGCACTTGAGAGCTTTCAAGCATTTTAAAGTGTTCTAGTGCAATACAAGCTTCCATTCTTCTAGTGTTGCTTTCTTTGTGCATCCTGACTTCCAAGTTAAGTAGCTTTGCTTAGCATCATGAGCTAAGATCTGGGTAAGGCTAACTTAGCAACTTCAAGAGGTTTGAGTTGTCTAATTGCCACATGTGAGCTTAGGAAACACCTAAGTTCGTGAAAAGTGGTATCAAAGCATGGTTGCTAAGTGTGCATTTTCACAAGTAAAGGAAACATGTCAAGCTCCAATGTGAAGGAGATGATAATGAGCAAATCCGTGGGAGGGAGACCGGTCCTACCACACATAGTGAGGGAAAGAATGAGAAGTCTCGTGGTGTCATTGCCACCATGGAAGCAAGGCTACCCAAGGTGGAGCTAGCTATGGCGGATGCTCTGGAGGTATGGAATTGATCGAATAAAGCACATAAAGGGGCCTGTAGGATCTAAGGGAGTGGATCTAAGACCTTGAAGAGGAGGTACTAGCTTCATAGGTTCAACCATTGTCATATGAAGAGTTCATGTCCTTCCAAGACAAGATCATGAGCATGCTTGCTAGCCTAGAGTCAAGAATAGAGACCTTAGCCACATGTATGAAGGCTCGGGATTAAGAGGTATTTTAAGAGCTGTCATAATGTAGCACACAATCATCATTAGTTTCTATTTTTGGTTTCCTTCATCATTAATTTCTATTTTAGATTAGTTTCTATTTTTAGTTTCCTACATCATTGGCTTCAATTTTAGATTAGTTTCTATTTCCTACATCATTAGTTTCTATCTTCTACATTATTAGTTTCTATTTTAGGTTCATCATTGGTTTCCTATTTCTTTCCTATTTCTTTCCTAGTTTCCAATTACCTTGGTTTCCTATTTCTAGTTTCCTATTTCAGTTATTTCCTTTATTTTTGCATTACAAACATTATTTAAAAACTCATTGTAATTATTAGAGAGGAGTTCAATATATTTTTTCAAAATTATTCCCTAATTTTCAAATCCTATTGTGATCTTTGTATTTGTTCTTGAGTGTTTTTCTGTTTCATTTCAAAACAAACCTTCCGCTGCACCAAATTTGGTATAAGAGCAAGGATTTTTACTTTAATCTGATGGTTGATGACGGTTTTAGTGGAAAATGAACCATCAACAACGAATGATGGTTCGAAAGAATCGAGCAACGACTCAACCGGATCAATGAGACTCTTTGCAACCTCACACAGATGGTGGTTGCGTTGACTATTGAAGGGAAATGTGAACCCATGGAGCGACGACCAGACCAACGTGGCAATTGGCAAGAGGACGGCTATGACGAACTAACGTTGGCCACAGATCGGGTCAGAAATCGATGGTGGAGGCACGATTCGCATGGGTCCAATCGTAAATTGCGAGCCCTATTCATTACGAGTGTATGAGCGTTGGAATCGGGGAGCTCCTAGGCACCATGATGACGACAACCTCTAGCAAGGGGTTTTTTATGAACAAAATGAGTGTTGTCCACCTTTGTTTAGATTACAATGATTTTCAACTTCCACAGCGGAGGAATATTCAACAAAGGCAACAATGGAGGTTAGATTATTCATCTGGAGAAGAAGATGATTTTCGCTTCAATTATTGAGCCAACAATCAAGGTCAAAATAACCAAGAATTTAAGATGAAGATGGATTTACCTAGTTTCAACGGTCGACTACACATTGAATATTTTCTTGATTGGGTCCATATTGTCGAAAAAATTTTCAATTGCTTGAATATTTCAGAAGAAAATCAAGTAAAGCTCGTGGCATATGAGTTGAAAGGCGGAGCTTCTGCATGGTGGGAACAACATCAATATAATCGTCAACGACAAGGAAAACAACGTGTTCGTATTTGGCTGAAGATGAAATGGTTATTACAAGGATGATTTCTCCTTCTGGATTATGAACAATTTTTATACCAACAATATCAAAATTGTTGGCAAGCCAACTGGACTGTGAACAAATACACAGAGGAATTTTATCGATTAAATGCCTGAGTTAATTTGTTTGAGATGGAGGATCAATTAATTGCTCGATATATTGGGGGCCTAAAGTTGGTCATCCAAGATCGACTGGCTCTTCAAGGGGTTTGGACCATGACAGATGCAACTAGTTTGATGATGAAAGTGGAAAGTAAAATCAATTGGTCCACGGTGCGCACTCAGGGTAACTTTCGCTAACCAACCCAAGAAGCTTCTTCTACTCCAAAGGGGTCAACTATTTCAGGTAGCAATGATAACAAGAATAAAGATGACCCTTCAACTCAAAATTCAACGTAGAATCGAAGTGGAACTTCAACCCTTATTCGATCTAATACTCAAGGCCAGCACCAGCAGCAACAACGAATCGATAATGACCCTTATGCACATCCAAATCTAGGGAAGTGTTTCCGATGCAACCAGCCAGGCCATCTTTCAAATAATTGCCCGAATAGACGATCTGTTAACTTTGTAGAAGAAGGTGGAAATGAAGAGGAACAAGTGCTTGAAGAAGATATTTACGAGGGTGCTGAGTTTGCAGAAGGAGATGTGGGAGAAAAAGTGGCATGCATTGTCCAACGACTTTTGCTTACCCCAAAACAGTCAGACGATTCTCAACAACATAAAATATTCTAGACTTGATACATTATTCGTAATAAAGTGTGCAACGTGATCATTGGCAGTGGTAGTAGCGAGAATATTGTTTCCAAGGCTTTGGTGAAATCACTAAATTTGAATACTGAGAAACACCCTTCTCTGTGTAAGATTGCATGGATTAAGAAAGGTTCAAAAGTTCAAGTGCTAGAAGTTTGCAAAATTCCTTTGTCAATCAGAAAGTATTACAAAGATGAGATCGTATGTGACATGGTGGATATGGATGCTAGTCATATTTTATTGGGGAGGTTGTGGCACTATGATGTTGATGCCACTTATAAGGGTTGAGATTATACTTTTGTTTTTTTTGTGGTTTAACAAAAAGATTGTTTTGATGTCATAGTCTCAATCGTCAGAAAACAATTCGGTTCCTAAAAAAGATAAGTTGCTATTCACCAACATAACAGAACTAGATTTCTTTAAGCAAGTCAAGAAGCCAAATCTTGTTGAAGCATTGGTGGTTAAGGGCTAATCTGAAGCAATTATTGATATTCCCACCAAGGTTCAAGAGGTACTTGTTGATTTTCCTGATTTATCTCCCAATGAATTACCTAATGAGTTACCTTCTATGCAAAATATTCAACATCATATCGACTTAGTACCTGGAGCTAGTTTGCCTAACTTACCACATTATCGTACGAGCCCAATTGAGCATGAAGAGTTGCAGCGACAACTTAACGAGTTGCTTGATAAAGGCTTGATTTATGAGAGCATCAGTCCTTGTGCAGTCCCAACTTTACTCACCCCAAAGAAGGATGGTAGTTGGTGCAGGTGTGTGGACAATCACACTATCAACAAAATAACGGTCAAGTATCGCTTTCCTATCCCACGCCTTAATGACATGCTTGATAGGTTAGAAAGTGTTGTGGTGTTTACCAAACTTGATTTACGAAGTGGCTATCACCAAATTTGTATTCAACTAGGAGATGAGTGGAAGACGACTTTCATAACTAAATATGGCCTTTATGAATGGCTAATGATGCCATTTGGGCTACAAATGCGCCAAACACTTTCATGCGGTTGATGAACCAGGTTCTTCGTTCATTTATTGGAAAATTTGTGGTGGTTTATTTTGATGATATTCTCATCTACAGTAAAGACGAGCAAGAGCACTTATCACATCTCAAGGAAGTTCTCTTAGCCTTACAAGCTAATAAATTGTATATCAATCTTAAGAAGTGTAGCTTTATGACTAGCCATTTTTTATTCCTTGGATTTATAGTGGGAAAGGATGGTTTTCAAGTTGATGAGATGAAGGTGAAGGCAATTCGGGAATGGCCAGCTTTTAAAACCGTGCATGAAGTACAAAGTTTCCATGGTTTAACTACTTTTTACAAGCGTTTTATTCAAGGATTTAGTACAATCTTGGTTCCCATTACCGATTGTTTGAAGAAAGGCCAATTCCAATGGGGCAAAGCGCAAAAAGATAACTTAGAATCGATAAAAGCAAAGTTGTGCACTGCACCAGTGTTAGCACTCTCCAATTTTGAGAAAGTGTTTAAGGTTGAATGTGATGCATCAATTCTAGGAATTGGAGCTTTCTTATCTCAAGAGGGTCGCCCGGTGGAATTTTTTAGTGAGAAGGTTAGTGAACCTTGACAAAAGTGGTCCACTTACAAGCTTGAATTTTACGTAGTTGTTGGAGCCTTAAAGCATTGGGAGCATTATTTGTTTCATCAAGAGTTTGTGCTATATACAGATCATCAAGCTTTAAAGTTCATCAATTCTCATAAGAGAATGAATCAAATGCATGCTCGATGGATTGCCTTTTTATAGAAGTTCACTTTTGTTATCAAGCATAAGTCTAGCCAACAAAATAAATTAGCTGATGCATTGAGTCAATGCGCCTCTTTATTAGCTACAATTAGTACTGAGGTGGTGGGGTTGATTATTTGAAGGATACTTATGCTGTTGATGAGGATTTTGGTGGCATATAGGCATGATGCAACAATAAGGAGTTTGTCACTGACTTCCTTATTCAAGATGGATTTTTATTTCGAGGTACACAATTATGTATTCCTCGTTCTTCTTTGCGTGAATATTTGATTAGAGAATTGCATGTGGCGAACTAAGAGGACATGTTGGCTAGGATAATCAACTTGGTAGAGGAGAGATTTTATTGGCCCCAACTCAAACGGGATGTTGGGTGTTTCGTTCAGCGTTCCTCAGTGTCAGAAAGCCAAGGGATAAGTTCAAAATATTGGTCTTTATACTCCTTTACCTGTTCCAGAAATGATTTGGCAAGATTTAACTATGGATTTTGTTCTTGGCCTCATAAAAACTTAACATGGAGTTGATTTTGTTTTGGTTGTAGTTAACCGATTTTCTAAGATGGTCCACTTCCTTCCTTGTAAAAAGACTTCGGATGCTTCTTATGTGGCCAATTTAATTTTTCGTGAAATTGTTCACCTGCATGGCATTCCTTGTTCAATAACTTCAAATAGGGATGTGAAATTCCTTAGTCATTTTTGGAGAACTCTGTGGAAATTGTTTAACACTTCTTTGAAGTATAGTAGCATGAGCCATTCCTAGACCGATGGGAAAATTGAAGTGGCTAATCGCACTCTTGGCAATATGATACGATCCATTGATGGAGATAAATTGAAGTAATGGGATGCTGCCCTTCCATTGATTGAGTTTCCTTTTAATAGTATGCTTAATCGTTCTACTAAGAAGACTCCTTTTGAAGTTGTCTACACTAGTGTTCCAAGGCATACAGTGGATTTGATTCGTCTTCCCCTTTCTCATGATGTCAATTCGAACACTGAGGAGTTTGCAGGTATTCAACAGATTCATCAAGTGAAGAAGAATTTAAAAGATGCTAATCTTCATTACAAAAATACTGTAGACCGACATTGGCGCCTGAAGTTGTTCAATGAAGGTGATCTAGTAATAGTCCATCTCCGCAAAAATCGTTTTCCTATTGGCACGTACAATAAACTTAAAGACAAGAAAATTGGTGATTTCTCCGTTTTTCAGAAGATTGGAGATAATGCTTAGAAGATTGATCTTCCAATTGATATGAACATTTCTAATACTTTTAACATTGTTGATATCTTTAAATACTTTCCCCCGGATGAGTTTTCTTTGCAGCCACAAAACTCGAGGACGGGTTTTCTTCAAGTGGAGGGGATTGATGCAACACACAATCATCATTAGTTTCTATTTCTATTAGTTTTAATTTTTAGTTTTCTACATCATTAACTTCTATTTTAGATTAGTTTCTATTTTAGGTTCATCATTAGTTTCCTATTTCTTTCCTAGTTTTCCTAGTTTCCAATTACCTTGGTTTCCTATTTTTAGTTTCATATTTCAGTTATTTCCTTTATTTTTGAATTACAAACATTATTTAAAGGCTCATTGTAATTGTTAGAGAGGAGTTCAATATATTTTTTCAAAATTATTCCTTAATTTTCAGATCCTATTGTGATCTTTGTGTTTGTTTTGGAGTATTTTTTTGTTTCATTTCGAAACAAACCTTCCGCTACACCATGCCATTATAAGTTTGTAGTTTCTAAACAAGTCATGGCCACTCATAAGGCACATAGGGTGGAGGTGCCAAAGCCATATGTGTTTAATGGAAAGAGGGATGCAAAGGAGGCTAGACAACTTTTTGTGACACATGGAGTGGTATTTTGAGGCAATAACACTAATCAATGAAACCATTAAGGTACAAACCGTAACCTTCCACCTCACTAACACTATTGCACCATGGTGCACTAAATGTTTGTTAGTGATGAGAAAGGCACATGCACCATAGATACATGAGAGGACTTTAAGAGGATGATCAAAAGACAGTTCTACCTAGAAGATGTGGTTTATCTATCAAGAAAGAACATGAAGCGTCTCAAGTACACAAGCTCGATCCATGAGTATGTTAAAAAGTTCTCTACACTTATGCTTGAGATTCTTAACATGACAGAGGAGGGGTTGTTCAACTTAGACAACTTACAGAGCTAGGTTGAGAAAGAGCTAAGACGCTGTGGGGTCTAAGACCTTGCCACAACCATGGCAGTAATAGAGTCCTTAGTAGAGTACATAAGGGGAGACTTCTCCAAGCCAAAGTCATCATCAAGGGGTAACCATGCCAAAAGTGGGGGAAACAAGGGGTTGAAGAGCTACATTGCTGCCAAAGAAGGATCAAGCAAGACCTCTAGTGGTAAGGAAGGTAAGGGTAAGGATAATTGAAAGGAGTTCATGCACAAGACTAAGTAGCAAGGAAGGTACGAACAAGGATAAACAAAAGGACTTTATGCCCAAGACTAACTACTTGCTATGTGATAGTTCACATTAGGCATGCAATTGCTTAAGAGGAACGCCCTTAATGACATGATTGATGAGAAGGAAAAAGAGGGTGATGCTCATGTCAAGTTGATGCAACTCCTAAACGCCCTTAAGATTAACCCAATGCCTAGGATGCCTTAAAACCAAGGATGAAAATATCAGTAATCACAGATATATTGGTACTTTGATTTTACAAATATATAGGAGATATATCGACTGATATTTTGAAAAAAAACATCGATAGGCTTAAATTTAATTAAAATTCAAGGAAATGTAAGAAAAACTTCATAGAAATATAATTAGAAGTATAATAGACATTTTAAAATTATTTTGTTGAAGAATTTGATATATGTATGATATGACTTATTATATTTGATAATAATATCATATGCATCGATAAAAAATATGCATTTTATAAGTGTACATTTATTATTAAATTACATTAAATATTATTTCATAATAATATTGTGATATTTGATTATAATATTTCTAATTTTAAAATATCTTTAATTTTAAAATATATTTAATATTAAAATTATGATCCATTTAATTCAATTATATTAAATGATATAAAATAAATGATGATATATGTACAATTTTTTAATATTTAATTAATCAATCTATTAATGATATTAAAGACACTATGAAGAAAATTATGATGATAATTTTTATATTATTGGTAATAAATTAAATGAATTTTTTTTCATTTAATTATAAAATAATTATAATTAATTTGTACTCTAAAATATTATTTTAATATTTTGTTTATATGCTGACTTTTATAATATATATGTTTGGTATAATATAATTAACAAAGGGCAAACTTGCCCTAATGGTAGGCTATGTTTCTAGCTAATCCTTTTGTTTGGGGTTCGAGTCCCCTTAGATGCAAAAATTAAAGGCATCAATAGGGGCTTTGACGGGAGGAGGGAACTTTGATTGGAATAGGGGCGTTCTTTTTTTTTTTCCCCCAAAAAATCAGCAAAATATTGCCGAAATATTACCATCTCAACTAATTTTTCCCAATAAATCACTGATTAATCGGTTGTCACTGTTCGCCGAAATTTGTCAATTTTTTCCAATAAATCACCTCTTCTATATATCGACCCTCTGTTTCGCTTCGCTAGTCGTCGAAACCCGAAATTTCTTCAGAAAAAACGAAATTTTCATCCCTGCTCAAAACAAAGGGTTGATGTATGTGAAGGCTCATATGATCGGCAAGCCCACTAAGGCCATGGTCGGCACAAGGTGCCACACACAACTTTGTCAATGTGGATGAGGCAAAGAGACTAGAACTCTATGCATCCAAGGAAGATGGTTGGCTTAAAGCAATCAACTCTATTCCCAAGCCACTGTAAAGTGTAGCACATGAGGTGACAATGTGCATCGATACTTAGGAAGGCAAGGTTGATCTCACAGTGGACAACTTTAAGGTGGTGCTAGGAATGGACTTCTTATGCAAGGTCAAGTCAATCTTACCACCTGTTCTACATTCCTTGGCTATCTTAGAGGAGGAGACACCATGCATAGTCCCCATAGCCATTGAAGGTATGCCCAAGGCCTCTTTGCTATCAGCTATGCAAGTAAATAAGGGTTTGAAGAAGAAGTAGATGACTACTTAGCTACACTAAGGGAGGAAAAAGAAGATGCCATGGGAGAACCCATGCTTAAGGCAATCCAGGGAGTTCTTGATGAGTTCGAAGACATGATGCCATAAGAATTACCTAAAAAGCTTCGTCTAAGGAGAGCAAAGGGATCACAAGATCGAGTTAGAGCCAAGAGCTAAGCCCCCTGCCATGGGGTCTTACAAGATGGCACCACTCGAGTTGGAGGAGCAAAGGAGATAACTTAAAGAGTTGTTAGTTACGGGGTTAATCCAACCATCTAAGGCTCTTTATGGTACATCAATGCTATTTTAGAAGAAGCATGATGGATCCCTACGTATGTGCATAAAATAATGGGCACTCAATAAGGTGACGGTGAAAAATAAGTATCCCATCCTACTCATTGTCGATTTATTCAATCAACTTGGCAAAGCAAGGTACTTAACAAATCTGAACTTACGGTCAGGCTACTACTAAGTGAGGATTGCAAAAAAGGATGAGTCGAAGACAACATGCATGACCTGGTACGTTTCTTATGAGTTCCTAGTGATGCCCTTCGGTCTCTTCCCAATGCACTAGGTACATTTTGCATCTTGATGAACAAGATCTTCCATCCATACTAAGTGGTGGTGTACTTGGATGATATTGTTGTCTACAACAACACTCTGGACGAACATATGGAGCATCTGGGCACAATCTTAAAGGCCCTAAGGTAGAATGAGCTCTACACAAAGGAGAAATGCTCTTTTGCTAAGGAAAAAGTGAGCTTTGACGGGCATCACATCAAGGATGGCAAGCTAATGATGGATGACGACAAAGTCAAGGCCATTCAAGAGTGGGATCTGCCTACAAAGGTACCTTAATTAAGGTCATTCATTAGCCTAGTCAATTACTACTGATAGTTCATTAAGGGCTGCTTAACCAGGGCAACTCCTCTCATTGATCTTCTAAAGAAGAATAGGACATAGGAATGGGATGAGAGGTGCCAAAAAACCTTTGAGGATCTAAAGAAAGCAATGATGGAGGAACTAGTGTTGGCACTCCTTAACCATAGAAAGGTGTTTGAGGTACACATGGATGCCTTTGATTTCACCATTCAAGGGGTTCTGATATAAGATAGGCATCCCATAACCTTTGAAAGTCACAAGCTCAATGACATTGAGAGGAGCTACACGGTGTAAGAGAAGGCGATGACTGCCATAGTTTATTGCTTGTGCACTTGAAGACACCACTTGCTGGAGTCTAACTTCATAGTGAAGATCGACACCGTTTCCACTAGCTACTTTTAGACACAAAAGAAGCGAAGTCCTAAAAAAGTAAGGTGGCAAGACTTCCTGGTAGAGTTCAACTACACTTACAAACCAGAAAGTGTTAATCAATTGTTTGACGCCACTCTGGGGTATAAACTAGAAAATGCTAATCATGTGGTTGATGTCATTAGCTATAAGGCAAAGCTAACAACTATACCTAGCCAACCCCAAGGAGAGTTGGTGGACCTTTAGAAAGAGGGGTTACAACATGACTCATTGGCTAAGAGTCTAATCATCTTAGTTGATGAGAAGAAGACTAAGCAGTTTTGAGTATAGGATGACCTACACTACACCAAAGGGAAGCAACTCTACGTGCCTAAGTGGGACAACTTGGGGAAGAACTTAATCAAGGAGTACTATGAAACTAAGTGGGTTGGGCACCCTAAATAGCACCACGCATAGGGCACTACTAGAGTTGGCATAATACTGGCCTTAGATGCGGGATAAGTTCAGGCCTATTTTAAGACTTGTCTTGTGTGTTTACAAGATAAGGTGTAGCAACAATTGCCTAGAGGCCTATTGGAACCACTACCCACACCAGAGTGCCTATGGGAGAGCATCTTAGAGGGACATGGTTCCATCATTGTGGTAGGGAATAAGTTCTTTAAGTATGCAACCTTTATAGCAGCCCTTGTAGATTGCACTACGGAAGAGACGGTAGGGCTATTCTTGAAGCATGTAGTCGAGTATTAGGGGTTGCCTAAACACATTATCAATGATGGTGACTCACACTTCATTGGAAAGTTTTGGATGAAGTTCTCCAAGATGATGAAATCTGACCTTCACTTCTCTATTAGCTTTCACGCATGGATAAATGGACAAATGAAAGGTTGAACACTTTGTTAGAGCTATACTTGAGGCACTTTGTGAGTGCCAATAAGAGGGATTGGGTTAAGTTGTTGGATGTGGCCTAATTCTCCTACAATCTACCAAGGAGAAAGGCAACTAACAAGAGCTCGCTCAAGCAAGCTACAGGATAGCAACCATTAACTCCTCACACCTTGGTGATGGGCTATAGGAGAAGGAGTTCAATGCCATTCAAGTTTGCTAAGGGGGTGGCAAGAGCTTGCTTGTACTTGGATAAGGTTGCTAAAAAGATGAAGAAGTGAGCTAACAAGAAAAGGCAACACACTGAGTATCAAGTTGGATACTTGATGCTTGTCAAGTTACTTCCTCAATAGTTCAAGTCCTTAAGGCCAATACATAAAATCTTTGTGAGGCAATATGAAGGCCATTTTCTTATTATTGGGAAAGTCAGCAAGGTGTCTTATCAGGTGGTGTTACCTCCAAGGTTGAAGATTCATCAAGTCTTCTATGCAAGCAACTTAGAAGCCTTATCATGAAGACAAGGATGGCCTAAGCCGCAGAGTGTCAAAAAGGGTGCTAATAGCTGTCATAACCTTGTATAACAAGGAAGCAAAGCACATCATTGCAGATTGAGTCATCAAGAGAAGAAGTGTCCCTCTTATGACAAAATACTTGGTTAAATGGAAGAGACTAATAGAAAGCAAGGTTAGTTGGGAGCCTACAAAAGCTCTATGGCAATTCTAGAAGCAAATTGAAAGGTTTTGAGTTGAAAAGGATGATGAGGAGGACATTTACAACATTTGTGGGAAAAAGTGTCACAATCTACCCATTATGATCCTTCACTTAAGCTTATATAAGGGAGAAGAAAGCTTCTAAAACTCTTGAAGACATCCACACATCTCTACAAATGAATAGGAGAAGATAGAGTGGTGTAGAGATTTCTAAAGAATTCCAAAGATCTCTTGTACATACCTTATACATAGAATTTGTTTAAGGAAGTCTAAATTATTCTTGTAACAACACGCTCCTAACCGTGTAGATATTCTTCTATTTGAGTCCAAAAGGACCTCAAGATTTTAAAACGTGTCTACATAGTTAAGAGAAGCCTATATATATGACGTTAGAAACTTTTTCCCCTATTCGATGTGGGATATCACAATCGCCCCCTATGTAGATACAACGTTTTTGTTGTGTTCCATAGGTTTGTAAGACCAAATAGACAGATACCCTTCATGGGGCCTAAACAAACTCCCACACCAAGGTTGGGGATTGACTTTGTTACCATGTGTAACAACCTACTTTCGACTGTGCAAATATTATCGATTTGGAGCCCCCAAAAGGTCCTCACAACTTTAAAATGTGTTTATACAATTAAGAGAAACCCATGCATGTATAGCATTAGGAATTTTTTCCCTTGTACAATGTGAGATATCACAATTCTAGACTAGTGAGGAACCTTTAAGGGTTCCAAAGAGTTCTTAGGGTGCCCATAAATAGAGGATGACCTTCTTTGCCTAAGACACCAAGCACTTGAGAGCTTTGAAGCATTGTAAAGTGTTCTAGTGGAATACAAGTTTCTATTCTTCAAGTGTTGCTTTCTTTGTGCATCCTAACTTCTAAGTCAAAACTTTGCTTAGCGTCGTGAACTAAGTTGATGTAAGGCTAACTTAGCAACTTCAAGAGACTTGAGTATTCTAAGTGTTGCATATAAACTTAGGAAACACCTTAGTTCGTGACAATAAGCTATCTTTGGTTGTGTATGTGACAATTAGGTCAGCTTCTCAACAAACCATTGATATCGTCCTTTCTTTTATAGGAATTCCTTGAGTTATAGCTCTATGGTTCTGGTTCTGCTCAAGTGGAGTATCAATTGGTTTGCATCCCATCATTTTTGTCTCCTTAAGCAAGTCTTAAACATATTTTCTCTGTGAAACAAGTATTCCCTTACTTGATCTTGCAACTTCGATGCTAAGGAAATACCTTAAACAACCTAAGTCCTTAATTTCAAACTCTCCAGCTAAGAGACTCTTTAATATCTTCATTTAAGCTAGAACATCGCCAATGAGTATAATGTTATGCATATAAACTATGAGCATTGTGATCTTCTTTTGAGATGAGATCTTGATAAATTGAGTATGACCTCCTTAGCATTGACAATATCCAAACTTTTGTAGAGACTTTGTGAACCTCTTAAACCAAGCTCATGGCAACTGTTTTAAATCGTACTAAGATTTTTTTAATTTGCAAACCTTTCCTCCTTGCACACTATCTTCAAAACCAAGAGGAAAGTCTATGTACACTTCTTCTTCCAAATTACCATGTGGATATACATTTTGACATCTAACTATTGTAATAACCATTTAAGGTTTGCTACCAAAGATAGAAGCACCCTTATTGTGTTCATCTTTGCAACTATTGCAAAAGTTTCTTGGAAATCTATACCATATGTGTGTAACGCTTGGCCAAAAGCCTTACCTTATGCCTTTCAATGGAGTTCTTTGATTTATATTTAATAGTAAACACCCACTTAGTGTCAATTGTTTTCTTCTCTTTTCGCAATTCCACGACTTCTCAAGTGTTATTTTTGTACAATTTCACTTCTTGCATTTAGGATTTGCCATAGCCTTTTGTACATTCTTGGGAATAGTTTTTTAAGGCAAGCTAGTGGTGAAAGATTTATAAGCATAATTTAATCGATGTAGGGAGATGAAATTAGAAACGGGATGCTTGATGCAATCTCTTACCCTTTTTCTAAGAGTAATGAGGACATCAAGATTAGTATCAAGTTTTGGGTTGGAATGAAGAGATTAAGACTCACCTAATTTTGGATTAGATGATTGATCATGAGAGAAAGAGAGAAGTGCTTTAGTTTTATCCCATTATCTTCTTGAATACACTTGTAGTTCAAGGCTCCTTTCTTGTTGTCTAGGTTTTGAAAGAAAAGGGGTACAAGTAGTGTTGTCAATTTACCCATTTGACTTTGCATTCTAACTCTCAATTTTTTTTAGTTGGAATCCTAGTCTCATGTAAAATGAGAGGAACAAAAATCTTTTCAGCTTGAGTCTTAGTCTCATGTAGAATGACATGAAATGGAAACATCCAGGTTTGATCTTCTCAGTAAATTTTCTCCCCTTGGAGATCAGTATTGGAGAAATAGGTTTGATCTCCCCAAAAAATCACATCCAAAGACATAAACTTCCTTTTTCTAAGGGGATGATAACATTTGTATCCCTTTTAAGTAGGAGAATACCTTAAGAAAAGACACTTAAGAGCTCTAAGATCTAGTTTAGACCTATCTCTTGAATGAACATGTACAAACACAACAAAACCAAAGACACCAAGAGGAATAGATCCTAAGAGATTGAAGTGTGGAAAAGAAACTCTTTAGAGTGTCAATAGGTGTACTTGGTGCTAAGACCTTTGATGGCATTTGATTTATTAAGTACTCAATAACTAGAATAGGATCTCCTCAAAAGTGTTTTGGAACATTCCTTGAGAACTTCGAGGCATGGACAACTTCCAATAAGTACCTATTCTTCCTCTCATCCACTTCATTTTGTTGAGGAGTTTTGGCATAATATGTGTGATGAATGATCCCATATTCAAGAAAATAGGACCCAAACACTTTATTGATGTATTCTCCACCATTATGTGAAAGAATTTGAAGATAAACACGAAACTAGGTTTTGATCATTTGATGTAAACTTATGAAAATAGACACAACCTTAGACTTGTCTTTAAGAAGATAAATCTAAGTGACCCACGCACAATCATCAATAAATGTGACGGACCAATTGAATCCTCCTAAAGAAGTAACCCAAGAGGGTGCACACAACTTTTGGCATAGGAAAGGGTACATGATAACTTTTTGCAAGCTCACAACTTTCACACTTGAATTTAGGCAGGTTTGGAGTAGAACGTAACTCAAGATAAAAATTTGTCGATGATAAGAAACTTGAATACCCATGTCTATGATGTTGTATCCAAATTTCTTTTTCTTGTTTTCCACAAATTTCACCAAGAAAGGCTTGAGCAAATTTTCTTTCTTTTGGATCTAAGAAGTATAACCCCTTTTGCTCTCTTCAACATTACTAATCGTCCTCACTATAGTTAGGTCCTAAAAAACACAATTTTTAGGATAGAATGTGACAAAACAATTCAAATACTTGATTATCTTGTTAATTGACAATGAATTGTGTTAAAACATTGAGTTTTGTTTATTTGTTGGTAATTTTGGTCGTAGAAGTCTTTTTAGATAGCAACTTGCTCTCCATCGAAAATCAAAGGTGGTTGTTCATCCAACCGGGAAGTCATAGGTACATCTAAAGAGGTTTAACATGTGGCATATTAGGCCCTTTGAGGTATAAAAAGGTTCGGTATCATTTTTATACTTAAAATGTTTTAAAAAGATTTTTTAAAAGTAGGGGTCGCTCAAGCAATTAAGCCTCCTCAAGAGGTAAGGCCCATTCAAGCATACTGCTCAAGCGGTCATGATAGTCCTGTCGAGTTTAGAAACGAATTTTGGATGAATTTCACTCAAACTCTAATTTGAAAACTTAAGATACTGAAACTCTTTGGGTTTTTGCCTATAAATACCTCTCTTATAACCCCTTACGAGTTAGAGATCACATATTATTTTGAGAGGGTTTCATTAAGGAGATTGTTTTAGATCTCCTAGAGAGAGAGCCTAAAGTGCCACATCATTTTTGATCTCTCATTCAAGGATTTGATTTTTGAATCATGGGTTGAAGACCTTAATCCATTCGGAGTAGCTGAAGAATCTACTAGGGAGCAATAGGAAGTTGTTGTGTCACGGACATGAATCAAGTTGTAGGTGCTGGAGAGTAAGTCTTTAGGATAAAGTGGCAAGGTAAATCTATATAAATTGATTTCGAATAGTGGATTTAAATTGGTAGGTCTTAGACCTTGTGGGTTTTTATCTCCATAGTTTGTGGGGTGTTTTTCACATAAAAATCTTGTATCTCATTACATGTTTTTTATTACTTATATACTGTTTGATGATATTGATAACCTTTTGATTGATTGGTTAGTTTGTTATTGAGGTTGTTAGGTTGGTTATCTTGAGAGTTATGATAGTTATACCAATAATCAATTATTGTTATCCCTAACTTCTCTCAGTATATCTTTTGAATACTAATAATTATATTATTTTATCCTTAACCAATCATAGAATATTTCTAAAAGCTAAAAATTAGTTTTTTTATATATATATATCTAAAGATTTTAGGTATAACCCATTTATTTATTTGGAATACCCTTTGGGTGTTCCCTATTAGACTTTCGACAGTTTTTGAATTGGTATCAAAACGGGATAAAAGATCGATTCTTTATCCTATTAATTAAAAATCAAAATTTTATTAATCATATAGGATAAAAATTAAATTTTTATTGATCCTGTAAGTCCGATATGGAACAATAAAAAAGTTTTGCTCCTTTAAATAGTCCAGCCTACTTTGAGGGGAATAATTATTTCCATTGGAAAACACGAATGATGTTTTTCCTCAAAATGCAAGGCAAAAGGGTATGGAACTCAATTGAATATGGTTGGAGACCACCATTTATCCTTGATGCTCAAGGAAGATCAACAGGTGAACTTAAACCTAAAAACGAATGAGACAAAGCTGACAATGAAGGTAGTGAAGCCAATACTAAGGCTTTATTTAGTATTTTTAACAGAGTTTGTCCAGATGAGCTTTGCAGGATTGCAAATTGCAAACGTGCAAAGGAACCATGAGATATGCTTCAAGTCACTCATGAAGGTAAGTCTATTGTACAGATTTATAAATTGTTAATGCTTACTACTAAGTTTGAGAATATTAAGATGCATGAAAATCAAACTTTTTCTTCCTTTTATTTTGAATTAAACGATGTTGTTAATTCCTCGTTTAATGTTGGAAAACCTATTCTAGATTTAAAAGTTGTTAGGAAAATATTGAGATCTCTTCCAAAGGGATTTAGACCTAAAGTACCTGCCATAGAGGAGAATAAGGACATCGATTCCATGAGAGTTGATGAACTTGTAGGCTCCATTTAAACATATGAGATGACCCTATTTATTTTCCAAAAGCCTAAAGACTTTGCCTTTAAGGTTTCTGAGAATGAGGAGAAAGATATTGAAATGTTAAATGATATAACTGGGGATGAATTGACCCATATGGCTAAAAAGATTAAAAGGGTCATGAAATTCAATTAAAGGTTCTACAAGAACCAAGAATGTGGAAAAGGAAAAAGACCTAATGAACAATCATCCAATAAGAAAGGAAAGATTCCTCCAAAGGTAAGAAAGTTAGATGCTTTAACTATGGAGGTTTGGGACATTATGCTTATGATTGTCCTAGTTCTAAAGATATTAAAAAGTCTATGCAAGCAACATGGAGTGACACAAACTCTGAAGAAAGTGCTTCCACAACCTCTCAAGATGCAAGGTATGATCCCAATGACTTGTTAGCATTTATTGCATCTGTGGAATCTGTGCATGATAGTAATTGTGATAGTGATAGTGATAGTGATGATGATGAGTTTACTAATGAACAAAGGGCTGAATTCTTGAATAATCTTGTTGTTGAGCATGAAAGACTAATTAAGAGTTATATGAAAGATCATGATATTCTTGAAGCTCATAAAAACAAGATTGATATGCTTAATGTTGAAAAGACTAATTTGCTTGAGAAAATTAGATTTCTTGAATCTGAGCATCATTCTCTCTTTGAGAAGAATAATGCTCTCTCTTAAGAGATCAAGAATAATAAGCCTTCTTCATCTGTGAATGAAAATTTTCATCCTGGAACTAAAGTGCTTAACAAAATACTTGATAAATGCAAAACACATGGTAATAAAAGACTAAGGCATCCTAGCTTCTCTTATCTAAAAAGACTATTTCCCCCATTATTTCAAAATAAAGATCTAAATTTATTTCAGTGTGAGATATGTCAATCAGCCGAGCATACATGAGTTGCATATCCCATCCGACCTTATAGAATGTCAAAACAGTTTTCAATGATTCATAATGACATTTGGGGACCTTCAAAAGTAAATAATATCATAAGGGCTAGATGGTTTATCATTTTTATTGATGATCATACAGGTCTATGTTGGGTTTTCCTACTTAGGGAAAAATCTGATGTTGAGTACACCTTCCAATTTTTTCACCAAATGATCAAAACCCACATACAAATTCTACACACAGATAATGGTCGTGAATACTTTAACTCTATCCTTAGGACCTACCCTAAGAATAATGGAATTGTTCAAAGCACTTGTGTTGGAACCCCACAACAGAATGGCATAATTGAACGAAAAAATAGACATTTATTAGAAGTTGCATGTGCCATAATGTTCACAAATAATGTCCTTAAGTTATTTTAGGGAGAAGCCATCCTCACTGCCTCTTATCTTATAAACCGTCTTCCATCTAGGGTTCTCCAATTTCAAGCTCCCTTACAAATCTTACTCCAAACCTATCCTCACACATGATTAATCTAAAATCTTCTCATAAAAACCTTTGGTTGCATTGTCTTTGCTCATGTCTCCACTAATACCAAGCTTGATCCCCGGGCCACAAAATGCCTTTTCCTTGGATATTCACCATGCCAAAAAGGATACAAGTGTTACTATCCTAAAACTAGAAAACTGTTTGTCACCATGGATGCTACTTTCTTTGAGGACCAGTCATACTATCCAAATCCTTCTCTTCAGGGGGAGAAATTGAGTGAAGATTGTCTTTGGGATTTCTCAACTATTCCTCTTCCAATCTCAACCGGGTCACCAAATCTATCCAAACCTCCAGCTGAGTCAATTATGCCACTAACAATTATGGAAAATACAGAAACAAAGCTAGGAACAGGAGAAGATCTGCCCATGCTTAATCACCAACCTGAGCTCCATGTTTATTCACGAAAGGCAAAGCATCAGGCTCCTCAGGAAGTACCTGTTGTCACACTCCAAGAGCACTGCCAACAAACTGAACCGGAAACAAATCCCAAGTGTGAAGGAGTCTCAGGTTTCCCGGGCAGTCAACAAGAAGATATGTTGCAACGACAAAATGACTTGGACTTGGACATGCTAATTGCAATCAGGAAAGGTATTAGATCATGTACGAAGTAACCAATATCCAAATATCTGTCCTACAACAACATATCTTCATCATATCGGGCTCTAAGTGAAAAAATTACAGCTGCAGAAGTTCCTACAAGCATTCATGAAGCTCTAAAAATTCCCAAGTGGAAAGTTGTAGTTATGGAAGAGATGCAAGCCTTAAAAAAGAATGATACTTGGGATATTGTGGAGCTACCAAAAGGGAAATATCCAGTGGGTTGCAAATGAGCGTTCACCATCAAGTATAAATCAGATGGCAACATAGAAAGATAGGCCAAAGGTTTTACCCAAACCTTTGGTGTGGATTACAATGAGACCTTTGCTCTAGTTGCTAAGCTCAATACCATTAGAGTACTGTTATCACTAGTTGCAAACCTTGATTGGCCACTTCGTTAGATGGACGTGAAAAATGCTTTCCTTAATGGGGAACTTGATGAGGAAGTGTATATGGACTTGCCCTCGGGATTTGATGGGGGTTATAAAGGTAGAAAAGTGTGTAGGTTGAAGAAATCTCTTTATGGACTGCAGCAGTCACCAAGTGCTTGCTTTGATCGCTTCACAAAGTCTATAAAAAAATATGGGTACAATTAGGGCCAGACAAATCATACATTATTCTTCAAGCACTCTCAAAATAGGAAAGTGGCTATTCTAATAGTATATGTAGATGATATTATACTTTCAAGAGATGACTTGGAGGAATTAGTGCGACTAAAAGGATTTTTAGTGCAAGATTTTGAGATCAAGGATCTAGGTCAACTACGGTACTTTTTAGGCATGGAAATGGCTAGAACAAAAAAAGGGATTTCTATATCCCAGAAGAAATGCATAGTTGAATTATTGAAGGAAACATGCATGCTTGGTTGCAAACCATCTGAGACACCTATAAAATGGAATGACAAGCTAAGAATGAAGGCAAGTAATCCAATAGATAGGGAAAGATACCAGAGATTGGTTGGAAAACTAATATATCTTGCTCACACAAGACGTGACATAGCTTTTGCAGTAAGTTTAGTTAGTCAGTATATGCATGACCTGTTTCAAGAACATCTAAATGTTGTGCATAAAATATTGAGACACTTGAAGACTACACCTAGAAAAGGAATATTCATTGGCAAAAATGAGAAGAGAGATGTGGAGGCTTATGCTGATGTAGACTGGGCAGGTTCTATTGATGATAGAAAGTCAACAATAGGATACTGCACTTTTGTATGGGGAATTGTCACATGGAGGAGCAAGAAGCAGAATGTTATGGCCCGGAGTAGTACCAAAGCTGAATATAGAGCACTAACACAAGGAACATGTGAGCTGATCCCCCTTCAAAGACTATTGGAAGAACTTAAGATACCAAGTGAGAAACCTATGAAGCTTTTTTGTAATAACAAAGTTGCGATTAGCATTGCCTACAACCCAGCTCACCATGACCGCACAAAGCATGTAGAGGTGGATAAGCATTTCATCAAGGAAAAGATTGAAAATGGAGTGATCTGCATGACTTATGTACCAACCACGCAACAAATAGGAGATATACTCACCAACAGATTGTCCAGACAAAGTTTTGAAGATTTGGTAGACAAGATGGGAATGATAGATATCTATTCACCAACTTGAGGGGGATTGTTGAAAGGTTACGTCTCTCTAGTTAGTTTAAATTTGTGTTACTTAATAAAATATCATATCAGATTTGTTTGTTAGGCAACTATCTTATCTGATCAAGTTGTTTATTTTTTAATTTATTTTTTTGTTCATAGATTTCAGATCAGCCAAGAGGTTATCTCTAGCTTCTGTCCTACATGTGTTCTAACTCTATAAATCAGAGTTTGATGCAGTGGAAAATAGGTTGAATAAAAAATTATATTTTTTTAACTCAATAGGTTGGAATTTTTTTTTTAATCAGTAAACGAGAATAGTATTAAAAAGCACTAAAAAGGACACACCAAAGTACACACGATGTACCTTCAGGAAAGTTTTGCCCTTTGGCATCAAGTTATCTTGAATATCTATGGGACACACTCCAATGGATGGATGCCAACAATATAGTCAAATGATCACATTGTTACCCTTAAAAGGTCATTGCACATATTCTCCAAATTTTTTCTATACACACCCACTTTGCAATGGGTGATGGGACCAAAATTCGTTTTTGGGAAGAGTTGTGGTGGGGGGACCAACCATTATGCTCACAATTTCCAAGACTTTTAGAGTCACCACAACTAAAAACCTTTCCATTTCAGCCATATTGAGTAATGATACTTCTACGCCTTGGGATCTTATCTTTCGCCGCAATCTAACAGATGTGGAGATTGAGGATCCTGAAAAACTAATGTCTTTACTTTCCCATGTTCATTTGACTCCTTCTTAGATGCAAAAGCTTGGGTTCTATTCTCTTCAAGAGGTTTCTCAGTAAAATATTTTCTTTTAGTCTTATTCAATTTCTTAGATTCTACTCCTTTCTACCTAGCTCATTTTTTGTGGAAATCAAGAGTACCCTCTAAGGTCATGGTTTTCGCCTGGTTAGTGGCACATAAGAAGATAAATACCAATGACATGCTACAGTTGAGAAGACCTTTCAAAGCCCTTAGCCCTGATTGGTGCATTCTTTGTAGGAGTAGTAGTGAGATGGTTGATCATCTCTTCTTACATTGTTTGATTACTTTGGGATTGTGGCATAGGATTTTCTCATAGGCGGGGATGGTGTGGGTTCAACTAGACATTATTCGTGATATGATGGTGATTTCTTTCAAGTTTTTTGGAAACACTATTAGAGGGAAGACTATTTGAAGGATCGAATGTCTCTCTTTATTGTGGATTATGTGGAGAGAGAGGAGCGCTAGGATCTTTGAGGACACTTGGAAGACGCCAGAGATGATGTGGGATGCATTTCATTTCTTTGTTTCTTTTTGGACTTATTGTATAGACATTTTTAAACCTTATCCTTTGAGTGTAATTCAACTTAGTTGGTTGTCGATTTGCACCCCTTAAGGTAGGGTTTCTAGGGCCAGGAGTTGTCACACCTATATAGGCTTTTGTAGGTTTTGTATAGCTTCTTATATAGAGGAGGTTTACTTAACTCTTTTTTATTTGGTCTGTACTTCATGAGTAGAATTTCTCATCCTTCTCATGTTTGATTTTTTCTTATTTATTACATATGTTTGTTTCTAATTAAAAAATAAAATAAAATTACACATGATGTATACAACAACTGCTAAAAAGCGCCAAAAAAAGGAAAAGAAAACAAAAAATTACTCCCTTCCTTAAACCGACCCCAACCAATTAATGATATCAACTATGAACATTAATCTTTCACCTATAAACAACTTGATCCAAGTTAACAAGTTACACAAAAACAAGAATTTCAACCTTTGGATAGAAAGTTACACATTCTTAAAAGATCTTCTATTTCTCTCTTTCCAAAAGAGAGAATTTCCAATATTCAATAATCAACCACCCAAGTTGGCAAAATTTCCAACTAGCAGATTTTCTAACACTCCCCCTCAAGCTAATGAATAAATATTTCTCATTTCCAGTTTGCTTAAGATAGTTTGAAACAGCTAAGTAGGAAGCCCTTTTGTTAGAATATCAACCAACTGACCCTCTACAGGAAATATAAGGAGTACAAATCAACCCATTTTCAAGTTGTCCACTTCCTTGTGCTTAGTTCGATCATGTTGCATTGGATTGTTTGCAATGTTGATGGCTAACTTGCTGTCATAGTAGAGTTTCATTGGTTTTTCCCATTTGATTCCAAGGTCACTTAGTATTATCTTGATCCAAAGAAGCTCACAGACTCCATGTGCCATAGCCTTGAATTTCACTTCTGCACTAGACCTTGCTACCATCGATTGCTTCTTTCTTCTCTAGGTTACTAAGTTTCGTCCTAAAACGTATAATACCCTAATGTTGATCTTCAATCTATTATCAACCTAGTCCAACTAGCATCCATTTATGCTTCTAAGATTAGACTCCCTCCCTTTTTAAAATGAATGCCTTGTCCAGGTCAAGACTTTAGGTACTTTAGCACTCTAAATACTGCTTCCATGTGCACTTCTCCAGGATTATGCATAAATTGACTTACCACACCCACTACATGGGCTATGTCAAGCTTTGTGTGACCTAAGTATATCAATTTCCCCACTAAGCGTTGATATCTTTCTTTATTCACCGAAGTGCTTCATTTTCCTTCATTTAGCTTATGAGATTGTTCTATTGGTTTGCAACCACCCATTCATGTCTCCTTCAGTAGATCTAGAATGTACTTCTATTGTGAGATTGTAATTCCTTCATTAGAGTGTACAACTTCAATCCCTAGGAAGCATTTGAGTTTCCCTAGGTCTTTGATTTCAAATTCCATAGCTAGTTGCCTTTTCAACTTTTCCATTTTTGCAGGATCATTTCTTGTCAAGATTGTGTCATCAACATATACAATAAAGGGTTGTTACCTTGTTCATTTTTGTTGTTTGAAGAATACAGTATGATCCCCTTGAGTCTGGTAGTATCTTATACTTTTCATTACCTTTGTAAATCTTCCAAATCAGGCTCTAGGTGATTGTTTAAGTCTATAAAGAGCATTCTTGAGCCTGCATACTTTGCCTTTTTCAAATTTTTCTTCCAACCTCAGTGACACTTCCATATGGGCTTCCTCTTTTAAGTCTCCATGTAGAAAGGCATTCTTGATATCTAGTTGTTGCAATGGCCAATCAAGATTAGTAGCTAAGGATAATAGAATCCAAATAGTATTTATCTTTTCCATAGGTGCCAAGGATTCATGGTAATTGTTAGATAATGTATAGTTATTTAGGTTATTTACTTTTCCTTTTCCTTTTCTTTCCTTACTGTATTGTGGGTCCCACTAGCATGTATATATATACCCAAGTCCAATGCGTATTCTTTACAGTTTTTCAATAACAATAATTAGGGATTCTCCCTTTTTTTCTCTCTCTCTTCACAGTAATCAATTCCATGAGTTTGAGTTTACCCTTTTGCCATTAGTCCCCGAGTTACCCAGATTTGAATCCTATATGCAAAGTTCATAGGAGGATCTTCAAGTGCCACTCAAGGTCTATTCAAGGAGGAAGCAACTAGCCCCAGAAACTCCACATGTCCCAGTCATTCAACTAGAAAAAAGGTACTAATTATATTGATCTTAATGCACAAAAAAAGGGGCAATGATTTCCTTAGCCTTAATGATCTTGATTTGCCTATTGCCCTTAGGAAAGAAAAAAGACAATGTACTCAACACCCTTTGAGTTGTTTCCCTTGAAAAATTATCACCTTCTTACCAACCTTTGTTTGAAAACTAAATTCTATAAGGACACCAAAAACTATCCAAGAGGCACTTATTGAAAGACACTCTAATGATCTCTAATAGATACCTATTTTTATGCTCGACTATCCCATTTTGTTGGGGAGTATCATTCAAAGGAATAATGAATGATTCCTTTCATTTGGAGATAAGGTGTAAAGTATTGATTAAAGTACTCTCTTCCATTGTTTGACCTCATTCCTAGGAATTTTTAGCATGTTATCAAAAATGGGGAAGATTGTGCTAACCTTAGATTTTTGTTTCATGAGATATACCCAAGTAAACTGAGTGCAATCATCAACAAATAAAACAAACAGCCTACCCTAGAAATGCTATGAACTTTAGTAGGTCTCCAAACATCCATATGGATCAAACTAAAAGGAATAAAACTTCTCTTGTTAATTAAAGAAAAAGATACACGGTGATGTTTAGCATACTCACAAACATCACAATGGAAGTTTTGAACATTTAGTTTTTCAAACATATTAGGAAATATTTTTTTCAACAATAAAAAGGTGGATGACCAAGATGAAAATGGGATAACCAAACTTGTTCCTTGGCTGGAGTATGATGTTCTGATAAATAGGTATGAGGAGTAAGACATGTAGTGCCACTTTCAGCTTCAAGGAGAAACAATCCCCCTTCTTCTCTAGCATGCCCAATCACTTTCCCTATAAAAAGGTCTTGAAAAGAACATTCAGATTGTGTAAAGTTGACTGAGCAATTTAGGTCCTTAGTAATTTGAGGAATAGACAACAAATTTACTGATAATTTTGGAACATGTAAGGCATTTTCTAATGTTAAAGAAGATGTTAAGAAGACATCTCCTTGACCAGCTATAGTTACTAAGGTACCATCAACAATTTTAATCTTTTGATTTACCAAACATGGAATGTATCTAGAAAAGACTTTTGAAGAATTGGTCATATGGTCTGAAAGCCCTCAATCAATGATCTAAGGGCTAGAAAACTGAATTTTAGAGGCACTTAAGGAGAAGGAATACTTACCTGTTTGAGCAAAATGACTATGTCCCTCAGGTTTTCCTATCTTGGAAATAAATCGTTTAAGTTTGTTAATTTCCTCCTTGTTGAGCTCCATTTCTTGGCCAAAGCTTTCTTTATGCTGTTTTTCTCCAATTTCAGTAAGATTGACTTGTAATTTATAGCCAGAATTAACCCCTTTACCCCCATTCCCCTTAAAGAAATTTAAGGGCTTACTATAGAGCTTCCAACATGTCTCCCTTGCATGCCTATTTTCTTGCAATAGCTGCACCATAAAGACTCTTTCTCACTTGTTTTCTTACCTTCATTTCTACCAGAGTTTGCAACATTAACCGTAACACTCCCTTCATTTTCACCTAGTTTTGAGATGGCTAAAGCAAATCTACTCATGGTGCTTCCCTTTTCTAACATTATATTTTCCTTCTTTCTTCTCTAACGATTGCAAAGGCTTCATTTAGAGATGGTAGTGGCTCTTTCCCAAGAATTTGCACCCTTACTTGATCCAATTCCACATTCAAACCTATTAAGAAATCATACACCCTCTCTCGTTCAATGAACTCTTGATGTATTGTTGCAGCTATGCTGCACTGCATTCTTAAATTCTGATATTGATCAAGTCCAAGCCAAAGACTTTTAATAACATTGCAGTACTCAGTTATGGAAAGAATACTTTGTTTGGTGCTGTGAATCCTTGTCTTTAGTTCAAACATTTGGGTTGCATCCCTTACCTTAGAATAGGTATGATACACAGACTCCCAAATTTCCTTGGCTCTTGAGAGGAACATGCATGTGCGGCTTATCTCTGGTTGCATAGAGTTCCAAAGCCATGACATGATTTGAGAGTCTTCTTCATCCCACATGACAAACCATGGATCATCTTTGCCCACCACAGGTCCAATGAGATGGCTTAACTTCTCTTTTCCCTTAATATAAGTCTTTATCAATTGTGAACACTCTAAATAATTTCTACCATTAAGTTTAAAGGATCCCACTATATTTTAGAATTCAGTGAGTGGTGTTGATTGTTGAATTGTGGCTTGGCTCGATATTGAAGGATCAACCTTTGAATTTTTTGACATTATGAGGTGAAGAAGGGATATGGAGCTCATAAAAAAAATAGGTACATTGAAGGCCTAATCTGAAGCGACAGTTTCTAACAGAAGTTAAAGAAAATTAATTGATGAGATATGTTCTGGAAAAAAATTCATGGCAATGAAGGCAAAGGACACTGAGAATGCTAGTGATTAGACAGAAAATTCTAGCTCTAATAACATGTTTTCAGTCAAATCTAGAAGCCTGTGTGAAATGCTTTCTGCTGCGTTTATTGTATAGGATTACATATGAATTTATACAGAATAATTGTATAAAAATACCCTAAGAAATAATGCCTATGATTATGCTATAAAATAAGTGAAGAATGCTAAGAAACGAAAAAATCCTAGAAGATTCAATGTAAAACTATACAATAGTTACAGCTCAGATGGGCTGGAAAAATATTCAATAGTCTGCCACCCACATTAGCAGAATTTCAAATTGGCAGATTTTCCAACAATAAGAATAGGTTTAACTGAATTCCATTAAATGTTGGATGTTCTATGATAAGAATGAGGTTTAACTGAATTATTTTGGAAGTAAAGTTGGCCCAATCTCATTATTTTAACAAGACAAATTTATCGTATAAATCTTACCTGGCCACCAAAGTTGAAAATAACTAGCTTTACACCATCTGCAATTCCAAGCTCTTTCCTGACCTGCACCATAAGAAGATTACTACAGGAGTACACAGCAAATTAATCCATGCTAATGAATAACTTTATAGATGTCCTGTAAACCACACCTCAGCTCTAGATTTATGCAACCTCCTTACAACAAGTGGTACATCAATAACATCACGAAAAGCAGGCACTGCAAAGTCAACAAGTATATCTCAAAAAACTCGCCAGAAAAGATATCCTAACCAAGTATATCAATACAAAAGGGCCCACATAAAAAGGAATCAAAGACTGAATTCAACAAAGTCTTTTCTCAACCCTAGGGATTAGCAACAAAAAAAAAAAGTGAAAACAAAATAAAAATAAAAAAGGTAAGTGTTGAGCTATAAATAGAATAGGAGAATTTTTTTTCCTATTATGTTAGTTTCCTATTTCTGTAAATAGATAGTTTTATGATTTAGAAATAAGTTAGTTTAGGAATAAGTTAGTTTCCTATTATGTCTCTTGTTTCCTATTTCTTCTCTTGTAATCTCCTATATAAACCGTGTGTATAGTCAATCTAATAGAAAGAGAAATTATTTTTCATCCCATATTTCGTGTCATGGCATCAGAGTTGTAGGTTTTTAAGACCTGGGCATCATTCTGGCCTTCATCGCCATTTTTCTGGCCTTCATAGCTGGATTTTTTTTTATTCACGTGTTCTTTTACCAGCCTTCATTGCTGTTGATTTTTTTGTTTCGCGATCTGCCTTAATTCCAAGAGATCAGGTTTTTTCGTGGAAGATGTTGGAAAATTCAGGTACACCTTCATTCTCTTTTTGCATAAATGCCTCACATAGGGTTTATGATGACTCTTGGATAATAGACTCTGGTGCCACAGACCATATGACCTCCAAATCTCAACTTTTCAATACCTATACCCCAAGCCCAAGTAACAAGAAAATTGTAGTGGCCAATGACTCTTTAGTTACCGTTGTAGGTTTCGGAGACATATACATCACACCTACCCTTATTCTTAAAAATGTCCTCCATGTACCAAAATTGTCGGCCAAACTTGTTTCCATTCAAAAGCTTACCCATGATCTTAAATATTATGCTATTTTTTTCCCTTCTTATTGCGTTCTTCAAGAACAAGGCTCAGGGAGGAGGATTGGACTTGCTAAGGAAATGAGCGGTCTTTACCACCTTGAATCATCTCAGAAAACTAGCAATAATTTGTCGTTGTCTCTTCTCAGTTCCTCAAATAAAGATACCATTTGGTTGTATCACCTACGTCTAGGTCATCCATCTTTTAGGGTTTTAAAGGTCATGTTTTCTCATTTGTTCCAAGGATTAGATATTTCTGAGTTTCATTGCGAAACTTGTGAATTGGCAAAACATACTTGTGTATCTTTTCCTATTAGCAATAAAAGAAGTTCTCATCCTTTTCATTTGATTCATAGTGACATATGGGGTCCTTCGACTATACCTAATGTTTCTGGGGCTCGTTGGTTTGTATCCTTAATTGATGACTGCACTCGGGTTACATGGATCTTTCTTCTTAAACAAAAATCTAATGTTAGCATTGTTATACCTAATTTCCACTCAATGGTTCAAAACCAATTTGGGTTTAAAATAAAAAGCTTTAGGAAAGACAATGCTAGAGATTACTTCAACCAGATTTTGTCACCCTATTTTCAATCACAGGGCATTCTCCATGACTCATCATGTGTTAACACATCCCAACAAAATGGGGTAGCCGAGAGGAAAAATGGGCATTTACTCAACACAACCCAAGCCTTACTCTTTCAAGGGAATGTTCCTAATTCCTATTGGGGGGAAGCTGTTCTTACTACCACATACATGATAAATAGAATTCCCTCACAAGTATTAGACAACAAAAGCCCCGTCGAGATACTTAAGAGTTTCTATCCATACTTCAGAACCTCAAATGGGCTCACTCATAGGGTATTTGGGTGCATTGCATTTGTTCATGTCCACAGCCAACATAGAGACAAGCTAGACCCCCGAGCCATAAAATGTGTCTTCCTTGGTTACTCATCCATTCAAAAAGGATACAAGTGTTACAATCCCTCAGCTAGAAAATTTTACATCTCTGCAGATGTCACCTTCACAGAAAATAAACCTTTTTTCCACAAGTGCTCTCTTCAAGGGGAGATTACAATGATGGAAGATAGTCCTTATGAGTCCTTTGAACCTCTTGATTTTCCTCATGTCTCAACCCATGGTGATGAAGAACCTGTGTCATCCTCTATTCCAGCCAGTGTCACTCACAATTTTCCACGGTTTCCTAAGGTGTATTCAAAGGAAAAGGTCATTCTAGAACAAAAGCAGGTTCAAGAATCCAACTTAGACCTTAGGAATGAAATCACGGTAAGATCAGACCCACCTTTACATACACAACCTGGTGAAACTTCCACTGACTCAACAGACAACCTAGACCTAGACCTTCCCATTGCTGTCAGAAAAGGCACCAGAGAATGCACTAATCGACCACTTTATCCACTATCACATTATGTGTCTCTTAAGCACCTATCACCAGCCCACAAGAATTTTATTGTGAGTCTAAACACCACTATCATTCCTAACACTGTTTCTAAGACATTGACAAAAAGGGAATGGAAGAATGTTATGAGAGAGGAGATGAGTGCATTAGAAAAGAATAAAACATGGGAGATTGTTGAACGACTGAAAGGGAAAAACATTGTTGATTGCAAGTGGATTTTCACATTGAAATATAAGGCTGATGGATCTCTAGAGAGACATAAAGCAAGATTGGTAGCCAAAGGGTACACTCAAACTTATGGAGTTGATTATCAGGAGACTTTTGCTCCAGTTGCAAAAATGAATACTGTAAGAATCCTGTTGTCACTGGCTGCCCATTACAATTGGCAACTCCTACAGTATGATGTTAAGAATGCATTTCTTCATGATGATTTAGATGAAGAGATTTACATGAACATCTCACCAGGATTTGAGGAAAACACAGGTAACACGGTGTGTAAGCTAAAGAAGGCCCTGTATGGGCTAAAACAATCTCCCAGGGCTCGGTTTGGGAGATTTGCAAAATTCATGAAAGAGCTTGGGTACAAACAAAGCCAAGGTGACCACACTCTCTTCATTAAGCACTCAGCTATAGGGGGAGTAACTGCTCTTCTAGTCTATGTTGACGACATCATAGTGACTGGAAATGATGAGAGAGAAAATCATGAAGTGAAGCAGAGATTAGCAACAGAGTTTGAGATAAAGGAACTAGGGAAACTGAAGTATTTCCTTGGTATTGAGGTGGCATATTCCACACAAGGGATCTTCATCTCTCAACAAAAGTATGTGACTGATTTATTGGCAGAAACAGGGAAGATTGGGTGTAAACCAGTCTCTACCCCAATGGATCCAAACCAAAAGTTGGGAGAAGCTAAAGAGGAACCAATGGTGGATAAAAAAATGTACCAGAGGCTGGTTGGTAGACTCATATACCTTGCTCACACTCGGCCAGACATCGCCCACTCGGTGAGCGTGATTAGTCAATTCATGCATGATCCAAGAGAACCTCATCTTCAAGCTGCTTACAGGGTGCTACATTACTTGAAAGGCAACCCCAGGAAAGGAATTTTGTTCAAGAAGAATAATACTCTTGCTCTAGAAGCATACACCGATGCTAACTATGTAGGTTCCCTAGTGGATCGAAAATCAACTACAGGGTATTGTACTTTTCTTGGAGGTAATCTGGTAACATGGAGAAGTAAAAAACAGAATGTGGTAGTAAGGTCGTCTGCAAAATCAGAGTTTAGGGCCATTGCTCAAGGGTTGTGTGAACTACTTTGGCTGAAGATTATTCTAGATGGTTTGAGAATCAAGTGGGATGGTCCTATGAAGCTCTATTGTGACAACAAGTCAACTATCAATATTGCTCATAACCCTATACAACACAATAGGACAAAACATATTGAGATTGATAGACATTTCATCAAAGAAAAATTAGAGGAAGGAGTAGTGCGTATGTCCTATGTTCCATCAGAACATTAATTAGCTGATATTCTAACAAAAGGGCTGAACAGTTCAATGTTTCACGATCTTGTATTCAAGCTGGGAATGAAAGACATCTATTCCTTAGCTTGAGGGGAAGTGTTGAGCTATAAATAGAATAGGAGAATTTTTTTTTCCTATTATGTTAGTTTCCTATTTCTGTAAATAGATAGGTTTATTAGTTTTCTATTTCTGTAAATAGATAGTTTTATGATTTAGAAATAAGTTAGTTTAGGAATAAGTTAGTTTCCTATTATGTCTCTTGTTTCCTATTTCTTCTCTTGTAATCTCCTATATAAACCATGTGTATAGTCAATCTAATAGAGAGAGAACTTATTATTTTTCATCCCATATTTCGTGTCAGTAAGGAAAAAAAAAGAAAAAGAAAATAGAAACGAAGTCAAAAAATGTGATCAAGCCAACATACTTGGACAGTATCCTGGGAGACGAATTAGGAACTTGCAATGAGAATAATCCTGAGCAATCTGCATAAATAATTGAAAATCAACTAAATTTAGAATGTAGGAATAAAATTTGATTCGTATAGTAAAGTAAAAGAAGTAGTATAATCTGACCAGGAAGTGTCAATGCTATTTACTAAGTAAATAAAGAGATCCTCTCTTGTCCATGTTTTGCTGGTCTCATGAGTAAATTATTAGACCTTTTTTACTTTTCTAATCACTTATAGACCCCTTTTCTCTCACCAATTCTGATCATTCCATATTCTATATTCTCACTCAACATCCTATTGCATTCCACTTAACATTTTATGAGTTGTACTTTCCACAACCATGCACATAGGAATCTTCCTCTATCATTCCACTTCTTATCATTTCATGTGTTATATACTCTCTACAACCATGCAAGTAACACGTCTTCATCAAGTATATGATGAAAGACATGAGAAGAAAAGTATAACACTCAATTTTGCATGATGAAATGTTTCTGACAATGAGAAGATATGTATGTAATCAATATTACATACATATTTTCAGAAACTGTTTAAGAGACTTCCAATGCATAAGCAAAAACCTCATAACATTGAAAATAGAAGTCTTCAGTCATGTCTATATCATTGTGATTAGTAGAAAACGTGAACAATACATCATTAGTTTATTATTTTAAACATCAACATAAAAATTATGTAAAACATAAAAGTATATAACATCTTGATGACTGTAACAAATAATCATATTCCCAAGCGATAAAATGATTTTGAATATTCCAGTTGGTTTGTCTTTACATAGTTCTTTACCTAAAGTCATCATAAAATTCTAATTTTGGAGAAAAAAAAATGAAGGCAAAACATAAAAATGAAAGCAGAGTTAAAAGAGATAAATTTCATCAAAATAGTAAAGTAATAGTATCAAAGCCATACGAAGTGGTTACATAAAAGTATATAACATCTTGATGACTATAACAAATAATCATATTCCCAAGCCATAAAATGATTTTGCATATTCCAGTTGGTTTGTCTTTATATAGTTCTTTACCTAAAATCATAATAAAATTCTAATTTTGGAAAAAAAAAATGAAGGCAAAACATAAAAATGAAAGCGCAGTTAAAAGAGATAAATTTCATCGAAATAGTAAAGCAATAGTATCAAAGCCATAGGAAGTGGTAACCATCAACATGCCTCTAATTATCACATGTTCCATAAAAGGAACATTTGGTACCTGTTAAGTTTATTCAACTCAACAATGCCTCAATCCTAACTAGTTCTAAGTTGAATGAATTCCTTTTTGTCATTTGGTTCTATTTTGAGAAATACCCCTCTATTAAATCCTTGGTGATCTGTATTCATGTTACTTCTTATGATCTCTATCCATAGCTTTACTGTTGATACACATTACAAGAATCAATTAATCTATGCAATCAGATTAAACATAAAGAAATACAACAAGAAACATTCATTCAAAAATAACTTTAAATGGAATAGCTTTTCCTTTATGAAAACTCTTTAAAAATCCCTCAAGTTCATAAAAATTTGCCTCTGTTATTTAGTTTTGAGAATATTTTTCAACTATGAAAGAGACAATAAATGACTAATGAGTAGGGTAAAGCATGAGGAATAACAAGTGTTTTCAATATTTACACTTCATTAGGGTAAAGCAGAAGGAATAAGTAGTAGCAAACAACCATAGAACAAGGATTCCCCAATGTCTATATGGCTGATTCACTCAAACATTGTAATGACTGGCTATTTAACACCTTATTTGGTTAGTATGGAAAAAGGAAAGCAACTAAGGAATAGGTGGGAAGCCCAAAAACAGCAAATCTAAAAGGAAGAAGATATTATGATCATTACAAGAAAAATTACTTGGAAAGGTTTGATAATCCAAGTTAATGCAAATGTATAGAGTGAATGTTGAACCACAACCTCATCATCCATGTAAGAAGGGAACAGATATAACTTATAAGTCACCTGCCAAACAATTGAACGGTGGTCATATCCAGCAGCCATCACATACTCTGCATAAATAAAGTCCCAACTGCCAAAGTTGAAAGTAGAGGAGAATCAGTAAATGATTGAGGAAAAATTTCCAACAAAACTCTAAACTTTAACAATCCTTAGAATTTAAATATAAATTTATCAACTGCCAACACCATGGAGAGCATTAGAGAGAGGGCTAGAAAGGGAGAGAGACAAAGAGAGAGAGAGAGAGAGAGGGAGGGAGGAAGGAGGTGAGAGAAATGGAGGGAGAGAGAGAGAGAGGAGAGAGGGCGAGAGAAATGGAGGGAGAGAAAGAGGAGACAGGGAGAGGGAGAGGGAGAGGGAGAGATCAAACTGATAACAAGATAAATTATCACATTTTAAGGCATGAAATGAATTTATCAGACTTTCTAAGATTTTGGAATCTCTTTGTATATCATGCTAACTTTACTTTCAATTTGCATGAGACATTATTAGATTTTGTAATCATACAATAATAGTAAATAACATGCCTCTTACACTATGGCTGCATGAAGCATAAATATTATTCTGGTCAAGGCAAGATTGCTTATTTTCCTGAAACTCAATGAGTTCTCACTATACATTGTTACTCCCAAAATTGATTCAGCATTCAGAAAAATAAATGTTAATGCTTACTATAATTCCTTGCACTCTTACTTGATTATAGGCATTTGCTGTTTGGCTTCTTATATATCTAAACATTTTGGTGATGACATAGCCTAAAGCTTTAAACGAAGTTTGAGGCTATGACCCTCCAAATTCCCTTGACTGAGATACAGAATCTCCTGCCTACGCACCCATACTAAGTATATATTTATCTTTTGATTCATGTTTGTGTTACTTGTGTAAATATGTTCATTCTAACATTTCCCTAGTTTCAATATCTCCAGTTTTATTAACATTTGGGAGTGTTCCTACTTTGTTTTGGACAAGGTAATTGAGCACATTCTAATATATAAGAAATTACATCGCTATGTGTATCCTTCTCAATTTTAGCATTTGCTTTTACCTTCATAAATTGTTCGGATTCTTCTTCACTATTAACTAAGCGATCATAGGTGAAATATTACTTTGAAAGAATCAATGACAGGTTTCAAGAAAATTTTTGAAAATCATGATCTTCTTCCAATGTAAGTTATAATATGTAATGCAAAGTTAATGATCAGAAATTGAATTCTTTGAAAATTGCAAGGCCTATTTTCATTTTAATATCCAAGACTAGTTAGGAAATAGCAAAGAGTATAGGGGTTCAGTCACATGTGTACCAGACTAACAAGTTACCTGAAGTTGCTGACACAAACAGAGCTAATTCCAGCATTTGCAGCTGCTTGGCACACAACAGGAACAACATCTGAGACCTGTTTCCACAAAAAAAAAAAAAACTAGTGTCACCAAAAGGCCATTCTTACTAACTGGGAAGAAAGAAGATAATAAATCCTACAGGAACTTCTATGTATATCACAATATTTTACTTCATTAAGATATGATCCTTAATAAGATAGAAGTGCTAGAGCAAAAGAAAAGAAAAATTGATTGTGAGGATTCAAGTACCACTAAGTCCGCCTCGATAGACTTCAGCCACTCAGCTTCTGTTGCCAAAATAGAGGCCCGAGGTAATACAGCAGTTTTGGAATACTAAATTAAGCAAAATGAGAAAACATGAATCATTCCAGAAGACCACGAGGAAAAATGGAGTTAAGATGAACAAAAATAGTGCAATGGTTATGCAACTAATATATTGATATGGGCATGATTTCCACCATTCCATATGATTTTTACTGATAACATTTGCTATTCTACTCTATAACTTAGACCTTACCATTTCCAAGGAGGCAAGAGGGTCAACTGTAAGAGCATCTGCTTGAACAGCTCCACAGTCCAACAATACCTGTTCTTCCATGAAGTACATCAAGACACAGTTTCAGGCTTAAAAAAATATAATATGGATATTTGATATGTCATGCACCTCATTTAAGGCTATGGAAAGTAGTGACATTAAAAATGATTCAGAGGACAAAAAGAATGAATTCATTTCTATGTCAACATAGGTTAGGCCTTTAGCAACACTAAATTAGAATTAAAATTTATGGACCTTGCGGATGAAAAGTCTAGGTGACTGTATCTCTGATGTAAAAACAAAGTCAGGGGCAGCAGTAACCACATGAACATCGTGCCCGGCTACAATGAGATGACGAACAACCTGTGCATCATAACCAACCATCTCAATTCACAACTGCCCAAAGAATGAGATCATTAATTGAACACTAATATTCCCAAAAAGAAATTTCTGACTACCACCCCATGACAAAATTGAATTGAATTGAATGAATTTTTAGGTCGGACATCACATAAAACCCCAAATCATCATCACTGACATTGTGATCATACCCAAATCAAACTGGGTTTCAATCAAAATTTCTTCAGACGACCAAAATAAAAATAAATAAATAAATAATAAAAATAAAATAAAAACACATATCAGAATACCATGGTCATTAGCATTCCACTCACTCACTCATCAACTTCCTTGCATCCAAAATTCACTCAATAAAGCAAAGAAAGCATCATTCGCATCAAAAACAAAAAATGAGTTTTTGCAAACAATCATACCTCGACAACGCGAGTAGCGTGGCCGAAGCCATGACCAGTTACGTAGTAGGCGAAGACCAGACGGTCGCCTTTCTTCTTCATCATCGCCATAAACATAGAAACCCAGAAAATGCCTTACCAATTTCTATACAATCCACTGTACAACATATCTAATATAAATGATAAAATGGATTTGAGCTTATCGTGTAAGCATTTAAGAGTTTGGGACGTTATAGGAAACTGGTTTTTTCACCTTCCACAGAACGGCCTTTTGGACCCATCTCATATTTTATTTTATTTTTGGTTTTCTTTTTTCCTTTTTATTTTCTTTTTTTTTTTTTACCATATCTTGGAATTAATGTTGCAAAAAATGAAAATAGGATATTATCATTATATTTGGAATTATTAATTATTAGGAGACAAACCCTCTTTCTTACTCTCATCAATTTGACTTACTAAATGGCGGGAAAATTAGAGTCCCGTAATAATTTTAAAAAACATTTTTTGAAAAATGTTTTATAAAATAAAAGTTTATTTAGAAATTTAAAATATTTTTAATATTTTTAAATATGTTTTAAAAATTATTTTTATATTTAATATTTTATTTTTAATCATTTTGCATGTTTGTAAAATTATTTTTTAAAACAACTCATAGAAAAAAATAAAAAATAATTTTTAGTTGTTAAACATATTTTTCTAATTCTTGTTCTGAAGAATATAAAACTGTTTTAAAAAAACGGTTGTCAAACAACCCTTTATTAATTAACAAATATAAAAAATCACATTGATTTTATTATTTAATTTGTTAAATTATTATTATTATTATTATTTTAAAATCATTTGAAGGATCTTGTAAATAATTACATAGAAATTAGATGGTTAATAATATCCTGTCATGTTGATTTCCTTGGTGGTTGATGGCAAGGAGATAATTGATTGGAATATCATTTAATAATTAAGATGACATACATTTGGACAATTGTTGGATAAAAGCCTACGCAACGCATGACACACACCTTAACTTACAATTCATCAATACACCTTATCCATCATTGAAATAACCTCCTATCCATCCCTATAAAAATTACTTTTATTTATTTATTTTTTTTTCAAGGTTGTGATAATATAAATCGGGTTATTTAAGTCATTTCATATTCGATCAACGATGAGATATCATATTGGCATTTATTAAATACTTGTCATTACATATTTGATGAACAATGAGATATCATATTGGCTTTTATTAGGTATCAATATATAAATAGAAAGTATTAAAATATAATATAATTTTTACTTTAAATATTGAAAGATAATGTACATTCCATTTTATTTTTTATTCATTTTATAAACTAAATATAAGAATAATATTACATATCTTATTAGATATGTTACTTAATGATATCAACTATATTAGATTTAATATCCAAAAATATCATATCCTATTGGAAGTCATATCTTAAGATATGCATTTCATATCCAATGAGATATAATATATTAGAATATGTATATATATCCCACCAACCTGACATAATTTAAGAGTTTTATATATACTTCCTTTATGAACTTAAGTGATTTGAACCCCTTTAAGGGTTTAGATTACTTAATTTAGTTCACTGAGTTTTAATAACTCATGTTAGGTTTTCATCACTTAATCTAACTTATTGGGTTTTAATTACTTATGAATTTTAGTAACTTGAGTTGATTTTTAGGTCACTTAATTTAGCTCACTAAATTTTAATAACCCATTTTAAGTCTATATCACTTAATCTAGCTCACTAAGTTTTAATTATATAATAACAATAATAGGTCATATTGTAAAACATTGTACTCTTAGTCATGGTTTTAAAAATTGAACTGGATCGGCTGGTGGTCGTGGATTCGGTCCAGTCTGATCAATTGGCCTGAAAATAAGTTAAACTGGAATCAAACCGACGGTCCAATCGACGAACCGAACAAACCAACCAGTTCCATCCGAATTGGACGGTTCAATTAAATTTTTTTAAAAAATTTTACAGTATCAAAACAACGTCATTTTGATGCTTCTGACATCAAAACGACACCGTTTTGGAGGATATAAAAACAAATTAACCCCTCCATGTCCATTTGAATTGAAGGTGAAGAAGCTACTGCCCCCTAATGCGCCACGACACCCACACCAACTCCCATTGGTGGTCTCCCCGGCCATTACATGGCATGCCCGCTTGCTCGGCCGCCCTGGCGTAACCATCCCCCCTCTCTTCTCTTCTTCCCTTGCACTGTAAGACCTCCTACTGCAAAGTCCCCTCCTTCATCGGCGGTCAAAATGCCCCTCCGGAAAACCCGACTATGTGCGCTTTCTGACTCCGCCCAATAGCTGCAGTTGATGTTTTCTAAATTTATTTTTTTATGTTTTATATTTAATAATTTTAATGTGTTTTTTTATTATGATATTATGTTTAATATTCAATTTTTTTTGTTTATTTATTAGTCTTCACAGTAATGGTGTTGTGCGAGGGTGGGAGATTGGGAGCTCAAATTGATAAAGTAAAAAAATGCCTTTTATATGAATTTACATGGATGATATGAGATATGATTTAATACATTTTATATGGATTTACATGGATTGCATGAGATATGATTTAATGGTAAAATTAAAAACATTACAATTTTAAATAAATTTTTTATTTTAAAATAAGTTTTTTATTTTAAAATAAATATTAAAATTTTAAATTTTAAATTAAAATTATGATTTTAATTTAAATTTCTAATTTGAAACTAATTTTCTGATTTTTAAATAAAATTTTAATTTTTAAATAATATATAAATTATTATTTTTATTTTTATAATAATTTTAAATTTTAATAATTTATAAATTGTATATTTATGACGTCACCGATTCAACCGCGGTTTGATCATCGATCCGACTAGTGAACCATGAACCGATAACTTTTCCGGTTTAATGATCGATCCGGTTCTGAAAACATTGCTTTTAGTACATTTTTCTTGTACATTCAATATATTTATATCATATTTATCTCTTGTAATAAATCTAATTATGTTAGAGGTAGCTTTATCGTATGATATTAGCTCATGTTGTAAGCTAATAATAAGTGTATCTCTTGTACTCGACACATCCGTTTGTTTATAATTTCTCATAAATGCCTTAAGCATGCATTAAAAATAATAAATAAATAAATAAATGAAAAGGTAGTGTGTTTTGCACATGCTATGCAAAACACAAACAAGTTCTAATATATTCTAAACACAATAATATTAGGTTTTATCACAACACATCATATTATCTATGAGTAATACCTATATTTGTAATAAAGCTAAGTGTATTGAAAATTTGCACACACTTAAAATGATTGGATTAAGTTGAGTTATTTTTATTGTTATTTTCAATATTTGAAATATTTGAGTTGGTTATTATTATTATTATTATTGATAAAATTAAGAAATAATAAATAAAAATGCTATTAAACTTGAAGTTTTTTTTTCTTCATTTTATATTTTTCAAAATTAATAAAAGGTTCTAAAAATTATATTTCTCAAATGTAAAAGAATTTTGGTAAGATGACTTTTGATTTAATATTAAAATAAAGTTTGAATCGATAATAAAATTGTGTAACATTTGTTTTGTAAAGATATAACTTTTAAAATTTAATTTTTAATATAATAATCTTAAAAAAAAAAAATCATATAAGTTATCACAAAAAATATTTGCATATTTTCAACGGTTTAATCTTCATTTTTTTTCCTTATACAAGGTATTAAGCGGAAAGATGAGGCATTGTATAGAAAGTGTTAAAAAAGGGAGATATTTAAGGTTACTGTGGTCTTTTGATATAACACATCCTTGTTAGAAATTTTCAAAATTTGTACTCTTCAAGGATCATTTATCATTTTCGATTGATCTCGTAATAATATTCATGATTAAAATATTTAAATTTTATAAATTTTTTTTTATATTATGTTATTTAATATATAAATTAAATATGTTATTCAATATAAAATTAAATAATGCCATTATCATAATCTCCTTAACTTTCTAGGCAATTTTGGTCATTAAGGTCACCTACCTAGCCATTATGGTGATTTGGATAATTACAAACATGTTTGCAGCCATTCATGAGATTTTAGTCATTACTATCATATTGCTAGCTATTAGCTAATTTTGGTCCTTTGTATAAGTCCCTTGCACTCATGTGATTGTGCTCATTGTTGGGATTAAGCCTTATAAAGCATGACATGATGTAGCAAATTGAGAATCATTTATAAATTTATTTATCTATATTTCTTGATTTCTCATTTTTTATCCTATATACATTAATTGATCATCTAAGCATATACACTCATATCTCTTATATTGTGCACGACTTAGCTGCATTAGGAGTTGTACAAAAGATATAAGTCATGTGTTCCTTGTAAGTAAATAAGTAGTCCATAGTTAGTTTATGGATTTTGGCAATCTAATAGAGATTATAGTGCTGACTTATGTTGGTTGTCAGGATGGGTTTCCCATGGTGAGAGCACTGGTAGGACTTACGGTGAATTAAAATGTAAGGTTATCAATTGTCATGATTCACCAAGCTACTATACGACATGGACTCTCAACCTTGAGAGGATAATGAATTTATGCTAAAGTCAACAAGAGACTTTTGACCTATAGGTGATCTCCTAAGGTAGTCAATATCCTTACAGATTAGGCCACTATTGATAAAGGTTGGGGGGAGTGATTACTACTCAAAAAGTGTTATTTGATAGCTTGTAATTAACTCTTTTAAACACTTTTGAGTAGTAGTTATTACTTTTTAACCCAATTAACATATTAAGGACCCTTACAATCAATTCTAATCAAATTGTGTTAAGTTTTGGTGTTTTGATAGCTTTTTGATCACCAAAGCAATCTGTGATTGAGGAGAGTTCTTTGGAATCCATGACAAAGCAATGGAAAGCTCAGAAATATGAAGAACTGAAGCTTTGAAGTCCTTTGCCATAAGCAAATCCGGAATGCAAGGAGTGTGGAATCCTCCCTGTAAAAGATGTTCGGACAGGGCGTCTGGACACATCATCGGAGGGCGGCGGAACGTGGACTGTGGCAGGCTGTTGGAATGACGTAGCAAGGCTTGCTCACTTTAGTTAATGATCTGGACAGAATATCCGGATAGGATATGCTATCGTCCGGGGTGTGATGTTCGCGAGTGTTGTGTGCTTCTCCCTGAGGGAGTCCGGATAGGGGAGCGCCCCACATGTCCTCTTGGGGAATTCGAATGGAGTTGCTCCGGATAGTGATGCACACTCCGTGTCATCAGGGGGAGGGGTCCCTACACCTTGCACACGCAGACGGTTCCCCTTTGCGACACGCGACATAGCTCATTCCACCTGGGGAAGAATTCTATCCGGCCGACTTTCCACCTTCTCCGGATATTTCACATCCGACGCCCGACGCCGGATGGGAGAGGAGGACGTTTTAACTTCCCCGGTCAGACATGTCCGGATCCTCTAATAGCGCTTACCCGGAGAGTTTTTCTCTCAGTATACAGTGCCGCGGTGTTCTCCTAAAGCTTCCCGATATTCCCGACCGACATTTTGAGATATTTTGCTTCAGATATTTGATGTCTAAATCCCCAAACTCTCCTTGTAACCCACCTATCATAGGATTCCTTAGTCTTTAAGTAAGAACAAAGGGGTGAATAACCTCTTATATATAGTTGTAATTTTCTTTAGAAAGGAGGATCAATCTCTCGAGAGCTTGTTCTTGGAGACAATCTTTTGTATAAGTAAGAAATATAGCTATAGAGCACTTGCTCTGTTTTTCATATATATTTTTGTTTTTCTCGTTATTTTTATTTCTAGCCAATCAAACTCTGAGGATTTTTCCTCAGAGGATGAGAGGCTAGGCTCTTTGTCTCTTGGAGTGAAGAAAGCCGGGTAAGTTTCCACATGCATAAGTTGGAAGTTTTGTTGTTTTAGTTTTTTATGAAAAGAAAGTGTGACCCGTTAATGGTTTTTATCTTTTTAGTTAACTTAAAACACCTCTAAATCACCTGGGCCAACACTTGGTAAGGCAAATGATCTTCATCCATTGAGATGCACTTGTTTATCTCTTGCGAGTCTTTGGGAGGTGGTTTAGAGGTAGGATTTTCTAGAATAGCCAACACTTGGTAAGCTTTTGGACTCCAAGGAGACATCCATTAGTTATCTCTTGCGAGCGTTGCGAGCTTTTGACGGGTAATCCAAGGTTAAGGATCACCTTGGATGGCAAATGCTAGGTGAGAGACACGAGCCATTGCAAGGTGCATCAGTGAGAGAGAATTAGTGTTTGAACCCATTAAGGGGAAGCATCTGTATCACACCGGTTAGATAATTAACTATATGTTAATTCTCTAATGCGAGGAATAGAAACAAGTGACCGAAACTCCCTTTTTGTACAAGGAACCTGAGCCTAGTAATCTAAACTCCAAGAAACACTTTTCTTTGTAATTAAAATTAGTTACTAGTTTTGGTTAGTTTAAAACCAAACCCTTTTCACTCAAACATCTTTATGTTTTCTTTTAAAGCTAACCTTGAAATGAAAAAACACCAATTCATCTTTGAATTAATATCAATTGTGAAGTGAAAACCCATCCCAGTGAACGACCCTAGAGCCACTATGCTATGCTAGCTAAGGCTATCCTAGTACATGGTGTAATAGGTTATAAATTTTGTTGATTACTCCCTGAGGACCAAAATCAAGGGACACCAGCTGGACATGAATCAGATAAGACACCAATTGGGAACGAATCAGTGGCAATAGGTATTCTCAATAGAGGCACCATGATATCTCATGGGTTTGAGACAATATGTCCCTTTAAATAATCTAAAGGACATTTGATCTAGAAGATCATGCTTCTTGAAACTAAAGTATGTCAATTGATCACGTAATAAGTGGTATTTATAACTCAAGGATTGGAGAAATAATATTGATAGGTGATAGCACAACCTTATTAGATTACGAACATCAGGTCATGAGAAGTCTACATGTAGTGAATGATAGGTCACAAACCTAAGTTTTATCTCATTGTTATTAACGTAGGGTATTGAAATGCAATTGATTCTCTATAGTGGAATGTTGACTCAATTTTAGAATTGGATTCTGAGGGAGCCAATACTTTTATGGGTCTCACTGGTCCTCGCTTTGAGCTCATATAACTTGATAACATGGTTTATGAGGGTTGGATTGGCTCTAGGTTCACTCTTGTATATAAGAGAATTTTGATAATTACACAAGGTTGCACAAGAATAGTGAACAAGGTCATTGGATTTGGCTAATTGATTAATTAGATGACCTTGTGTGGTTAATTAATCAATTAGAACTCGTTTTGAGCAAAATTAAGTAACTCAAGCCCATGTAGGCTCAAGTTACTTAAACCCAGTAGAGGAACCCTATAAATACCTCATTAGGGGTTAAGGTTTCTCACTCCATTTGGTGATTGTTGTCTTACACCACCAAAGAGAAAAATAGAACCAAAGCTTCCTCCTTTCCAAAGCCCACTCTTGAGAGTACCAAGATCGTGGCTAAAGTCATTGGGTGAAAGATCTTGGGTGTATGAGATCTCTAAAGATTTCAAACTTTTCCTTCACCTAAGAATTTGATTTAGGAACATCCAAATTTGGGTATGAGTTACTTTTTTCTCTAATTGTATTGATCTAAATGGTTTTTTAAACAATGTTTTCGCTTAGATTACTTTCTAGAGAAGCCTTTAGTATATTGCATATACCTATATGATCTAGGGTTTGGGAACGAAGAAATCTAGGGTTCTCATCACTCATTATAAAAAAGATCCCTAATAATTAATGTGATTTGGGTCATTGCACCTGCTTTAATAATTTAGCTATTCACATGATTTTGGACATTACAAGTATATCATAAATCTTTATGGTCATTTGGGACATTATGACAACATCCTTAGCCATTTAGGTTATTTCGATCATCATGAGAGTATCCATCATCATTTAGGTGATTTCAGTAATTGTAACCATGTTATAAAGCATTCAAGTTATTTCAATCATTATGGTAGTGTCCCTTTCCACTCAATATTGTAATTGCCACTACATTCTTAGCCAATAGGGTGATTTTGACCATTTTAACCACACTCCTCTACATTTTGGTGATTTTAGTTATTATGACAGCGTCTATCGACAATGTCCTTAGTCATTCAAGTGATTTCTATTATGACCTAACAATTTAGATTATTTTAGTCATTATAATCGCAACCCTAACTTTTCAAGCGATTTCAACATTGTGGTCTTGTATCTAGCCGTTCAGGTGATTTCAATAATTACAAACATATCCCCATTCATTGAGATGATTATTATGTTTTGGATCGCTTCCATAGCTGTTCATGGGATTTCGGTCATTGTGATTATATCACTATCTATGAAGCTAGTTTTGGTGGTGGGGATCATGTTGCTAGTTGCTCTTAGGTGTTATGGTCATTGCAGCCGAGTCTCTAGTATTTTAGGGGATTTAGGTCGCAATTTAGCCATTAATGTGATTTTAGACAATATAATTTACTATGGTGAATTGGTCATTAACATCATGTCCCTCACTAATTAGGTGGTTTTTTTTAAAGGGAAAATAAAATAAGAAACTAAAACCCTAAGAAAAATGACTTTGAATTTTGGAAAAACGTGTCTTTGAAAATCTTTAGTCTAGGTCTGAGGATTAGGTTACCTATTAGGAAGGTCCCTTAAAAAGATAACACCCTTCTAAGCCCTAAAATAAGTCTCTACTAGCTAGCTTGGGGGAAATATGACAATTAACAAATTGACTTAGGTTATTGAAAAAGGCCTAGGGTAATTTTCCAAATCCTAACAACATGTTAATTATAACAAAACAATCAAACCAAAATAAACACTCATATAGAAAAAGGAGATTGGTATACCTGAGTTGCATTGCAAAATGCTTTCATGAAAACATCAAAGTTAGTTTAACAAATATAGCATACAACATGCATTCGATCTATTCAAATAATCAAACAATAATTAAAGCAATCAAAACAATATCATACATTAGAAAGCTTACACACAAGGTTTGCATATTTACAAAATTAAAGAAGTATGTAAGAAATGTAAGGGATGTTCTTGAATAGCATACACAACTTACAATGCACTTGCATATAGTTAAAAGAGGTTTAGCTTACAAGCAATGACTATTAACATGATCAAAATCTCATATTCCACATGATGCATGCACAACTTAAATTAAGAATTAGGAAATTTGAATAATAGACAACACTAAGATTCATATTTCCAACAATCATACAATTACAGAATCTAACTACATAAAATACCAAAAGTGATCCTAAGACTCTTGTCCATCCTATATTACATGTTCATAACACATAATTGAAGTTAGATTAGAAGTGAACTAAAAAATCTAGAGCACTCAAATATACTAATTGAAACAAATTGAATTAAAAAAATAAAAAAAAAAAGTATTTTATCACATGGAAATAATTAATCTAGTGAAAAAAAAAAAAAATACTAAAGCACTCAAATCAACTAAGTGAATCAAAATGAATTAAAAAAAAAACATTGTATCACATGTGAATTAAAAAAAAAAAACTACTAAAGCACTTAAATCAACTAATTAAATCAAATTGAATTAAAAAGAATTTAGAAATAAGCATTATATCACATGGAAATATTTAATCTAGAGAACTAAAAATAATAATAATAAAACACTTAAATCAACTAACTGAATCATATTGAATTAAAATCCCTCGTTTCAACATTAAGATTAGCTAATGAACAAATTATATGCTTTCAAATACCAAATAATCAAAATTCCAAATTTTAGTAAAGCGGAATGACTATTGAATAAACTTCATGTTTTCGGAGACCAAATAATAATAAAAAACTTCCATATTTTTACAAGGAGATCAACTAAATAACATCAATCGAGAAATAACTAACTATTTTCTAAAACCTAGATATCATGAGATGGAGTTAATCAAATTAAACAAATAAATTTGAGAAGGCACACACTAAATAATACTGATCATGAAATTAGAACTAGCTATCTTCTAAAACATAAATTTCATAAAAATAAAGTTAATCAAACTAATCAAATAAAATTTTACAAGACGCACAAATTAAATAATATTGATCATGAAATAAGAACTAACTATTTTCTAGAGCATTAAATTCAACTAATGGATTTAATATGTGATTACAAACAACAAAATAAAAAGGGAAACAAAATACCTAAAGAGAACTTACCTTCAACTGAACTATGCGTGTTTTGTTATATCTCTTTAAAGGTTGTTGTGTGATTCTTGGAGAATGCATGGAGGTGTGCATGAAAGAAGACTATGTGTTGTTAGTGTGTGGTCTATGTGGACACCCCCATAAATGGGGATAATGGGCCTACCCAAAAAGCTATCCATTGAGTTGGGTCAGTTTGAGCCAGAATTAAAAGCCCAACTAGCCTAATGACCCAACTAACTTAAATAGCCCAATAGGTAAAATGGGAAATAGAACGTGGGAGAACAACCCACGAGGAGTAGTGGAGGCCATTAACACTTGAGGCGGTAACTGCTTGAAGTGGCCAAAAAGTGCTCCCACAATCTCCATGCCTATCAGTAGCTGAAGGTATATGAATGCAATTGGCAAGTCCAGGAGAAAGAAAAAAAAATAGTAGCACAAAAAATATTACCTTTTCTAGAAAACCCCAGCTAATTTAATCATCGGAAGAGGTGATCTCAGGGTAAAATTGGGCTAGCCTTGTGTGGTAAGTATAAGGAAACGCGCAACGAGAAGTGACTATTGCTTAAAAAATTCTCAACTCCAACAAGTGGTACTGTCTGTGGGAAGGTTCTACATTAAAGTAACATTTTTACTTTGAGCTTAAAGTAGACCCCTGTTTTTGTTTGGAGTTGGAAGCTTCGTAATGGGAGATAGTCAATCGAGGAATACAATTAGTACAACAACTCCTCGAAGGGCCGCCGCGTCGGAGATTATTCCTAAGGATTTCGAAAGGTGTCAAGTGGAGTAGGAGAGAAGAATTGAATCCATCATTGCCTAGACAAAGTTGCTAAGGCAAGAGAATACCTTATTGCAAACACAATTCAAAGATCTGTGTGCTCGCATTCAAGTGTTGCATCAGTCAACAAGTAATCTTGATTATTTGCGTCATCTGGAAAATAATGATGTAGTGGAACCTTTAGATCGTGCAGTTCCCTTTGGTCAAGTTTTCCACACCATTTTAAGCTCACATAAGGGATGCCACCCATCTAACCTTAGGATTCCGAGAATGCTGGTTAGTGAAGGTGTTGACAAGACAAACAACACCTCTCAGTGAGCCCCCAATATATTCAATCCTAGCAGTCGACAACAAATGAGGTTGCCTCGTGTTGAGGCCACAGGAGGACTAGGTCTCTGTCTTCGACGGACTAGCTCGGTTCCTGTCTTCAGTGGACTAGCTCTCACATGGGCGACCGAACGAGTTGCCTCTAGGAACCACAACTCGTTGACTGAATGATATGATGACAACACCATTCGCTTGACATATTTTGATAGATGAACCCTTGAGAGGGTATACTATTCCTAAGTTCGTCATCTATGATGAAACCTATGACCTATTTGATTATTTGATGCATTATCGACAAATGATGATGCTTGATATCGACAATAATGAGCTTCTTGAAAAGTCTTCTTGGCTAGTCTCCAAGGCACTGCCCTAGCCTGGTTCCATTGACTTTCCCTTAATTTCGTTCACTCCTTTAAGGAGATGTTAGAAGCCTTTGTAGCTTATTATTTGTGCTTAGCAAGATAGAAGTTCAATATTGGCAATCTTCAGAATCTGAAGAAGGTAGAAAATGAGACTTTACACTAGTTCATGCACAGGTTCGGCCAAACAATGCTCTAGGTAGAAACATGCAATATGGATGCTCTGCTACAAGCCTTCAAGCGTAGCATTGGGCTAAGGAACCCATTTTTTGAGTCTCTCCAAGAAGCCTTGATTCATGCCCAGTCGGGTATTTTAATCAAAAACATTTATAAATCCTATGACCTCATACTGGCGTAGCAAAACTACTATAGTATAGCAGCTGATTACTACTCAAAAAGTGCTATTTGATAGCTTCTAATTAATCCTTTTTAACACTTTTGAGTAGTAGTTAATGCCTTTTAACCCAATTAGCATGTTAAGACCCCTTTTAATGAATTCTAATCAAATTGTGTAAGTTTTGGTGTTTTTGTTAGTATTTTGATCACCAAAGCATTATGAGACTGAGGAGAGTTATATGGAATCCTTGGCAAGCAATGGGAAGCTTAGAGGCATGAAGAATCAAAGCTTTGGAGCACTTTTGCCATAAACGAGTCTGGAATGCAAAGGGAAAGCAAAGAGAAATCAGCCATGGAGCATTCTTGATGACAGTCACTGCAACTAATTTTGGAGCACTTCCTGATGTCCAATTTATGCATACAATATGTCATTTGAAAGCTTAGGAAGTCAACAATCCAATGCTTCAAACCGTGTGCAATTTGGAGTTGAAATGAGGAAGTTACAGCCTTTGGAAGACAACTGCTCCAAGCTGAAGGAAGGAGTCAGAAAAGTGCTGCGAAATCACCCTTTTGTTGCGGAATGGTTTCGCAGCCTTTTTGCACAGTGCCATGGATTTCCCCTGAAGCTTCACACCACGATGGAAGCCAAACACCACAAGATGGAAGTCCACTTTGCAAAGGTGTTGAATCAGCTGGTTGCTATGAAGAAATTTCGCAGCTCTTCTTGTGCACCTGCGAAATTTCGCAGACCTCACTTTTCACCTGCGAAGTGGTCCTTAGTGCTTCCCGATATTTGTAACCGACACTTGGAGATATTTTTCATTAGATTTTTGTTGCCTAAATGCCCAAATTCTCCTTGTAAGCCACCAGTGATAGAATTCTTTAGTTTTTAAGTTAGGAATTTGGCAAAAATATCTATGTAATAGCTGTAAGTGTAATTGTGATATAAAAAGGAGAGCCCGAGGAGCCTGTTCCAGGAGGTTCCATATAATCCATCATATAATATATGTGAAATTGACGAACAGAGCACTTGCTCTGTTTCTTCTATATATTTTTGTTTTCTCATTCTTTTTCTTTCTAGCCAATCAAACTTTGAGGATTTTTCCTTAGAGGATGAGAGGCTAAGCTCTTTGTCTCTTGGAGTGAGGAAAGTCGGGTAAGTTTCCACATGCATAAATTGGAAGTTTTGTTGTTTTAGTTGTTAATGAAGAGAAAGTGTGACCCGTTAATGGTTTTTATCTTTTTAGTTAACTTAAAACGTCTTTAAATCACCTAGGCCAACACTTGGTAAGGCAAGTGATCTCCATCCATGGAGATGCACTAGTTTACCCCTTGCGAGCCTCTGGGAGGTGACTTGAAGGTAGGATTTTCTAGAATAGCCAACACTTGGTAAGCTTTTGGACTCCAAGGAGACATCCATTAGTTATCTCTTGCGAGCTTGTGAAGGGAAATCCAAGGTTAAAGATCACCTTGAATGGCAAGTGCTAGGTGAGAGGCACGAGCCATTGCAAGTTGCATCAGTGAGAGGGATTTAGTGTTTGAACCCATTAATGGGAAGCATCTGTACAACACCGGTTGGAGAAGGAACTATATGTTAATTCTCTAATGCGAGGAAAAGAAACAAGTGACCGGAACTTCCCTTTTTGTATGAAGAATCTGAGCCCAGTGATCTAAACTCCAAGAAACACTTTTCTAAGTAAAATCAGTTACTATTTTTGGTTAGCTTAAAACCAATCTTTTTCATTCAAATGTCTTTATGTTTTCTTTTAAAGCTAACCTTGAAATGAAAAGACACCAATTCAGCTTTGAATTAATATCATTTGTGAAGTGAAAACCCATCCCAGTGAACGATCCTAGAGCCACTATGCTATAGTAGCTTTGTCGTTGCTACCCTAGTATATGGTGTAATAGGTTATAAATTTTGTTGATTACTCCCTTAATTAAGGAGCACCAGCTGGACACTAATCAGCTGAGACACCAATTAGGCATGAATCAACAGCTCTAGGGTCGAACTCTGGGATGGGTTTTCACTTCACAACTAATATTAGTTCAAAAATGAATTGGTGCCTTTTCATTTCAAGGTTAGCTTTAAAAGAAGACATAAGTTTGAACAAAGATTGGTTTTAAGCTAACCAAAAATAATAGTAACTGATTTTACTTACAAAGAAAAGTGTTTCTTGGAGTTTCAGATCACTAGGCTCAGATTCCTCATACAAAAAGGGAGTTCCGGTCACTTGTTTCTTTTTCTCGCATTAGAGAATTAACATATAGTTCCTTCTCCAACCGGTGTTGTACAGATGCTTCCCATTAATGGGTTCAAACACTAAATCCCTCTCACTGATGCATCTTGCAATGACTCATGCCTCTCACCTAGCATTTGCCATTCAAGGTGATCTTTAACCTTGGATTACCCGTCAAAAGCTCGCAAGAGATAACTAATGGATGTCTCCTTGGAGTCCAAAAGCTTACCAAGTGTTGGCAATTCTAGAAAATCCTACCTTCAAGTCACCTCCCAGAGGCTCGCAAGGGGTAAACTAGTGAATCTCCATGGACGGAGATCACTTGCCTTACCAAGTGTTAGCCCAGGTGATTTAAAGACGTTTTAAGTTAACTAAAAAGATAAAAACCATTAACGGGTCACACTTTCTCTTCATTAAAAACTAAAACAACAAAACTTCCAATTTATGCATGAGGAAACTTACCCGGTTACCTTAGCTCCAAGAGACGAAGAGCCTAACCTTTCATCCTCTGAGAAAACATCTCAGAGAATGTTTGGCTAGCAAGAAAATGAAAATGAAAGAGAAAGAAAAACAGAGCAAGGCTCTGTATATTCTATATAATTATATATCTATATAATGGATCTCCTGGAAAAAGCTCCCCGAGAGTCTACCTGGAACAAGCTCCTCCGAGAGTCTCCCTGGAACAAGCTCCTTCGAGAGTCCCTTTTTTAGTGTTTACAAGAGAGTTTATATAGGAAGGTAATTTACCCTTCCTTGGATACTTCCTAGCTAAGGAATTACATGAGTGGCTGAATACAAGGAGAAAATGGAAATTTATACAAAAATATCTAAAGAAAATATCTAAAAGTGTCGGTCGCAAATATCGGGAAGCACTAAGGACCATTTCGCAGGTGAAAACGAGGTCTGCGAGATTTCGCAGACGCACAAAAAGGGCTGCGAAATCACTTCGCAACAAAAGGCTAATTCTGCAGCGCTGCGAAGTTGGCTTTCAGCTTGCGGTGTTCGGCTTCCAACGTGTCATGAAACTTCAGGGGGAAATCCACAGCACTGTGCAAAAAGGCTGCGAAATCATTTCGCAACAAAAGAGTGATTTCGCAACCGTGCAAAATTCTTCCTTTAGCTTGGAGTGATTGGCTTCCAATGGCTTTAACTTCCTTATTTCAACTCCAAATCGTACACGGTTTAAAGCGTTGGATTTTTTACTTCCTGAGCTTTGAAATGGTATATAACATGTAGAAAATGGACTTCGGGAAGTGATCCAAAAGTGCAAAGGAAGACTGTAGCTGTTGTCCTCTATTTTCCTCTTTGCTTTTCTCCTCTTTGCTTCTCTCCTTTGCTTGGCTTGTCTTAATGATCCAAAAAGCTGTCAAAACACTAAAACTAGCCACAAATATGATTAGAAGTCATTGCTAGGTCCTTAACATGCCAATTGGAATAAAAATGGAGAACTACTACACAAAAGTGCTTAAAACATAATGAATTAAAGGCACAAAATAACACTTTTTGGGTAGTAATCAAGCCTCTAGAAACAATTGATGAATTGTTTAGAAAGACCAACAAGTATGCTATATTGGAAGAGGACTTGTCGGCTGCAGCAAATCCCGTCTTAGTATTAATGCAAGCGACATAGACAAAAAAAGATATAGGGAATAAACGCTAGGGCTTGGGGAACCCCTCATAAGGCAAGAAGTCACGCAGAGGTGAAAAAGACCAAAGAACACCCCGACGATGGACTCCACTCAATCTAACCTACGAACAATTACTTCCAATTATGATCGGCTTGCTTAATTTCAGGTGGCTCTTCGCTCTTAGGGGTGACCTGGCACAATGAAACCAAATCCAGCATTGAAAATACCATAAAGAACATGTACACACCATTGATGAGTGTTGACACCTTCGCTATTTGGTGGAAGACATGGTAAGAGCCGGTTTGCTCTTCAGTATGTCAAGAAGAGTGAATAGTTAGCTATTGGGAGTACTAAGCAGGCTGCGACTGGCATGATCTTGTTAGGGTGAGCACTATCAGTTATTCATGTTATTTAAGGAGGACGTATTGATCAGTGTTGGGAATCAAAGTGTCGTTGTCGAGCAATGATTCAAGAAGCAAATGATGTGGAGAAGATTGGTATGGAGCACTAATCCTTTGTACCAAGAACAATGGAGCCTGTAGATGGGGCTGTCACATTTAACACCTAGGATCTCACACGAATAATAGTCCTGCATGAAGATGCCCTTATTTTGTCACTAAAAATTGTCGAGTTCCAAGTTTACCGGGTACTTGTTGGCCCGAGAAGTTTAATTGATTTGCTTCACATCTTGACTTATAAGTAGATGGGTATTCCAATCTCCATTCTGGGAAACTCGGGCTGAGTACTAACAGGTTTTAACGGATCAACAACTCGAACTTTGGGAGAGATGATTTTATCGGTTGAAGCTGACCCTAAAACCTTAAACGTTCATTTTTCAATGGTGTCAGACCTTTTACCATACAATTCCATAATAAGATGAGCATGGATTCACAAAAATGAAGGTTACCCCCTTAACTTATCACTAGAAAGTTAACTTCCTTACTAAAGTGGGCCAAGTGGATTTATTTGGGAGCCAACTAGCTGCTAGGTAGTGTTATCAGGTAAATGTCTTGCTTGCGAGAGAGGAAGTTGAAAATGCCCACATTGACAACAAGTCCCAATAAAAATAACAATTATTGAAGGATGAAAGTGACTAAGAGTTCCCAGTCATTGACCTGCTGGTTTGTGTAGAAATACAAAAAGAGGGATTAGAGAAGGTTATCTATGTCAGTACTATGTTGACAGAGCATGAAAGGTAGCAATTGGTAAACCAATTGAATTTAAATGCCAGAGTCTTTGCTTGAGAACTTTCTGACATGGTAGGAATATCCCTCGAAGTGATGAGTCATAAACTCGAGACTTGCCCAGGATCGAAGCCTGTCTGGAAAAAAATAAGAAGACTTAGTTTAGAGAGGCAACAGATAATTCAGCTTGAAGTATCCTGATTGTTCAATGTAGGATTCATTCGCAAGGCCTACTTGTAGACCCTCCATTTTGTTCTACTAGCACATGCCCTATTGTGTGTTCATTTAGTATTTTATAGTAATTCCCTGGTGGCCCATTACTACTCGTGTAGTGTATATTTTCTAAGCCACCTTGGGGACTTTGGTTGAGGGATTTATTTAACCCCGTTGTGACTCTTGACAGCCTTAATTTAGACTTAGGCTCACTTAGATACTCTTGGCACCACTTTAAGCCCATTTAGGCACCCTAGGCCTATTTAGGCACACTTGGCCTACTAGGCACCACACCTTAGGCCCACTTAGGCACCCTAGACCCATTTAGATCATTTTTTGCATGAATGCATGGGTGCATTGCTTCATGGCTCACATTTTTTTGCATGGCTTGCATGACTTTTCTTTTTATTATTATCTATTTAGCCATTTTAATATTGTATATTACTTTGTGTATTTTTTTTTATCATTTCATAAAACACTTTTATTCAATCAAATAATTTCGTAACATGTTTTTATTTATTTTAATCTAATAATGTCATCAAAAACTTTTAGTTAATCTAATAATTGTATAATATATATATTTTTGTCAATCCAATAAATTTTAATCATTTTCTAAAATATGTTATTTATTTATTTATTTATTTATTTTAACCTATTAACTTTGGAATTTTGCAGGGAGATTTATCAATGGAGAGTTTGGCTTCTTTAGGAAAGGAAACTTGGAGCTATGATTGGAGAGATATTTAGTCCACGTTTGAAAAAAATAAAAAGAGGAAAGAGGGCCCACTAGCATGGAAGGACATGCAAGATGTCATTTTTTGAAATGGTAAGTTACAAAGCTGCATGGAATGTGAAAATGAGAGATTTATTATGTATGTGGATGGGATGAGGGTTGTGTTTAGGAAGAAAGTGCTGATCGTGATGGGTAGACATAGATAACATCGATGGCTCTCTCCGGGTTGGTGAGTTGTCTTCCCATGTTGGTGAAGTCAACGAGCAGGAGGAGGGTTGAAAAAATGAGTTTTCTCTCAAATGGGAAGAACATTGGTGGCACCAAAATGGGAAAAAGATGGAGACAATCCATAATGGAGAAGAGATTAAGAAATAAGAAAGAAAGATGAGGAAATGAAGGGGACGATTGAGAGATGATCAGTAGCGGCACCAAGAGGAAAAAAAACAAAAGAGAGGTGATCAGAAATGTGGGTTTTTCCAGTGGATAGAGAAGTGCAAGGTGCAGCCGCATCATTGGAAAGCAAGAACAAGTGCATCTACATCCTTGAAGAAAATCAAAACCATTGTTTTTGGAGGTTCAAGGTGCAGCCGCACCATTGGAAAGCAAGAACAGGGGCAGTCGCATCCTTAAGGAGGAGCGAAATCCTTTCTTCTAGAGGTGCAAGGTGCAGCTGCACCCATGAGGAATTTTTCCGGAACAACCACACCGATGGAACAAGGAAAGGAAGACCTGCACCATTGAAAGAACTTATGGAACAACCGCATCCTTAAGGAACTTTCTACATAAGCAGCACCATTGGGAGAACTTCTCGAACAGCCGCATCATTGAGAGACGAGAGAAGAACCAGCCGCACCCATCCAACTTGCTCCAATAAATTCACAACCAGCTAGCACCAAGTACAACAGCTTTGGGAAGCCTATTGCCCGTACACCTATTCGGTTGGGTGAGCTTCTCTCTTATTTTTTTAATCCATCAATATAATATGTTAAAAGTTATTTATGGATTTACTGTTATGCCATTATAAGTCATTGTTAAGCTTGAGATCTATTTATCTATATGCTAATTACTTATCCATTTATTAATAAGATTTATGTTATAGGTTAGAGACATAGTTTTGAAATTTGTCTTAGATAGTTTTTCTTTAATTTAATTTTTGGTTTAAGTGAAATTTGTGTTCGTTAAAATAGTTAATATTAAGTGTTAAATATTTGATTTTACGATTGTCGTAATTGGAGTTAAAAATATTTTTAAATTTAGATTTCATTTTAGTAATGGAAACTTATTTGAAAAATTTGATTCCATGAGTTCATATTTCATTTTAGTCATACTTATTTATTCATGTGTTATCTATTTATCCATTTATTAATGAGATTGATTTTATAGTTTAGTTTTAAAATTTGTTTTGGATAGTTTTTCAATTTAATTTTAGGTTTAAGTAAAATTTTAGTTTGTTAAAATAATTGACCTCATGTGTTAAATATGTGATTGTTAGATTTGCCTAAATTAGTGTTTAATTCATTTTAATTGTTTTAGGTGTTTTTTTTTTTTTAATTCTAAGTTATTAATAAAATCCACATTTAGAAAGTGTCTTGCTTAGTTTACTTTGATTTTCACTCATCTATTCAGTTCAAGTATTTTTTGTAATATTAGCTCACTAATAAAATGGGATGATTTTAGACTAGATTTGTGTATACCAATTGGGGAATTGGTGAAACCCCTACATAAGAAATTTTTTCAAAACTCTTCCTTGCTGCTAGTTTTCACTCAACCATTGACCCTTTAGTTTTAAAATTCGTTTCAACAACTTCAAAATGCTCTTAAAAAGATAAAAATCAAAACTTGTATGACTTTCCTCACTTCTTGAACTTGAATTTAAAGTTTGGTTTGAGTTAGAAAACCACTCTGGAATAGAAAATATAAACGAGTCTTTAGGGGGAGGTGGGCTCCATTTTCGCCTAGTTCTGGACATCTAAGACCTTTTTTACAAAAATAAAATACTAGATAACTTTTTTAATTTGATTCAATATTTTTCCTCAATTCTAGGCTTCTTGAAATTGATATTAGACACATAAAGTATTAAAAAAATATGCCTTTTTAAGAGAGATATTATTTTTCAAAGTCGTACCTACTACACATGCTAAATTCTGGACATCCGATTAACTTGAGTGTTTTAAAAATATTTTTGAGTACTATCCGACCCTGGATTCTTTTTTTTTTTTTTTTTTTAATGTGATATAGACACTTTGAACTATGTGTGTAATTTTTTGTATGATTTTATGTGATCATTTATTATTTTTTAAAAATTTGTTTATGCATGTTAGTTTTTCTTATCTAATCTAGACTTTGTAAAGCCTTTAGGTGTCTTTTCTACAACCTGTCCTTTGAATGAGAGTTTGGCTTTCGGTATGTTGATTTAAATGTGTAAGAGTTTTTTCTTGAATTTTTTTGTAATTAAATTCCACTCTAAGCCATTTTTTAGAATTTATTTTTTTTATGCTCCCTTTTCTAATTACATGTTGTTGATCTTGTACATTGCTTGAATTGGTTATTTATTTTTGGAGTCATTTGACTTACCTTATATCAATTTTGGCTTTGTTACTGTGTATTAGACATAATGAATGTGTTATATAATTCATACTTGTATGACTTACCTTGAATTTCATTTATGCTTGATATGATCCTTAGGTGCTTAGATGTATGCTTGATTTGCTTGGATAAAACACATGTTGTGTGCTATATTTCCAAACTAACCATTGATGTTTTATGATAGCGCTTAAGAAGTGGTCTAGGTACACATCCTAACTCTCCTTTATGAGTATGATCGGTTTTTCTTGTTTGGCATCCTAGTTTTGAAATCACCTTAGCCTACCTAGGTACCCTTAATTAATCAATTGATTACCACATTTCCGTCAACTTAGTCAGTAGAGACCTTTGTAGGGCTTAGAGGGGTGATACCTCTTAGAGGTACCTTTCCAATAGGTAACCTAATCCTCGGACCTAGACTCGGGTTTTCGAGACATGCTTTTCCAAAAATATGGAGTCATTTTTTTAGGGTTTTATTTCTTAATTTATTTTCCCTTTAAAATAAAATAAAATAAGTGGCGACTCTGACTTTTCTAAAACATTTTTTTTCACAAATAAAAGCGAGTCTCACCGATCAAGTAGGGACGCACGGGAAAAATGTAGGTCCACAAATTGGCGACTCCACTAGGGATTTTGAGGATCAAGCTTGAACATTAGTTGAGGAAAATATGACATTTAATTGGTAGATTAGAGGGCACCTCATCATTTTTAGGCAATGTGATTTAGTTAGCTTGCTTGATTTCTTTGCTATCTTAACATGTTTGATTGCCTTGAATGCTCACTTGACTGCTTTGTTCACTTTAGCATGATTCACTCTCACATATGTTAGATAGGACTTTGATTGTTTGATATTTATTTGCTTCGCATGATTTCTTGTCGCATGACAACCCTTTCTCTTGCATGATTGCATGATTGCTTGTCTTTGTTCACTATCTCACTTTGGACCTTAGGTTTTTCGGATGCACCCACATCCTTCACTATGCACCTTAAATTATCCCTACGTGTTGAGATATGGGAGAGCCTTCACCATTAAGAAACCCCATGGGAACGCGAGGAAGTGCATGTGTGGAGGTGATGACCATCTTGCATGGAAGCACCCCGTCTCCTTGGAGGGTGTAGAGGGTTGTGTATCGCCGGAGGGTACGATCGCTTCTGCTAGGGATCCTTTAACCTACCCATTTTTATCTTATAGAACCACCTCAACCTTGTAGGTTAGCCTAGACCCAATTAGGATTTCATCCCTACAGGTGGGTGCATCTATGGACCTTCAGAGATGTCTTGGTTACAATTGGGTTTGGTTACCCTCTATATAGTCTCATTTTGGTATGATCAGATACGAGTATCAGTTTGAGTATGGCTATATGCTTGATTAGCTTTTAGTCGGTTCCTACAAAGCTACCCTTATACAGCGTCTCATCCATTGTTTTCGTGTTTATAGGAGTATTTTTGGTGCCTAGTCTGGATTCGCCTTCGTGGACAAGAGTTAGAGGCAGGTTGACTAGAGTATCAGATCAGCCAGACTAGAGAGTAGATCAGATAGATATGGATTCCCAGGTAGTCACTATTGACCAGTTTGTCTGGGTCATGGCTTTGATTTAGGAGGCTATAACCGGCCTCGGCCAGAGGATAGATGGGCAGCAGGCCCCGTCTTATGATAGCGCACAGTATGACTCTGTAACAACACCACCCCTCCACTTAGTTAGTCGATTCCACACCTTGCACCATATGTTTTACATAGTCAGACTGACGCTACCCTACTTCCTGTCATAGCACCCATTTAGGCCTTAGATGATGCACATGCTCGTATGGATAGACTCGAGTAGAGGATGAGACAGATGAGGGTTTTAGATGGAGCTATTAGTTGGGATGACTTTGATGGAGCACGAATGGCCAATTTACTGTCCCATTTTAGGATGCTAGATATTGAGAGGTATATGGGCATAAGTTGCCTTAACATTCATTTGAGGCTATATAGTAGTGTGATGAGGGCCCATGGGTTGGATGAGGCCCACTTGATTATGCTTTTTCCCATGTCCTTGAGTGGTGCAACACAACATTGGTTTGCTTCTTTAGATGTTTCACGCTGTAGGACTTGGGATGATTTGACCCAAGAGTTTTTGAGACAGTTTGCTTTTAACACTGTCATTGACGTCTTAAGGTGAGAGCTAGAGGCCTAGAGATAGGGATCAGAGGAGTTGGTGACTTCGTTTATCTCCCGATGGAGGGAGAAGATTGCACAGATTGTTGATCGTCTTCCAGAGAATGACCAGATTAATATAGTTTTGAGGAGCTTACAACCCAGATTTGCCAGACATTTGATGGGATTTCCTCATACGAATTTTGGATCTTTGGTACAGGCTCTATACGGTATAGAGGAGGGCATTGCTAGAGGATTGTGGCCCGAGTCTTTCCCTTCTAACTCAAAAGGAAAGAAACTCTCAGGAGGACAAAGACATGGAAATGTGGGTACTATCAGTTCAGCAGGATTGAGATCTCTTAGGCACTATCAGACATTTGGGTAGACTTCAAGAGCCTATTACGCACAACGTTATGTTCAGTATAGACTACCTAGGCCCATGACTCCTACATACCTACATCCGACCCTAGAGCTTGTTTTTGCTGCATAGGTCTTAAAGAGTCCTCTTATCTTGTACCATCAGCCTCGAGCCCCACAGACTGCTATTCCTCGTGCATAGAGGCCGATATAACAGTTCTCTCATCTAGGTATGCCCTTAAGTTGAGCTTTTCAGAAGCTCATGAAGGGTGGTTTGCTGGCTTAGTTAGCTCATAGGCCTATACCCCAACTCGTGCCACCTCAGTTCAGGATGGACCTTCACTATGCTTACCATCAGGATCTAGGATATGACACTGATCGTTGTTCTACTTTGAGACATGCTATGCAGGACTTGATAGACCCCTTTGGTTAACTTGGGGCAACCAAGTATAACCATGAACCCTCTACTGGCTCACTCTACGTATGCAGTGCCACCACCCTCAGGTGGTATCCATCATATAGATTTTGTAGAGAATGACAATATACATATGCTAAGTTGGGATATTGGATTGCCAGAGCCGATTATTTTGGATGATGGTTATGAGGTTGACATAGTGGGTTCTCAGACTTCTACCCCATTTAGTTTGATTTCAGATTGGGTACCATTTGAGTTGACCCCTACTGCATCGTCGGCTACGGCACGTCAGGGCCCCTTCGCCCCATTTATCTTACGACTAAAAGATGATGATTTGGAGGGGAGAGATGTACAAATTGTGACCCATAGTGGGAGAGTAGCTCAACCCCCACCTCTAGTAGCCAGGCCATTTGATGGCGCAGTCTATCATGAAGAGGTTAGAAGAGAGAATGATGAAATACTGAGGCAGTTACAAAGTACACAAGCCTGCATATCTATCTGGATTTTGCTAGCATCTTTTAGTACTCATAGAGATGCATTGATTCGGGCTTTGAGCTAGATCCGCATGGAGACTACCACTATCCCAAAGGGGTTTATTCATATGATGACGGCTGATAGGGCTACATGTATTGTGTTTCAGATGATGACTTGCCATTAAAGGGTTCAAACCATACACACCTTCTATATATTACAGTTGGTTGTTCAAGCCACAGAGTTTCATCCATCCTGTTGGACAATGGCTCGGCCTTGAACGTCTGCCCATTGGCTACTACTATCACCCTTGGCTATGCACCTTCAGATTTTGGTCCCTCTACACAGAGGGTCAGAGTATATGACAATACTAAGAGGGAGGTCATAGGTACTTTGAGGATAGAGTTGTTGATTGGTCCGACTACATTCCCTATACTGTTCCAGGTTTTGAGGATTTCCACCTCCTTTAACCTACTTCTAGGTCGACCTTGGATTCATAGGATTGGGGTATTCCATCTTCCCTTCATCAGAAGGTGAAGTTTATACATGACAGGCAAGTTATCACAATACAGTCTCTTAGAGATATGTTTGCCTCCTTCAAGCTAGTGCTTTAGATTAGTCATAGTGAGGATGACCTATTTTTGACCGGGTTTACATTTGATGAGGTACAAACTCTCGAGGTTGGGGACTTCTGCAGAGATCTCATAGCTATGTCATTTGATCAGCATAGCAGTATGGTGGTACTCGACATGATGAGGGGTATGTCTTTTATGCCTGGTTTGGGGTTGAGACGACGCCAACATGGACCCATGGAGTTTGTGGTTACTATTGATCATGATACACCATTTGGGCTTGGGTTTGTTCCTACAGAGGCTGACTATAGGTTTATGGCGCGTCTACACTGGGAGAGAGTGAGAGACCATCTGACTTATACACCATTTGATTATCCTGTTCGTCTTTATAGGATGAGCTTGGAAGATTACTTCGTTAGAGGATCAGAGGTTCATCCTCATATGGGGGATTTTAGCACACCATTCAATTATCCTGTTCATTCTTATAGGATGAGGTTGGAAGATTACTTCGTCAGAGGATCAGAGGTTCATCTTCATATGAGGGATTTTAGCGCTGTGACTGATATAGAGGGAGTGGATGAGCTTTAGCATCAGTTTCACCATTTACAGTTAGGAAATGAGACTTTTAGCCCACCGATTTCAGTGATGATTGCTCCTTCGTCACTAGATCGAGCCAACTTCTTATTGTTGTGATTTCTATACGAAACTACTGATTATGGAGTAGTGATTCGTCCCCAATTGGTGTACTATTTGATTCAGTCCTCAAACAGGAGTTATTAACAAAATTTATAAACCTAATTCACCATACACTAGGGTAGCATAGCTAGCATAGTATAGTGGTTTTAGGATTGTCCATAAGGATGGGTTTTCATATTACAAGTGATAATAGTTAAAGTACTGAAATGGTACTTTTTCTTTTATGAGTTATCTTTAAAAGAAAACATAATTTTGGTTGAAAATGGTTGGTTTTAAGTTAGCCAAAAATAGTAACTGAGATTAATTACAAAGAAAAGGTTTTTTTGGAGTTTTAGGTCACTAGGTTCAGGTTCCTTAGACAAAAGGGGGAGATTCCAGATTTTTTCCTTGCGTTGGGGATAATAACATAAAGAATGGTTATCTCTAAAACCAGTGTGTATTTAGCAAGCAAGATTTGATCTCATTGGTTCATGAAAAACTACAGTTGCTTGCCAATAATGGTTTCAAACACTAAAGACCTCTCACTGTGAATCATCTTTCAATGGCTCGTACATGATAACTAATAGACATCCATGGATTCCATGGAGTCCGAAAAGCTTACCAAGTATTGGTCATTCAAGGATATCCTAACCTTGGATTACCTTTCAAAGGCTCGTAAGAGATAACTAATGGATCTCTAGGGAGTCCGAAAAGCTTACCAAGTATTGGCCATTCTAGGTAATCCTACCTTTAAACCACCTCCCAAAGGCTTGTAAGAGATAACTAATGGATCTACAGGGAGTCCGAAAAGCTTACCAAGTATTGGCCCAGGCGATTTTAAGGGATTTTAAGTTAAACCTTAAAATAAAAACCATTAACAAGTAACAACTCTCCTCATTTAAAATAAGGAAAACTCCCACATTTGTATCTGGATCCCTTACCTAGCTTTCTTCAGTCCAAGAAATGAAAAATCTAGCCACTCATCCTCTGAGAAAACATCCTCAGAGGTTGTTTGGCTAGAAAGAAAATAAAAGGAAAATGAATAGGTAAGACAGAGCAAAACTCTATGTATTTCTTACTAAAAGAATTTACAAGTGTTCTCTGAAATTTTTTCCGAGATATTACAAAAGAGATATTTTAAGACATATATAGAGAGATATTTTTAACCCTTCATTTAGATATCGTAAATATCTAAAAATATCCTTAGCTGATTATAAGGATAAAATAGGTAATCACACAAAATATCTCAAGATAAAAATCTAATGGAGTCGGTGCAAAAATATCTAAAAATTACATAGGAGGATTTTCGCAAGGCTTGCGAAATTTCGCACAGGGTGCAAAATTCATTTTTCATAGTCTTGCTTTCTGTCCTACAGCTTGTACTCCTTTTGGAATTTCGTATGCTATGCGAAAATTTCGCATAGCCATGCGAAATTGCTGGATGTTAGATTTCTTCTCTGATTCTCTTCCTTGCATACTTGATTGATTTGGAAAAGGCTACGAAGCTCTCCAAAACTTGGATCTTCATGTGTTTGAGCTTCAACTTACTTTTCCATGGACTATACAAAATTCTCCCTCATTCTTGGCTCGTTTTAATGATAAAAAAGCTATAAAAAAACCAACTTGCCAAAAACTGATTAGAAACATTTGCAAGGGTTTTTAATGTGTCAATTGAGTTAAAAGGTAATAAATACTACTCAAAAGTGTTTAAAAGACTTTATAGCAAGCTATAAAAGAGCACTTTTTGAGTAGTAATCAAGTAGACATTGAGCCTACTGGGGTGACTGATGGAGTTGTTCTTCGTGACGAGTATCAGGATGAGATGGATATGAGTATGAGTTAGATTGCCGAGATGGTTTAGCCTGAGTCTGCTTCACTGTTCGATCTGTTCGGGGTGTCTGCTATCGAGGTTGTCAAGAATATCCAGACAGTTTTTGCTCCAAAGCTTATGGAGGATGTTACAATTGGTGATGATGAGTTTGAGGACACTTTTGGCTTTATTGAGGGAGCGTCCAACTTTGTGGACCCACCTCTTTCATTTGACATTTTATTGGATTTCCTGCTCGGACGATGTTTATGATTCCGTATCTATGGATTTGAGTATTTTCGACTATTTTCTTATCTCTTGTGATAATATTTATATATCTGTACCCTACTCATTCACTCCACAAATATTTGATATAGATGATGAGATCATGCAACCTGATTAAGATAGAAACCCTTCTGATCATGAATCAAATCCCATAGATGAGAGAGTTTCACTTACTACAGGGGATGTTGAGACTATTGATTTTGGCACAGAGGATCAACCTAAAGAGCTGAAGATTGGTTCACCCTTGTCTACAGACGAGAGTGATAGACTTATTCATTTACTCAGGTCATACTTGGATGTTTTTGCATGGTCTTATGAGGACATGCCAGGTCTGGATCCCTCTATAGTCCAGCACCATCTGCCTATCTTACTACATGTCAGACTCGTTAAGCAGAAACTAAGGCGATTGCACCCACGTTAGAGTCTATAGGTGAAAGAGGAAATTTAGAAACAACTTAGTGTTGGATTTATATCAGTGGTTAAGTATCCAGAGTGGTTGGCTAATGTCATCCCTGTTCCCAAAAAGGATGGCAAAGTTAGAGTTTTTGTTGATTTTAGAGACCTTAATAAAGCTAGCCCTAATGATGATTTTTCTTTCCCACACATTGATCTGTTAATTGATAGCACTGCAGGCCATTCGATGTTGTTATTCATGGATGGATTTTTGGGGTATAATAAGATTCTGATGGCTCTAGAGGATATGGAGAAGACAACCTTCATTACCGAGTGGGGTACCTACTGTTACAGAGTTATGCCATTTGGGTTGAAGAGTGTAGGAGGCACTTATTAGAGAGCCGCTACTACTTTGTTTCATGACATGATGCATAGGGATGTGGAAGTTTATGTGGATGATATGATTGTGAAATCTCGAAGTAGAGCAGATGACCTAGCGACTTTAGAGAGATTCTTTGAGAGGATTTGGAAATTCAGGTTGAGGCTAAACTCTAAGAAATGCACATTTGGAGTGACTTTTGGGAAATTGTTAAGGCATATGGTCAGTGAGCGGGGTATAAAGGTTGAACCAGATAAGATCAAAGCCATACTTGACATGCTTGTGCCGAGGACTGAGAAAGATATCAAGCGTTTTCTAGGCAGATTACAGTACATCAGTCGCTTCATAGCCAAATTGACAGACATATGTGAACCCATATTTCGTTTTTTGAGGAAGAACCAACCAATAGTTTGGAATGATGATTGTCAGATTGCATTCGAGAAGATCAAGGGATACTTGCTTTCTTCTCTTGTTTTAGTGCCTCTTATGCCGGGACGTCCACTTCTTTTGTATTTGTCAGTTTCAGACATGACCTTGGGATGTATGCTAGCTCAGCTCGATGACTCCGGGAAGGAGCGAACTATTTACTATTTGAGTAAGAGGATGCTGGAGTATGAGATGAGATATGTTATGATTGAGCGCCTCAACTTAGCGTTAGTTTGGGCCACTAAGAGATTGAGACATTACATGACTGAGTATTCAGTGTGTTTGATTTCTCGACTAGATTCGTTGAGGTATTTGTTTGATAGACCCGCATTCACTAGTAGATTGATGAGGCTCAGACTTTTTTTAGAGTTTGATATTCAATATGTTTCTCAGAAGTCTATTAAAGGAAGCATTGTCGCCGATCACTTAGCCTTATTACCGACATTTGAGGGTAGACCAGTTGACGATGATTTTCCAGATGAGGAGTTCGTTGCCATGACTAGCTTATTTTGATGGTACAGCCAACCAATCAGGGTTTGGGATAGGCGTTTTGTTGATATCCCCCAGGGTGATCATATTCCAAGGTCAGTTCGTTTGGTGTTCTCATATCGACATCCTGCCACGAACAACATAGTTGAGTATGAAGCTTGTATCCTTGGTCTAGAGATTGCATTAGAGCTTGACATTAGACAGATGGAGGTATTCGATGACTCCAATTTGGTGCTTAGACAGATTCAGGGTGATTGGAGGACCAGGAACGTAAAGCTTAGGCCGTATCATGCTTATTTAGAGTTACTGGTTGGGAGATTTGATGATTTGAGATACACTCGTCTACCTAGAGTGCAAAACTAGTTTGTTGATGCCTTAACTACCTTAGCTTCTTTTGTAAACATTATGACTGATGTGGTTATACGTCCATTGCTGATTGAGTCGAGGTTTGCACCCACTTACTATCGTCTAATTGGCGAGACATAGGCCTAGGATGATCTACCTTGGTATCATGACATTTATCAGTTTCTTAGATTTGGCACATACCTAGAGGCTGCCACAACCAAGGATAAGAGGGCATTGAGGCAGTTGACCACTAGATTTGTGATTTGTGGAGAGACTCTATATAGGGGATCAACTAATGGTATGTTTTTATTATGTTTAGATCGAGTCTCTACAGATCGAGTGATGAGAGAGGTTCATGCGAAAGTTTATGGTCCACGCATGGGAGAACACATGCTGGCTCGTAAGATAATAAGGATAGGTTACTTTTGGTTAACTATGTAAACATATTGTTGTCAGTTCATTCAGAGATGTCCAGAGTCCCAAATTCATGGTGATCTCATTCATACACCACCATGAAAGTTACACACTTTGACCTTGCCATAGCCGTTTCCAATATGGGGTATTGATATTATTGGGAAGATTTCACTGAAATCTTCCAATGGTCATGAGTTTATCCTAGTTGCCATAGATAATTTCACCAAGTGGATGGAAGCTGCATCATATGCAAGGTTGACATCTACTAGAGTCGCCAGTTTCATCAGATCACACATCATCTGTCATTATGGGGTGCCGCATGAGTTGATTTCAGATAGAAGGTTACACTTTCGAGTTGAGGTTGACACTTTGTTGCAGAAATATGACATCCGACATCATAGATCTTTTGCGTACAGGCCATAGACTAATGGGGCAGTAGAGGCCACAAATAAAAACATTAAGAATATTTTGAGGAAGATGGTTGAAACATCTCGAGATTGGTTAGAGAAACTCCATTTTGCATTGTGGGCATATCGTATCTCTTTTCGCACCTCTATAGGAGCTACACCTTATTCTTTGGTGTATGATATGGAGGTTGTTTTGCCAGTTGAGACAAAGATGAGTTCATTGAGAGTAGCTCTCAAGTAGTAGATTTCTGAGATATAGTGAGCTTAGGCTAGATTTGATTAGCTTAATCTTTTAAATGAGAAGAGATTGAGAGCACCAAATCATGTTCAGACCTATTAGAGAAAGATGGCTTGTGCTTTTAGGAACCGGGTTAAGCCTAGACCATTACAGAAAGGAGATTTGGTTTTGAGGATTCTTAGAGGCTTAGTTGGAGACCCCAGAGGGAAGTTTAAACCTAGTTGGAGTGGGCCTTATGTTATTCGAGAGTTGACTCTAGAAAGGGCTGCATGGTTGACCGACTTAGATGGAAACCAGTTTTCAGAGCTTACCAATGTGGATCAACTGAAGAAATATTACGTTTGAGATTATAGTCGTAGGATGGGTGGCCATCATTTTGGTTAGCCTTACACCTTATCACCTTTATTAGTATATTAGACCGTTGCTAGCCCATTGAGCCTTATGTGGTATGCTATAGTTTTTTTTATTTTATTTTATAACCTTGCTTATAATTTCTATACCTGGGTTGGGGCCCTTTGATGTATAGTTATGATTTGCTAGGAGAGTCTCATAATCTTTGGACTTGTAGTCTTATCTTTCTCATCTTTTCTATTATCACCTCATTAATCTGTTAGATTCCACTATTTTCACATTTTCATCTCTATCTTGGCTTTCATTACTGGTCGTTACACTTCATATTTTCTTCACTTGGAATGTTGATTCTTCACATATTAATGTATAGAGGGTAGTCGTATCACCACTTTCATTCCTTCATTTGACATTGACTAAGAGATTTTAGTTTAAGGGTTTATCTCATGGGATGTGGTTTCATGTGTTCGTCAGTAATTTGAGGGAGTTTATTCATTCCTTTTAGTTTCTCATTGGAGTAAGATTTATTGATGAACAAGGTATGCGGACGCAAAAAAAAAAAAAAAAAGGCACAGTGATATGTTTGTACTTGGCATCTTACTCCATTGAGCATGTGTTGTTATTTAAGGGTTTATCGAGTTTATCATTGAGGGTTTGTGCAAGTTTTCTACGAGGACTTTTCGCCCATTGAGTCATTTTCATTATGCATTTGGAGTGTCGAGGGTTCATGTGGGAGTTCTATGAGATCATATGCTTCTTGGATCAAGGTTGATATGTATTAGGTATGAGAGATGAGTAACCTTTTACTAGGATCTCTGGATCATTGTCTCACCCACCTTTCCATCATTAGTGATATGGCTTTCCTTTATTGTACTGATATGGGTTGATCATCATTTATTCCACTTTCTCATTACTTTATTTTGTATCCCATCACCTCCTTCTAGAGTTGCCTTACACCTTTTATCCATTTCCTACATATGGACACATATCCAATTCGATACTTTCTACACATCATTCACACGTTTCATTGATAGTTTGAACACTCATCCTTTTTTCTTGTTCCGCCATAGACATTTCCCTTGGTTACTTTGGGTCCATGGCTCATGAGTTCTTCTATACATGTCGTATTTTATACACAAAGGCATAGGTTGGGTATTTGGGCCTAGTTTCCCTTCATTTCTATTACCCTATCGCCCTAGCCTACGTTACTTCTCTTTTTTTAAGACCACCCTCAAGCCACGAGATCAGATATCGTCTTTGACAACCCTTACTTGGATAGGTGTTTGGGATTTGGTTGATATTTAGATATCATCATGCTTCTTGTTTTGGGAGACATCTCTATGATGTATGGACCCGATTCAGTTGTGGATATGGATGATTGAGATTGCACATTTGATGATGGATGATCTGATGTTGTTTAATTTTTTGATCTACCATACATCTGATGCCATACTAGGGCTTATTTCCCTTTTGGTTGAGATTTATAAATCTTCATGGAGTTGCATGATCATTTCCACTTACGAGATACACACTGAGATGATGACCTATTTGTTAACTTATCATGATCCCCTAGTGGAACCTCTTTTGGGTCATTCAGTCATGCCCACACTTTTTGATATTTAGATCTTCTCATACTTCTTCTTTTGAGAGAAACCTTTTGATATGTGGATCTGATTCACCCGTGGACATGGATGACTAGGATTACACACTTGGTGATGGATGATTGGGTGTCATCTGATTTTTTCGACCTACCACACATCTGATGCCATATTGGGGCATATTTTCATTTATGTTGAGATTTGTAAATCTACATTGATTTGCATTATCATTCCCATTTATGAGATACATGTCAAGTAGATGATTTGTTTTTATTTTACGATGATTCCCTAGTGGAGTCTTTCTTAAGTCATTAAGTCAGGCTCATACTTTTTGATATTGTCATGATTCTTTGATGGAGTTGTCTCAGGCGCATAGACTCCCATATCATCATTTTAGTGGAGCATATGTCAGATCTCTTATACATCCCCATTTAGTTATTCTCAAGTCATCAAGATGGACCAGATGTACTAGTTGCTATACTGGGACATATTCCTCTTTTCTGTTGTGGAAATCACGGAGTTGTTACTATTTTTTTTATTCAGTTGAGAGATATTTATTCGCATTACTGGTTACAGTATCAATGATTTTTGTCGAGATGAGCCTTTAGAGGAGTCTGACTTTTGGGTTTTGACTATCTCATTACCTATGACTTTTCAGTCGATCGTTATGTTGGGGTAGTGACAATTGCCTTAGTGGACCATTTTCTTAAGACTCACTAATGGATCGTTCATCTGAGATGACGACAGATTCCTCTAGCAGGGTATCTCGAGTTAGAGATATCCAGATTATTAGGACACTTTGTCAGGCCTCGATTTAGTCAGACGGATTGTGAGACTTTATTTTATAGTTAATTTGACCATTCCAATTCCTCGACTGGGCATCTTTTAAGACTCATGAAGTCTATGTTAGACCCTTTCAGTGGATTGATATTTGTGATGACACACCACATTGAGGCATTTTCCCCATCATTTTCCCTCACAGCTTAGCATTCAGAGCCACCATCATATCTTCAATTTGGCATTCAAAACCACTCCCTCTTTGCAATCTCAAGTGTTCAGAGCCACTATATTTTCTAGTTTTAGGCGTTCAAAGCCACTTCTTCCAGTTTTAGGCATTCAGAGCCACCATTTTCATAGGTGTTTAGAGCCACTATTTTCATAGGCGTTCAAAGCCACCATCATTTTCATAAGCGTTCAGAGCCACCATTTTCATAGGCGTTTAGAGCCACCATTTTCAAAGGCATTCAGAGCCACCATCATTTTCATAGGCGTTCAGAGCCATCATTTTCATAGGCGTTCAGAGCCACCATTTTCATAGGCGTTTAGAGCCACCATTTTCATAGGCATTCAAAGCCACCATTTTCATAGGCATTCAAAGCCACCATCATTTTTATAGGCTTTCAGAGCCATCATTTCCATAGGCATTCAGAGCCATCATATTCATAGGCGTTTAGAGCCACCATTATTTTCATTTATGACCCAGAGTCATTTCTTTTCCATTTAGAGCCTTAAGCTCACGACCTAGAGTCATTTCTCTTTGCATAGAGGCTTGAGCTCACGACCTAAAGTAGTTCCATTTTTGTGATCGCGACCTTGTGTTCCGAGCTTTCTCTCGTCATGTGCTAGGACAAAATCTCTGGTCTTTTTCTTTTAGTTTTTCGATATAATTCACTTTGTTCCACTCATTATTCGTATTTTTACTCACATTTCCTACACTCGTGATCTCTACAGAAAATGGGCATATTTGTAGACCCTCCATTTTGTCCTACTAGCACATGCCTTATTATGTGTTTGTTTAGCCATTTACAACAATTCCCTGGTGGCCCATTACTACTCGTGTAAGTCTATATTTTCTAAGCCACCTTGGGGACTTTGGTTAAGGGATTTATCTAACCTTGTTGTGACTCTTGGCAGCCTTAATTTAGACTTAGGCTCACTTAGATACTATTGGCACTACTTTAAGCCCATTTAGGCACCCTAGGCCCATTTAGGCACCCTAAGCTCATTTAGGCACACTTGGCCTATTAGGCACCACACCTTAGGCCCACTTAGGCACCCTAGGCCCATTTAGATCATTTTTTTTTTTGCATGAATGCATGGGTGCATGGCTTCATGACTCTCGTTTTTTTGCATGGCTTGCATGATTTTCCTTTTTATTATTATCTATTTAGCCATTTTGTATATTACTACGTGTATTTTTTTTTTTTTTTTATCATTTCATAAAACACTTTTGTTCAACCAAATAATTTCATAAAATACTTTTAGTTAATCTAATAATATATATATATATATATATATATATATATATATATATATATATATATATATATATATATATATATATATATATATATATATATTTCTTTTATTTTTGTCAATCCAATAAATTTTACTCATTTTCTAAAACACATTTTTTTATTTTATTTTAACCTATTAACTTTGGAATTTTGCAGGGAGATTTATCAATAGAGAGTTTGGTTTCTTTAGGAAAGGAAACTTGGAGTTGTGATTGGAGAGATTTTAGTTCACGTTTGAAAAAAATAAAAAGAGGAAAGAGGGCCCACTAGCATGGATGGACAGACAAGATGTCATTTTTTGAAATGGTAAGTTACAAAGCTAAATGGAATGTGAAAATGAGAGATTTATTATGTATGTGGACGGGATGAGGGCTATGTTCAAGAAGAAAGTGCTGATCGTGATGGGCAGACGTAGATGACATCGTTGGCTCTCTCCTGGCTGATGAGTTGTCTTCCCATGTTGGTGAAGTCAACGAGCAGGAGGAGGGCTGAAAAAGGGAGTTTTCTCTCAAATGGGAAGAAGATTGGTGGCACCAAAATGGGAAAAAGATGGAGACAGCCGGTGATGGAGAAGAGATTAAGAAATAAGAAAGAAAGAAAAGGAAATGCAGGGGACGATTGAGAGAGGATCAGTAGCGGCACTAAGAGAAAAAAAGAAACAAGATAGAGGTGATTGGAAAGGTGGGGCTTTTTAGTGGATAGAGGGGTGTAAGGTGCAGCTGCACCATTGGAAAGCAAGAACAGGTGCAGCCACACCCTTGAGGAGAATCAAACCATTCCTTTTGGAAGTGCAAGGTGCAACTGCGCCATTGGAAAACAAGAACAGGTGCAGTCGCACCCTGAAGGAGTAACAAAATCCTTTCTTCTAGAGGTGCAAGGTGCAACCGTACCCTTGAGGAATTTTTTCGAAATAGCCACATTGGTAGAGAAAGGAAAGAAAGACCCGCACCATTGAGAGAACTTCTGGAACAACCGCATCCTTGAGGAGCTTTCCTCATCAACTGCGCCATAGAGAACTTTTGGAACAGTCGCATCCTTAAGGAACTTTCCGCATTAGCTGCGTCATTGAGAGAACTTCTAGAACAATCTCATCCTTGAGGAACTTTTCGCATCAACCGCACCATTGAGAGAACTTCTAGAATAGCTGCATCCTTGAGGAACTTTCTATATTAGCCACACCATTGAGAGAACTTCTGGAATAGCCGCATCCTTGAGGAACTTTCTGCATTAGCCGCACCATTGGGAGCAATGTTTTCAAAATCGAACCGGTCATTGAACCAGAAAAGTTATCGGTTCACTGTTCACCGGTTGAACCGGTGGTCGAACCGCGATCGAACCGATGACGTCATAAATATGTAATTTATATATTATTAAAATTAAAAATAATTATAAAAATTTTAAAATATATATGAATATATCAAATTAAATCATATTAATATTTTAAATTTTATTAAATGAAATTTGTATAATATTTAAATGTGAATATATTAAAAATGAAAATTTTAACTAATTTTATAATTTTTAAAAATATTATATTATTTTTATTTAATATTATAAAAAATTTAAATCCAATATATATTGTTTTGTTTGGCATATCAAATATCAAATCGCTTGTAGTCGAGTGGTGTCTAGTTTAGTTACAAATCCTGAGGTCCCAGCTTCAAATCCTCTTGGCTGAAATTGTTAACTTTTTTTCATTAATATTAGTTTGCAATCCCACATCGAATTTTGAGAGAAATAAGGGTGCAAAGGATGCCTATAAAAGGTATCCTCATTGAAAGCCACAGCACCATCCCATCTTGTGGGCTCAAAGATTCAGCCCACTAAAAATGTTTGGGTGGGTATGGGCTTTGTCACTAAGACATGGCCCAGTATGGTATTTTGCTTAAGTTTTTATACAATGGGGTCTTATGCTTGCAAAATAATGGGCCAATTTGAACTGTTCGGTTCATTTAGAACCGTCCAGTTTCACCGGTCTGACAGTTGGTTTAGGCGGTTTGTGATCGGTTCAATGTCTAAATGGTTTAATAGGGTAAACCGAATCGGATTGGCGACCAATCGATGGTTGAATTGGTTGGATCATCCGGTCCGATCCGGTTTTTAAAACATTGATTGGGAGAACTTTTGGAACAACCGCATAATTGAGAGACGAGAGAAGAACCAGTTACACCTATCCAACCTTCTCCAATAGCTTCACAACCGGCTAGCACCAAGCACAGCAGATTTGGGAAGCCTATTGCCCGTACACCTATTCGGTTGGGTGGACTTCTCTCTTATTTTTTAATCCATCAATACAATATGTTAAAAGTTCTTTATGGATTTACTGTTATGCCATTATAAGTCATTGTTAAGCTTGAGATCTATTTATCTATATGCTAATTACTTATCCATTTATTAATAAGATTTATGTTATAGGTTAGAGACGTAGTTTTGAAATTTGTCTTAGACAGTTTTTTTTTTAATTTAATTTTTGGTTTAAGTGAAATTTGTGTTCGTTAAAATAGTTAATATTAAGTGTTGAATATTTGATTTTAGGATTGTTGTAATTGGAGTTAAAAATATTTTTAAATTTAGACTTCATTTTAGTAATGTAAACTTATTTGAAAATTTTGATTACATGAGTTCATATTTCGTTTTAGTCATACTTATTTATTCATGTGTTATCTATTTATCCATTTGTTAATGAGATTGATTTTATAGTTTAGTTTTAAAATTTGTTTTGGATAGTTTTTCAATTTAATTTTAGGTTTAAGTAAAATTTTAGTTTGTTAAAATAATTGACCTCATGTGTTAAATATGTGATTGTTAGATTTGCCTAAATTAGTGTTTAATTCATTTTGAGTTTAGATTTCATTTTAATAATGTAAATTTATGTAGGAAGTTGATTCCATGAATTCATATTTTGTTTTAGTTTGCTTTCATTTCATTTGATTCATTTTAATTATTTTAGGTGTTTTTTTTTTTATAATTCTAAGTTATTAATAAAATCTACATTTAGAAAGTGCCTTGCTTAGTTTACTCTGATTTTCACTCATCTATTCAGTTCAAGTATTTTTTGTAATATTAGCTCACTAATAAAATTAATTCTATGATTGACAATTCATATTTGCCCTTATTTAATTTGGTCCATTTTAATAAGTCTAGATGTGTTTGTGTGTTTAATCGATCACGTGCTAATTCGTTATTAATACTCTTAATTGATATGTTTCTTGAATATTAGTCATTACTTTAATTGATTAAAGTTTGAAGAGTTTATTGCTTAGGCAGTCTCTGGTAAAATTTACTTTTCAGAGACCGTCGGAAAATAATGAAGATTGGCCTCCATTCACACCATTTTAGTTTGCATGGTTGCCAAAAATTTTACTTTGTGATTTTGTTTATATTTGTTTTGCTTGGTATTCTGTTTCTCATACGTTTTATTGTTCTCAAATTAATTTCTCTTATTGTAAAATATAACACTTTTCTCAAAAGATCCCTTTAAAAATCTATTTCAAAAACTCATTTAGAGTCCTTAGAATCAAAATCTCATTTTCTTAAATAATATGCAACTATTTTTTTATCGGTTCGCATCTTTCTCGGTTTCAATGAAAATTTTGGTTTTGAACAAAACAATAATCAAAGCTTGTGTTCCCAAATAAATGGGATGATTCTAGGCTAGATTTGTGTATACTAATTGGGGAATCGGTGAAACCCCTACATAAGAAAATTTTTCAAAACTCTTCCTTGCTGCCAGTTTTCACTCAACCATTGACCCTTTAGTTTTAAAATTTGTTTCAGCAACTTCAAAATGCTCTTAAAAAAAAATTCAAAACTTGTATGACTTTCCTCACTTCTTGAACTTGAATTTAAAGTTTGGTTTGAGTTAGAAAACCATTCTGGAATAGAAGATATAAACGAGTCTTTAGGGGGGCTCTGTTTTCACCCTTCTGAACATCTGAGACCTTTTTGCAAAAATAAAATATCAAACGACTTTTTAAATTTGATTCAATATTTTTTCTCAATTCTAGGCTTCTTGAAATTGATATTAAACACATAAAATATTTTAAAAAAAAAGGTGCATTTTTGAGGGAGATATATTTTCTAAGTCGTACCTAATGCACATGCTAAATTCTGGACATCTAATTACGTTGAGTATTTTAAAAATATTTTTGAGTACTATCTGACCCTGGATTCATTTTTTTATGTGATATAAACAATTTGAAATATGTGTCTGATTTTTTGTATGATTTTTTTTGTGATCATTTATTATTTTTTAAAAATTCGTTTATGCGTGTCAGTTTTTCTTGTCGAATCTGGACTTTGTAGAGCCTTTAGGTGTCTTTGTTGCAACCTATCCTTTGAATGAGAGTTTGGCCTTCGGTATGTTGATCTAGATATGTAGGGGTTGTTTCCTGAATTTTTTTGTTATTAAATTCCACTCTAAGCCATTTTTTAGAATTTCTTTTATGCTTCATTTTCTAATTGCATGTTGTTGATCTTATACAGTGCTTGAATTGGTTATTTATTTTTAGAGTCATTTGACTTACCTTGGCTCAATTTTGGCTTTGGAACTGTGTATTAGACATAATGAATGTGTTATATAATTCATACTTATCCTAATCACTCTAGCATTTTTTGAGGAATCTTATAAATTATGCATGCTATCCAGATACGCTCTTTATCACTTACTTTTTGAAATTTTATGAACATGCATGTTATTGTGAATTTCATTTATGCTTGATATGATCCTTAGGTACTTAGATGTATGCTTGGTTTTCTTGGATAAAACACATGTTGTGTGCTATATTTCCAAACTAACCATTGATGTTTTATGATAACGCTTAAGAAGCGGTCCAGGTACACATTGTTTTATGATAACGCTTAAGAAGCGGTCTAGGTACACATCCTAACTCTCCTTTATGAGTATGATCGGTTTTTCTTGTTTGACATACTAGTTTTGAAATCACCTTAGCCTACCTAGGTACCCTCAATTAATCAATTGATTGCCACATTTCCTTCAACTTAGTCAGTAGAGACCTTTGTAGGACTTAAAGGGGTGCTACCTTTTAAAGGTACCTTCCCAATAGGTAACACGATCTCGGGACCTAGACTCGGGTTTTCGAGACATGCTTTTCCAAAAATGTGGAGTCATTTTTTTAGGGTTTTATTTCTTGTTTTATTTTTCCTTTAAAATAAAATAAAATAAGTGGCGACTCTGAATTTTCTAAAACAATTTTTTCACAAATAAAAGCGAGTCTCGCCGATTGAGTGGAGGCGCACGTGAAAAATGCGGGTCCACACTACTACTCAAATTGGCTAGCCAATGTGGTAGTTGTGTCGAAAAAGGGAGACAAATGGGTTTGCATAGACATTACTGACTTGAATGAGGCATGCCCAAATGATAGTTTCCCTTTGCTACACATTAATCAAATTGTTGATGCCACTTCAACGCATAAGATGTTGTCATTTATGGATGTTTTTTGGGTTATAACTATATTCCTATGTATCCTCCTGATTCTGAAAAGACAACGTTCATAACCCCATTTGGGACTTTCTATTATAATGCAATGCCTTTTGGCCTTAAAAATGCAGGGGCCACTTATCAGCGGCTGATGACAAAAATATTTTATCCAATGCTAAGCAAAATGGTAGAGGTCTATATAGATGACATACTTGTAAAAAGCATGAAATGGGAAGATCATTGTGCAGACTTGCAACAAGTTTTTGACCTGCTACAGTACTTTAGGATGAAATTGAATCCTGCTAAGTGTGCCTTTGGGGTGTTAGCCAACAAGTTCTCAGGTTTTCTAGTCACAGAACAAGGAATTGAAGTAGATCCTGCTCAAATAAATGCAATACAAGAACTACCATATCCCCAAAGTAAAAAAAAAATGTGTATCATTTAATAGGAAAAGTGGTTGTAATAACTTGTTTTATTTCCCGATACACTGATCATCTGAAGCCTTTCTTTAATGTGATAAAAAATCCAAGGCCTTTGAGTGAACCACTAAGTGTGAGGAAGCGTTCTTAGCTATAAAAAAACTATATGGCATCACCCTTAATTTTAAAAAGTCATCAATTGGGAGATCCATTGTACATGTACCTTGTAGCATCAAAATTGGGAGTCGGTGCAATTTTGCTTAAGCTGGGCCTTGATGGAAGTTAGTTACTAGTTTACTATGTTAGTAAGATAATGTTGCCAGTCGAGTAGAACTACACCCTGCCAGAAAATGTTGCATTGGCATTACGAATGACATCAAAGAAGTTGCGTCCTTATTTTCAGGCACACCAAGTCAATGTTTTAATAGATGTTCCTCTTTCAGCTATATTTCATAGGCCAGAGTTATCTAGGCAGTTGATAAAATGGGTCATGGAGTTAAGTGAATTTAGTTTGCGGTCGTTTATCAACAAAAGGACAAGTCTTGACGGTTTTTCATTGCGGAGTGGCTTGATCCTGTAGATTTCTTTGACCGGAAGGAAGTGGAGTGGTGGATTCTCTATGTTGATGAAGTGTCCCACGACACAAGTGTAGGGATAGAACTCGTCTTGCAATCCCCCATAGGAAAATGTTTAGATTAGGCAATCCGGTTAGGCTTCAACGCTTCAAACAATGAGGCCAAGTATGAAACTCTGCTTGGGGTAAGTCTGGCGCTGTTAGTCCAGGCTAACCACCTCGATATACAGAGTGACTCATAGCTAGTGGTGTACCAAGTGCAAGAAGAGTATGAAGCAAATGATGAAAGAATGGTAAAGTACCTCCAAAAAGTGAAAAACCAACTTTAGAAATTTAGTGAGTGGAAGATGACTCAAATCATTAGGGAAGAGAATGTTTGAGTAGATGCGTTAGCTGGATTAGCAGCTTCATTAGCCGTGACACAAACAACTATTTTTCCGATTTATTACCAAGACGATTGATCAATCATAGAAAAAAATCAAGTTTATGATATCCATGGAAGTTGGATGGAACTGATCGTCAAGTATTTGGAAGTATGGGAGCTACCAGAGGATGAACTTCAGACACATTGGATCATAATTAAGTTCACATGATATAGCATGATTGAGGGTTAATTATACAAAAGGTCTTATAGTGGACCATATTTATAGTGTCTGGACCCAAAAAAAATGAAGTATGTAATTTTAGAATTACATGAAGGAGTGTGTGAAAACCATCATGACGACTGGACACTTGCTCATCGAGCCCGCACACAAGGGTACTACTGGATCACCATGCATAAGGACACCCAGTAGTTAGTGTGGACGTGTGACAGTTGTCAACGGTATGCACACATCTCCTGGCTACCATTAGAGTTCCTCACTCATTTGGTTGGTCCTTAGCCTTTTTCCCAATGGAAAATAAATATAATGAGTCATTTCCCAATAGCCCCTATCCAAAAGAAATTTTTGCTGGTGGTAACTGACTACTTTATAAAGTGGGTTAAGGCATAGACTTTCACAACAATAAAAAATAAGGATGTAATAAGGTTTTTATGGAAAAACGCCGTTTGTCATTTTGGGATACCACAGGTGATAATCTCAGATAATGGGCCATAGTTTGATAGCTTTAATTATAGAAAATTTTGTGCTGAGTTAGGGATTAAGAACCTATATTCCCCACCATGTTACCCATAGGCTAATGGGCAAGCGAAAACAACGAATAAGTCCCTACTTGATATGTTTAAGAAAAGGCTTCAAAGAGTTGACAAGTGCTAGGTGGAAGAGTTGCTCGAAGCATTGTGGGTATATCAAACCACCCAATGACACCTAACTAGGGAGACTCCTTTCTCCTTAGCTTATGGTATGGAAGTTGTCATCCTAATTGAAATAGGAATGCCAATGTTGCTAACAACCTAGGAACCAATAAGAAACCAAGAAATCGAAGCCAATATGGTAAAAAAAAAAAAAAGGTTAAAGAAGAAGAAGAAGAAAAAAGGCGGTAAAATTCGCCAAAGATCAAAAAACCAGTGTAATTGTTAAGTTTTTACAAAATAGAGAAAGAGAGATAAATAACTTTAACTTCAATTCATTCTTCTAGATCATCAATGTGTGTAATAGCCCCAGTAGGGTTAGCTTTGTCCCTGTCTGTAACAGTCGACCTCATTCTCTTATTGGCCCTACCAGCACCCAGTGGTAAGGTTTTAGAGGCAAAACCTTCATTTTGGTGAGAAAGTTCTTGTTGGTATCAAAGTTTTAATGATAGCATGTATTTGCTTGCAATGCTGACACGCGTACAAATACATTTTCTCCACCTGCTTGGTGTATCGACAGTTAACTTTGCATGTTGAGCTTTCAGTACGGACTAAGACTAGTTAATTTGAAGATGGAGTCGTTTTTATCTCCTCTACCTTCTTTCTTTGATCATTTTTCAAGTCCTTGCACTTAGTCTGAAGAATTTGGATTAAGGCCTAAAGGACTATATTGGAGTTCCCAAGTTCAACAATGTGCAACTTAGCTGAAGCCAACTCCATCTCAAGGTTCCCCTGCTTGGCTATGAACTCAGCAGCGTACTACCTAAGTCTATTGGCAACCTCTAACTTCTTATTAGCTGATTGAAGCCGACGTTTCAAGTCTCTAACAGTAGCAACCCCCTAGTACATAAATGTGATAATGTTAAATGTATTGAAGAATTTTAAGGAAGAGTATCAAAAGAGTGCTCGGTTTGCCATAGTACCATTTCGGTAATCTGATCTTCATCTAGTCCTCAGATAGTATCTCCATATGAACAACCCAGACAGGAGCCCCGATGGGAAGATTTGCAATAAAGTTCAAGTCTGGTTGTCTAGGAACCTCCACGATGATCTACTTAATAGCAGGGAAAAGAACACCCATATCTGATAAAGAAGGATCAATAGTGGTAAATGAGGAATATTGGTTTAGGATTTCCCCTACCTTCTCGGTTGAAATGGGACTAGTGTTGTGAAGGTGCAGATTCTCCATTGGGCGTAGGTTGGGAACAATAATCTTATCGTGAGGGGTCGCTTGTGGAGTAGTATTCGGTATAGTACTTTGTGTAGCTGACACTTTTTAAAGCATGCCAGAAGCTAGTTAGGTGGTCTTGGATGAGCCGGTCTCTAGTTTTTTTTTTTTTTTCTCTCTTTAACCCGACTAAAGATGTTACCGGCCTCACCTTTTGTGTCATCCATGTCTTTCATAATCAAAGGAGTGAACTTGTTTTGTTTAATGGAATCACTGTTCAGTACCAGTAGTGGCAAGTCTATTGGGGCAATAAAATCTGAGCCCTAGGCAGAAGGAGTGTGCTTTGGCGAAGAGAGTGGAATCGTGACAAGTTGCTTGCTTTCCCCAATAGCTTCCATGCTAGTGTCAAAAGAACCAGAAGGTTTGTCTACTTTAAAGTCTTTTAGAACAAAATGCATCTTGAGGATCAGGTCATTAGGAGCAATCCTTGGAAAAATTATAGGGATGAAAGGATCCGGGTTTGAGAGCACACTTTGAATATTGGTCTCGATAAGTAAAAGAGAAAAGCTTCTTTGCTTGAAATCAATGTTGAATAGCTTGGTAAGTCGTTGTCAGGAAGGTTTTTCCACCCACTTTACTAGGCGTTCTTGATAGTTTTTAATTGCCCAGAAGCAAGATTAGACAAATATTAAAAAAAAAAAATGGTATTAGAGTGCTTATTAGGCAATTTAAGGGTATGATTCAAGGGGTAAGGACCGCGAGGATCTAGAGTTGAAAATTTCCATTCTCCAGAAACAATCACATGTTTAATAGTCCAACATTTTCCAAAATCCGACAGGTTCGTGATCAGTTGCAATTGCCTTATGTAAGTAGAAATGAGGAATTTTCCCCATTTGTTCAACTTAATAGTGTAAATGAAAAAAATCTCAAGCAAGGAAAACTCGATATTGAATGACTGATTTGAAATAGAACAACCCATTAGAATGTAGATCGAGTTCAGATAGACAAATGAAGGCAAAATTTGGGTATAGTGCTGATTACTACTCAAAACATGTTATTTTGTGGCTTGTAATTAGCTCTTTTAAACACCTTTGAGTAGTAATTATTACCTTTTAACTCAATTGGCATGTTAAGGACCCTTGCAATCGTTTCTAATCAAATTGTGTTAAATTTTGGTGTTTTTGATAGCTTTTTGCTCACCAAAGCAATTTAAGATTGAGGGAGAGTTGTATATAGTTCATGGCAAAGATTTTGGAAGCTCAAATTCATGAAGAAACCAAGCTTTGGAGCCTCATAGTCCTTTGCCTTAGTCATTCAATGTATGCAAGGAAAAATCAATGGAGAGAGGAAAACAGAGTGAAGAAAATAGAAGACAGCAGCTGCAGTCTTCCTTCACACTTTTGGAGTACTTCCCGAAGTCCATTTTCTACTTGCTATATACCATTTCAAAGCTCAGGAAGTCAAGAATCCAACGCTTCAAACCGTGTACGATTTGGAGCTGAAATGAGGGAGTTACAACCGTTGGAAGCCAAACACCGCAAGCTAAAAGCCAACTTTGCAGTGTTGCGAAATCAGCCTTTTTGTGCATCTGCGAAATCTCGTAGACCTCGTTTTCACCTGCGAAATGGTCCTTAGTGCTTCCCGATATTTGCGTCCGACACTTTGAGATATTTTTCTTCAGATTTTTGTGTCTAAATTTCCATTTTCTCCTTGTATGCAGCCACTCATGTAATTCCTTAGCTAGGAAGTTTCCAAGGAAGGGTAAATTACCTTCCTATATAAACTCTCTTGTAAACACTAAAAAGAGGACTCTCGGGGAGCTTTCTCCAGGAGACCAACTTATGTATATTTTGCATTTAGTGAAATACAGAGATCTCTTTTGCTTTCTTTTTCTACTATTTTCTTTTTCTTGGAAGCCAAACACCCTCTGAGGATGTTTTCCCAGAGGATGAGAGGCTAAACTTTTGGTCTCTTGGAGTGAAGGAAGCTAAGTGAAAAGTCCAGATGCTAAAGTGGAAAACTCTCGTGCATTAAATATAGGTAGTTGGAGTTCATAAATGGCTTTTAAATCTAAAGTTTTTCTTTAAATCCCTTTGAATCACTTTGAATGGCCAATACATGGTAAGCTTCAGGTCTCTGTGGATGCTTATTGCTAGATCCATATCAGTCCATTAGTTATCATGTACGAGCCATTGGAAAGTGGTTCAAGGTGAAAACCCATAGTGTCTAAAGCCATTAATGGAACTTGACTACCACTTCTATTGACTTTTTATGGATTAAATCTTCATTGTTAAACCTATATCGGTTCGGGAAATAACTATAGGTTAAATCCCCAATGCGAGGAGAAAAATCCAGAGTTTCCCACTTTGCATTCTGAACTTGATCTTAGCAACCTCTAGCTCCAGGAGACTTTCTTTCTTCCATTTGTACTTAGTTCTATATTAGTTTAGTTTCAAGAACCTCTTTCAAAACAAATCTTATTTTCTTTTAAACTTTAAGTTTTTGACAAAGGAAATCATCAGACTTAACTTCTAATCTATAGTCTATCACTGGTAGAGTGAAAACCCATCCCTGAGTTCGACCCTAGAGCTGCTATACTATAGTAGATTTGCTACACCAGTATAAGGTCATAGGATTTATAAATAATTTTGATTAAAATACTTAACTGGGCATGAATCAAGTGCAAAACTTCCCTCACTAATGAAGGCAAAGGTAAGCGCAACCTAACATGGAACTACAACTTAGTGAAGCACATGGAGTGTTTCTTATGTGAATTAGTTGAGAATATTGAAATCCCTTTTGAATTCATCAGTGGCAAAATCGTCCACAATACTAACTAAAACGCATGCTGTGTTGTATGAAGAGGAACCCTTATGGGGTTTTTTCCTTTTCGTAAAACCTTCAGATTGTTTCAACATTCTGTAAGGGTTCGCACTGCTAGTAGGAAAAGGAAAGGAGAAGGAAACTCTAGAAAGAGGTTTCTAAGTGCACTTTCGTGCAAAGTTCGAGGGACCAAACGAAGAAGAGCACTCTTTATCTAAGAAAACAGGAATGTGAATGAAGCAAATAGAACAAAAACTGGAATTAGTATATAAAGATGATAATAGAGAAGAGTTTTCCTCACATGAACACCGATAACGCAGGATTGGCAGCTTGATGCAAATGGAAGAGAAAAAAACAAGAATGTCACGGTGTGGTAACGATGCTGTTAAGACTCCAAAAGGAAGGATCTCATAACTTTTGGAATTTGAAAAAACATGATATGTGTGTTGCCACTAAAGGGCAAGAGAAAACTCTAAAGGAAATACAGGGTACATCGGTATGTGCGTCCAATTCAAAAATTGGAAAGTCTAGAAAATCAAGGAAAATATGTTTCCGCTTAAAATGAAAAAAAATTTCCATTTGACCTCAACCAAAAGTCAACAAGAAATTGGGGCAATTGTGGGCATCCCTGTAAATGGGGATAACGGGCCTACCCAAAAACCCATTTGCAAAGTCAGGCTAATTCAACACATAATTAAAAGCCCAACTAGCCTAATGGCCCAGATAACTTAAATAGCTTAACAGGTAAAGTGGGAAATAGAACGTGGGAGAACAACCCACGAGGAGTAGTGAAGGCAGTTAACACTTGAGGCGGTAACCGCTTCAAGTGGCCAAAAAGTGCTCTCGCGATCTCCATGCCTATTGGTAGTTAAAAGGTATATGAATGTAATTGGCAAGTCTAGGAGAAGAAGGAAAAAAATAGCAGCACTAAAGATATTACCTTTTCTAGAAAACCATAGCTAACTTAATCATCGAAGGATGTGATCCTGGGGTAAAACCGAGCGAGCCTTGTGTGGTAGGTATAAAGAAGCATGCAACAAGAAGAGGACTATTGCTCAAGAAATTCTCGGCTCCAATAGTCTCCATTGGTAGCCATGATTCATGCATCAAATTTCCATTTTTCATACATGCAAACATCTCATGGATATCAACTCATTTTCCATTAAATCTCTACAAAATCAACATTGAATTTTCGTCCACAAACACCTTACAACCACATCTATACTTCCCATTAGATCTTCATAAAAAAAACATCCATCCACATGGCCACTTTAGAAGTACACATGCAACCAAAAATCTTCAACCACTAACCTATTGAAAATTCAACCACCTATACACCTTATGTAGCCACCAAAATTCATTTTTTTACCATTAAAAATTCAGCCACATTCTTCATTGTTCATCACAAAAAAAAAAAAAAAAAAAAAAACAGCTATAAATCCTCCATTATACAACCACCTTATTCACCTTAACTCCATTGAAAATTCAGCCACCAATATGCCTTATGCAATAATCGAAATTAATTTTTTTCCTGTTGAAAATTCAACCACATTCTCTATTGAAACACACACTGAACTTCAACCACATTCCCTCTCTCACCATGAAAACCACTATATATATGCAACCATCATCAAATTCTCATCATAAAAGACCTTAATATGCAACCCACGATTATCACCAAACTCTCCATTATAAACAAGGTTTAAAATATCGGTGGATATTTTTACATAAATATCGATTGAACATAAATAATTCAAAATTAATGGAAATGCTTAAAAAACTTTCAAAAAAAAATGATAAAATAATAAATAATACACATATTAAAGTTATTTTGTAAGTGTAACCGACATAAATACAATTAAAGATAATATTTATCAAATTTTTATAAAAAATTAGCTTAAATTCTTTTAATATATTTATATTCATTTATTTAAAAAAATTAAAATTATTAATAATTTATCTTATCAATTAATTTTAATTTATAAAATATTAGAGCTTCCTTAATTTTTTATATTGTAACTATTTTTTTGGGTAAAATTATATTTTTAATATTTTAAAATAAAAAATTTAAAATTAAATAAAATTATATATATATATTATGAGTGAAGTCATAATAATTTTTAAAAATAGGATTAATGAGATAAATATGAAAATTAGTTAAAAATAAAAAGATAATAGAAAATAAAATGATAATGTAAATTTAAAATGAAAGATAAAATAAAAATGGATAATTATAAAATTAAAAAAAAAAATCAGAAAAAAATGGCATCACCAAAAAATCTCCCATAAAATCGCGAAAAATAGGAATTTTTTTAAGGAAAATTTCCTCCATGAGCGTGAGCTCCCCACTTCCGATTTTTTTTTATTTTTCGACGGTTTTATAATCAGTTTTTTTACTGTAAATTTTTAATAATTTGGCCACTCTCTTCAAATTCTCTTCTCATTTACCAAAATTCAAAGTTGCAATCTCCATAAAAAATTCCAAAACTTTTTCCACTCATCCATCAAAATTCATAGCTACAATCCTCAAATTCTCTCATTGAGATTCATGGTTGCACTCTTCTAATTCTCCCCATCAAAATTCATGGTTGCACTCTTCTAATTATCCTCAACGAAATTCATGGCTGCATTTATGGCTCTCAAAATCTCATTGTGTTCTGATGCTCTCACCATTGATAATCTTGCATGAACCTTTCCTTATAAATCTGATTCATCTTAGCTCCATAAAAGCCTTTCTCAATGATGGTTCGTTCTTTTAAAAAAAAAAAGTTTGATGATATCCACTATCACCCCACAACTTTGTACCATAAATTAGCTTTTAAGGAAAATTTTGCTCTTTTTCATCCCAAAGTCGTGCACTATCTGCATCTCAAGAAGAATTTGCCCCCTCTTTCCATCCACAAAAAAATGCTACTGCGTGTCTCATCTTCCACTCTCCAAACACTGATGCTCTCAAAAAAAAAAAAAAAAAAAAAAATCTTTTTAATCTCCTTCTCACATATCCATCCTAAAAATACAAACTTAATCTGGTAACCATGTGTGCCTCCCAACCTATCCAATAATGTCTACCAATCTCCCTTTGCTGCAAAATAAATATCCACTCAAACCACGATCTAAATATCTTAAAGAACCATAGCTTGAATTCCATTCTTGAACCTACTGAATATCCTACTAAAAAACACCATCTAAATATCATCAAGAACCATGACCTGAATTAATCTTTGAACCCGCTGAATATATCCTCCTCAGAAACACCATCTAAATATCATCAAGAACCATGACCTGAATCCATCCTTGAACCCGTTGAATATCTCACTCAAAAACACCATCTAAATATCATCAAGAACCACGTGATAGAATAAATGTGGACCGACATCATATTAACCATTGTTCAGGATTTTGCTATCTATTTATATATGATTTCTATTTGATCTAGAGTATGGGCCACCTAATGTGTAAAGTCCAATGTCATTACGGG